>NC_088694.1:51900381-52200381 GCF_028017835.1 Emys orbicularis
AATCTGTCACCGCTGAGCATCATCATGAATATCATTGACTTAGTTAATTATTAATAAGCAATAAAGTGTAGACAGAAGCTTTCACCTGGTTGTGTTTAAAGAACTTATATGATATGAACGCTACGTGTTTTTTAACCATTCCCATGATGTAATATTGAGCAATAACAACTTAAAACAACAACAAAAATATTTCCAATCCCATTTAATTTCAGACAAGTATCAGCATTCACGCTGAAACACAGATCTCCATTCCCATTACACTCATGTTCCCTTTCATATCCCCACACTCATTCACACACATGGAGAGAGAGAGAGAGAATGTTCTCGGGGAATGTTCCATAGACAGTTACACTGAATGATACTCAGACGATGAGGGTGGGTGCGTGGTTGGCTCCATAATGCGACATGTACTAGGCTCTCAGACTGGCTGGAGACCAGTTCAGTGATGAGGCTAATAGAAGGGAGACAATGTACAGGGCAGGGAGTCAAATAAATCTATAAACAGACACTGCACAGCTCTATGGCATTGACCAACAGGGATTTGGGGAACAGCCTTGTTCCCTTTTATAGCTGCCGGGGTTTGTGTTTTCACCTCTCCTGCTTTCTATCCGCACATGGGAACTAAGAGGTGAACATGGGACTATTTTGGCTTCTGGTTGGCAGATAATAATTCCTTTTAACCCATATCAGTGTCTGTGTAAGGGGACTGTTGTCACTTTGCTAAAACTCAGCGGGGGTGTTTTGATTGCTAGCTCCCAGTACCAAAAAGAAAGGGGAAGGGTCGATGGGAAATCAGGACCCTGAGACTGAGTCTCCAGGAATAATGGGGAGAGGCCAATGCTCCAGGTCAGCCTGATTGACAGGGCGGGCAGGCTAATCAGGGAGTCAGGAGGCCATGGGGTCCCACCCTCCCTGTGAACTGGAATTGCCTGGGTCAGACGGAGTGGGGCGGAGCTAAGGAGGGAGCAGGGGCCTGAGCTGAGCTGGGGAGCAGAGCTGGGCCAGCCGGAGGGGCCAGAAAAGCAGCCCAGGGAGCAGGTCAGAGCTGGGAGCAGAGTCACAGAAGCAGCCCACAGAGCAGACCTGTGCTGGGAGCAGAGCTGCAGCAACCAGAGCCAGAGGGGCCAGAGAAGCAGCCCAAGGAGCTGGAGGCCGAGCAACAGCAGCAGCTGAGCTGAGGCAAAGTGGAGGAGCTGGAGCTGGAGTTGGAGCTGGAGCTGGGAGTGGAGCAGTCCGGAGCCGGGTGCGGGGAGCAGCTGGGAAGAGCGAGGGGGACCCTGGGCAGTGGGCCCAGTGCAGGGAGATGCCCCCAGACAAGGGGCTCTGCAACCCAGACTTGGAGGGGGATCGTAACCCCAACAACGTGGGGGCGACGCTGGGAAGAAGGGTCCTGCCACCTAGAGCCTGAGAGCGTGTGGCCACCGCCAGAGCAAGTGTCCGACCCGCAGCATCCCTGCAGCACAGCCAGGGCCTGGGCAGGGGCCTGGGACGTGTGAGGAACAGACTGAACCCTGACATCCCAAAGACGCTGGCTGTGACATCCCCATGCCACAGAGCGGGGTGCCGGGTTTTCCTTTAACTTTTTCCTTATTTTTTTAAAATTGGTTGCTGTTTAATAAATTGTATTTGCTTTGAACTGTATGTGATGATCAGTGGGTCAGGAAAGCATCCAGTGCAGAGAAAGCACCCTGGAGTGGGGACACCCTAGCCCCTGTCCTAAGTGACCACAACAAGGTCGGGGGTCGAGCCCCCCGGGAATCCTGGGCCCAGCCTTGTTGGGGTTATGAGGACTCTGCCAAACAGGAGAGTGGAAGGGGAGCCCTCGAGGTCAGGCAGGCCTCTGGGTAAAGGAAGTGGGAATGAGGACTCAGATCCTTTTGCTACCTCACTTCATCAGGGTAGTGTATAAGCTAGGAAAGTTCCCCACAATAGTGGGACCATTCCCCCACTTAAATAATTGGCATCATAAACAGGATCCTATCCAGAGGGTCCACCCCATTGGTTTACTGGTGGAGTTCTGGTAGACCTGTCCAGGCCTGGTCAAGCACCCTACAATGGCTGGAATTGAAGAACTACGGGCCCAGTGTGCTGAACTTCAATGCAGATTATCAGACCAAGCTGAGGCATTACAACAAGCTAGAACAGAACAGAGAGAAACCTTGTCACTGGCTAAGGCAGTAATAGACCAATAGGCAGCAGACGCTAAGAAACCCCCTACTATTTATGTCCCACGGGAGCAGAAAGTCACAGTTTGGTGGCTTCCCGACAAGACCAGGAGACATTATGGTAGAGGAGTGGGTCAAGTCTGTGAAGGTGGCTCTGCCTTTGCTAAGAGTAACTGAAGAAGATTGTGTGGACTTCGTAGAGGAGCACCTCAAGGGCAAAGCCAAAGCCACAGTAAAGTTCATGGCAATGGCAGACAAGAAAGATGTGGAAAAGGTATTTGAACTCCTCCTAGAAGTGTATGGAGACAAGGTACCTGTTGGAACCCGACTAAAGGAGTTCTTTGAGAGAAAGCAGGAGCCTGGTGAAACTGTCCGGGCATACACATATGACCTCCAGGAGAGAATGAGCAAAGTGGAGCAGGGAGACCCTCAACGAGTTCCAGACCCAGACACAGTTCTGAAAGAGCAGTTGGTGCTGGGGCTCTGGGATGATTCCCTCCACCGTGAAATGAAAAGGAGTTTTAAGGAAGAGCCCAGTAAGAAGTTCCATGAACTCATGAAGGCTGCTATTATGTGGTCAGAAGAAGAGGAAGTTCCTGTGGCAGAGACGGCCAAGCCTAACCCCCACACACGAAGTGGGGGCCTAGTGAATGCAACTGCTGGGGAAAACATCCTGCCCATACACAGTTAAAACTGGAAAGATTAAGTGAAACTCTCCAAAAACTGGCAATGCTGAAAGTGATGACTGAGGTGATGAAAGGAAAAACCTCCACTAAAATGCCAAAGTATCCAAGGACACCGGGCAGGAATGGCTCTAGGCATCAGCAAAGCAAGCACGTGCTTGGGGCGGCACATTTCCAGGGGCGGCATTCCGGCCATCCTCTTCCCAGGAGTTGAGGCTTTCAGATGTTGCAAGGAAAAGAGCTCCGGCCTGTGTGCTTACTTGAGATTCACGGGGTTTACTGTACAATTGCCCACTAGAAAAGAGAAGCTGGGCGCATGGAAAGCTAGAAGGAGCTCAGGTGCTGGGAACAGAGCCCGGGGCTGGACCAGACAAACGTCTGTAGGGTCTAGTTCTCGTTAAGATCTTGCCATCCTTACTAATGGGACTGACCCCACTGGCTCCAGGGGAACAATTTGTGGGGTAAGGATTACTCAGGCTAGGAAGGGTTTGCAGGGCAACTTTCAAAATCTCAATGGAGCTGAAATCAAGAACCTCTCCGAGCGCAGACCTCACTGTTTCCAATCAGGTTTGCCTCTCTGGGCTCGAATCCATGTAGGGTTTAAACGGAAATCGGTACCGTTTCCAAGCTAACCAGTTTGCATCAAACTCAGAAGCCCTCAATCCTGAATTTTGGGGGTGTGCAAGGGGCCAGCACATCTGGAAAGAGGAGAGCACATAGGGGCTATCACAGATGTGTCAGCCAATGCAGGGTCCCTTCACTGGGATGCCTTGTAACCTCAATGGTTTATAATGTAAGAATGCAGTCAGGCACCTGAGGGGAGAAATCAAACAGCTGGTTTATGGCTCTCCAGAGTGAAGTTCAGCATGACAGCTAGATCCCATGTGCATCGACCCTGTCCTCTAAGCGAACATGGACTGGAACTTGGCAAGGCTAACACAGAGTTCAGGAGATTTCACACTCGTGTGTCTGGATGGAGACAGAGATTCCAGACCGGGCGCTCCTAGGGAAACCTAGGGGGACCTGTCCGTACAAATAGGCAGCGTACACAGAGGGTCAGGCTGATGCAGCCAGCCCCATTTCCGCCCCACCATCACCGCTGGAGCCCAATTCCCCCAGTCGCTCTGTATGGCGGCAGCAGGCTGCCCTAGCCAAAGGCCCCTGATCTGACAGAGCAGTGTCAAAAGAAGACATGACTCTAAAGAAACAATGACTGGCCAGAGGGACAGGGTGTAAGGACACTTTTCAAGGAGAGGCAATCTCCTCTCTCTGTGTCTCTGGATTTCTTCAGCACCCCGATGCTTCCACCGAGGCGGCTTTGGGAGAAGCAAAGACCCCCATGAATGTAACTGTCAGACTCCTAACAAAGGCGACACCAGACTCCATCCCGGGTTCATTCCGCGCTACTCTGGAAACGACGAGGCGAGTCAAGGCCAGGCTAACTCCCCCCGCGTGTTCTTTGCTTGTCTGAGAACCAAGCGCTTTCCCGAGCTGCTGCCCATGGCGCTGGCTTGCAACCACGGACCAACACGTGCTCCCCCCTGCCCAGCCGCGGCCCGGAGGGACGGGCAGGTGCTGCCCTTGTCAGAGGAAAGACGCAAGGCGCTGGGTTGCCTGACAATTGGCTTCTCTCCCCGTCCTGTGTGGGCACATCCACACGAATACAAGATCTGCAGCAGCACGTGCTTTGCAGGGCTGCATGGAAAGGCGCAGGGCTGGAGCCTATCCCCCCCCCCCCCAGTCAAAAGGAGTTTTGCCACAGGAAGGGCTGGAGAGAGAGGACTCCACCATCCTATTTCCAGCCTTGCTCCTTCCCCGAGCTCACGACGGGCGGTGAGATCCCGCACAACACGAGCGCCGGGAGAGCTCCCCAGTGTCAGGGTGTAGCTGACAGTGGGGGGCCACAACAGATGTATAGATCCTGTCCAGACATTCTTATAAACTCCTGGGGAAGGAATCGACAGCGGATTGGCGGGGATCCGGCTCCGGATCAGTTCAGTACCAGGACAGGGTCCTTGCTGACAATGTTCCTCCAGAGCTGGCACCTTTCTGTTCATGGAGGGGATCCAAGCTCAGGAATGGGCCTATGGTTCCGCTCAGCGCATCAGCGTCCACTGGGCTGTTGCACTTCGCAGCCACGTCTTCACTGCGGGTGCTAGCTCAGGGGAGAGAGGAAAAGGACCCCGCTAATGCAGGGTTTTGTCCTCCCCTGTCCATCCAGCAGGGCAGAGTCTAGGGAAGGCAGGTTGTGTGGTTGGATGTGGTCTATGGGGGTTTTAAGAGCGGGTCACTTGGTCCTGCAAACAATCACCCTGTTCACCGCTGTGGAAGCCGTGTGCAAAGCAACCACAGCTCCCCCAGCGGGGATGTCACCGTGTGGAAGAGCTCATTGGATGTCAAAGGAGAGAAAACTCAGTCTCGGTGTGGGGCAGGCTGCTGTTTATACCTATTGGGACTCCCCTGGCCAACCAGTCGTGCTCAGGAACCCAATCCCACAGTGTCATGCAGGGATCAACAAGGATCTGTGCTGACTTCTCTCTCATGAGAGCAGGATCGGGGCCTCGGGTGGCTGAGAGAGTCCTGGACCCATGTCAATCTTGCTAGGTGTAGCTGAGAAACACCTTTGGGGGCAGCTCCTCAGATGGTGGGAATGGTCAGAGCTGAAGTCAATGTCAATTCACACCAGCTGAGGATCGGCCGCTGCTTTCCTTTGGTCTTTTTGCAGAGCGATCAGAGCTGCAAAACTGGAAGAGGGATACCCAAACCCAAGCACCTTAAAGTGCAGCCCTGCTAGCAAAAGAGCAACCAGTAACTCGTGCGGATTATTGTCGACCTGCGTGCAAGGATGGGGGACTCACCGCTGCAGCACCTCCTGCTGGTCATCTTTGGGAATTAGCTCACCAGCCATCCGAGAGCCCCCTGCAGGCCAGTGATCCACAGCTGCTTTGTCCCCGTGTCCCACCCGGACCCTGTGCCCTGTTGTCTGGGGTGCTGCCCCCTGGCAGTTACCCCTCACAGCTCTGGGTCTCTCCCTCCCAGGGGAACCCCCACCCACTATCCCCACTTCACCTCAGTCTTGGCTACTGCCCAGTCTCCATCTAGCCCCCGTTCACTGGGGCAGACTGCAGTATCAGCCACTCATCACAGGCAAAGGGGTTCGGACCTGCTGCCTGTGCCTACCCATGGGCTACCCACTGCAACGAGGAGCGGTGCCAGGGTTTTTGCCGCCCTAGGCGGGGGGTCCTTCCGCGCTCCCGGTCTTTGGGGCACTTCGGCGGCGGGTCCCGGAGCGAGTGAAGGACCCGCCGCCGCAGAATTTCTGCCGAAGACCCAGAGCGCGGAAGGACCCCCTGCTGCAGAATTGCCGCCAAGGGCGGCAAAATTCCGCCCCCCAAATCCTGCTGCCCTAGGCGACCGCCTAGGTCACCTAAATGGAAGCGCCGGCCCTGCCTGCAACCCAGTACCTAATAGGCCTTACCAGGCCTGCAGCCTGGGTCTTTCCTAGGCCGGAGCTCCCCGGCTCCCTTGGTCTTTCCCCAGCCCTGCTCCACTCTAGGCACTTAGTTAAGCTCCCTGCAGCCAGGCCCTTCTCTCTCTGAACACAGAGAGAGACTGCTGAGCTCCTGGCTCCCAGCCTTTATATACAGGCCAGCTGGGGCCTGATTGGGGTGTGGCCCAGCTGTGGCCGCTTCCCCAATCAGCCCAGCTTTTACCCCTGCAGCCCTCTCCCAGGGCTGATTTCAAGCCCTTCAGGGCAGGAGCGGGTGTCCACCCCGCTACACTGCAGTAAAACAACAAACAAAAAACCATCGCCAGCAGTAAATGTAATTCACAGCTGCTTGGATGCAAACCCCGCTAGTGTTGGGGAAGAGGAGGGAGAGATTTAGGAGCTGAACTGTCCAGGTGAGGTTTTTTCATGGTTCTGGGACAGACTGAGTGGCCCAGACCCCTTCCCTTTTGATGTGTAGGATATTTCCCGACCATAGACATGTGAGGCATTCGCTACAGGAGCAGGTCACTGGAAGGAGGGTGGTGATGGGAAAGCGGGGACTGGGGGGTCAGGGGACATTTCTTCCAATTAAGGTGAAAGGGAAAGACACCAGGAGCCTTTTACCGAAAGGAGGGAGAAGCAGGGGAAAGAAACACTCGTGGGTTTTAGACTTTAAGTAGTGAAACTCTCTGATCTCTCTTCTAGTCTGGGTGGGAAGTGAAGTTGGAGGGGCATGCGCTGAAAGAAGAGCAAATGCAAAAGAGATTCTCCTTTAAAAAGACAAGTTGCCCCCAATAAACCATGTAACAAATATAAGCCCCATCTTTCTTTTTAATCTAAGGGTATGTCTACACTACGAGGGTATTTCGATTTCACTTAAATCGAATATGTGGAATCGATATTGCAAAGTCGAACTTGTGTGTCCACACTAAGGACAGTAATTCGACTTTGTGAGTCCACACTAACGGGGAAAGCGTTGACATTGGAAGCGGTGCACTGTGGGCAGCTATCCCACAGTTCCCGCAGTCCCCGCTGCCCATTGGAATTCTGGGTCGAGCCGCCAATGCCTTCTGGGTAAAAAAAAAGGGTCGAGGGTGCCTTTGGATAATTGTCGTCATCCGTCTGTCACTACCGCCCTCCCTCCCTCCCTGAAAGCGCCGGCGGGAAATCAGTTTGCACACTTTTCGGGTCAGTGACAGCGCGGACGCCACAGCACTGCGAGCATGGATCCCGCTGCGACCATCGCTGCAGTTGTGCCACTTGTCAATGCCTCGCAGGTTATCATCCATCTTTCCCAGAGGCAGATGCAGATGAACCAGGCGAGGAGGCTACGGCACCGCGGTGAGGGCCTGAACTCTGAGAGGGGCACAGACCTCTCACAAAGCACGGGACCCAGCTCCGAGGACATCACGGTGACAATGGGTCATCTGGATGTTGTGGAATGGCGATTCTGGGCACGGGAAACAAGCACTGACTGGTGGGACCGCATAGTGCTGCAGGTCTGGGACGAATCCCAGTGGCTGCGAAACTTTCGCATGCGGAAGGGGACTTTCCTGGAACTTTGTGAGTTGCTGTCCCCTGCCCTGAAGCGCAATGACACCCGGATGCGAGCAGCCCTGACTGTCCAGAAGCGAGTGGCCATAGCCCTCTGGAAGCTTGCAACGCCGGACAGCTACCGGTCTGTCGCGAACCAGTTTGGCGTGGGCAAATCTACCGTGGGGGTTGTTGTGATGCAAGTAGCCAACGCAATCGTCAAGGTACTGCTCTCCAAGGTAGTGACCCTGGGAAACGTGGAGGTCATCATAGAGGGCTTCGCCGCGATGGGATTCCCAAACTGCGGTGGGGCTATAGATGGAACTCACATCCCTATCCTGGGACCGGACCACCAGGCCAGCCAGTACATCAACCAAAAGGGCTATTTTTCAATGGTGCTGCAAGCACTGGTGGACCACAGGGGACGTTTTACCAACATCAACGTTGGATGGCCGGGCAAGGTTCATGACGCTCACGTCTTCAGGAACTCTGGTCTGTTTAGACGGCTGCAGGAAGGTATTTACTTCCCGGACCACAAAATAAGTCTTGGGGATGTGGAGATGCCTACAGTGATCCTTGGGGACCCAGCCTACCCACTAATGCCCTGGCTCATGAAGCCCTACACTGGCACCCTGGACAGTGAAAAAGAACTGTTCAACTACCGGCTGAGCAAGTGCAGAATGGTGGTGGAGTGTGCTTTTGGCTGTCTCAAGGGGAGATGGAGAAGCTTACTGACTCGCTGTGATCTCAGCGAAACCAATATCCTCATTGTTATAGCAGCTTGCTGTGTGCTCCACAATCTGTGTGAGAGCAAGGGGGAGACCTTTATGGCGGGGTGGGAGGTTGAGGCAAATAGCCTGGCATCTGATTACGCCCAGCCAGACAGCCAGGTGATCAGAAGAGCCCAGTGGGATGCCCTGTGCATCCAGGAGGCTTTGAAAGCCAGGTTCCACAGTGAGCAGGGTAACCAGTGACTTTTAAGTTTCTGTACAGAGAAGCTGAACCTGCCCCCGTTTCTTTACCCAGTTAAGGATGACTATCCTCTCCAGTTACAGACCCCCTCCACCCCCTTCCAAAAAAATAAAATCAGTTTTACTTTTGTTATTGAACTCCGTTGTCTTTAGTACTGTTTTCGTGGGAATCTTTGAAACCGGGGACGCAGACTGTGGTGGGGAGCGGGTGTAGTGTACTGATGCAAATGATCCTTCTAAACTCCAGGAATGACAGGATTCACAGTAGCGGACTGGTTGTTTCAACGGAGCCTGCCAGCCCTCCTGAGTGGGACTGCGTGTATGTGGGGGCTATGTGACTTTATGGCAGGGGGAGGAGGGTTACAGATCCCCTGCTGCATGGCTCTGTGATCCAGGACAAGGACCGCTGCATACGATCTGTAACTGCCCTCCCCCGCCACAAAGTCACAGAGCAACTAACTCCCCCCCGCCCCCCACAGAACATGAAAACCACCTCCCAGACTGACCAGGGTAACTAGTCACTGCACTGTGTATGTGCCCTGCTGCTGGACCTGCCCCCGCCTCTGTAGCCTGCTAAAGGTGACTGTCCTGTCCAATTACCAAGCCCCTTCCCCCCCCCTGCAGACAGACTCTCCCTCAAAACAGCATGACTGAAACAGTAATGAACAGCAACGTATTTTTTATTAACAACCACACATGAAACTGGGGGGTGAAACTTGGACGGGGGCTTGGGTGAGGCTGCCAGGAAAGGACTTTTCAAATTTTGGGGAATGACAGCCTTCTGGTGCTTGAGCAGTCTGCAGGGGTGGTGTGAGAGTTTTCACGGACTCTTCCGCCCCTCCTTCTTTGGACTTTGGGCGAGGGGGGTATGGGACTTGGTGGCGGGGGAGTGCGGTTACTGATAGACTGCAGCGGGGCTCTGTCCTCCTGCCTCCGTTCCTGCAGAACATCAACAAGGCGCCGGAGCGTGTCCGTTTGCTCCCTCAGAGGTCCAAGCAGCGTTTGAGTCGCCTGCTGGTCTTCCTGCTGCCACCTCTCCTCACGTTCCATGTGTGTCCGGTGCATTTGGGACAAATTCTCCCTCCACTGGTTCTGCTGTGCTGCCTGGGCTCGGGAGCAGACCATTAGTTCTGAGAACATGTCCTCTCGCGTCTTCTTCTTCCTCCGCCTAATGTGCGCTAGCCTCTGGGAGTGTGTTGCCAGGCTGGGTTGGGAGACAGTTGCAGATGTGGCTGTGGGAATGAGGAAAAGGCAGTGAATTCCTCCGAAAGATAAATGTAGTTGTGAATCAAGAACATAGTCTTTCTCTGTGAACAAGACCATGAACCACACCTATCACATGCGCACTGAGGACAAGGTCGAATTTTCGAACCTCGCCTTCAGTGCCTGGGCTTTTGCACTGCCGATCTGGGAACCGGGGCAGGACACGGTACTCTCTGTAGCAGGCAAACATGGTAAGCCGTAGACTTGTGGCAGATTAAAACTTTAGGAGTACCACTGGCCACCTTTCACATTGAAAGCACTGCCAGTCTGTGCTGCCAGCAATCGGCCAAGCAGTAACTCTGGCCCTGTCCCACCCCCTCGCGGATGTGCCAGGGAAAGATCCCTGGATGCTGGCCCTCTCCCGCCCCCACCGCGTGGCTGTAAACCAGCGGTCACAGTTCTGTAAAGGAACTTGTTGCAAGCAGTCCCAATACTAACAGTCCCCTACCTAATTCAAAGCAGGTTGTCATGTGCGACATTACCCTCATGAGGATCCCGGACACCGAGATCCAAAGGATGCTTCGAGAAAGCCTGCAGAGACCGGGGCCCTATGCCGCCATGCTATGCAAGGCACTGATACCAGAGTACCTGCTTGTCTCCTGGCGCGGGAACGTCTCGTACTTCGGAGGACCAAGTAAAGCCGCTCTCCCCAGGAACCTGATGAACAGGCTATCCCATTACTTGCAGGAGAGCTTTGTGGAGAAGTCCGTGGAGGACTACTGCTCTATCCCCGGACATATAGACAGGATTCTAATATAGCTGCAGTAGCAGGGACTAAAGAGTGGAGCAGCTTGGGCAGCACAATCATGCACAACCGGACACTGTTTGATTTTTTTATAAATAGTTGTTACTGATTACTTAAGCGCCCAGGGGGAAGAAATCATGAATCACAGATTCTTATTACTCTTAATATTCAAGTTTTGTAAAAAATAAAGGTTTATATGTTTAAAGCACTTACCGCTTGATCCTTCCCCTGAATCTGTGTCCGGGTTACATGCTGGGGAGGGTTGGTAGGGGATCTCTGTAAGGGTGATGAAGAGCTCCTGGCTGTCGGGGAAATCAGCTTGGTAAGCGCTGTCGACTGCCTCGTCCTCCTCATCTCCTTCCTCATCTTCCCCGTCCGCTAACATGTCCGAGGAACCGGCCCTGGACAATATCCCATCCTCAGAGTCCACGGTCAGTGGTGGGGTAGTGGTGGCGGCCGCACCAAGGATGGAATGCAGTGCCTCGTAGAAACGGGATGTGTGGGGCTGGGATCCGGAGCGTCGGTTTGCCTCTTTGGTCTTCTGATAGCCTTGTCTCAGCTCCTTGATTTTCACGCGGCACTGCGTTGCATCCCGGCTGTATCCTCTCTCTGCCATGGCTTTAGAGATCTTCTCGTAGATCTTTGCGTTCCATCTTTTGGAGCGCAGCTCGGAAATCACGGACTCATCGCCCCACACAGCGATGAAATCCAAGACTTCCCGATCAGTCCATGCTGGGGCCCTCTTTCTATTCTGGGATTGCACGGCCATCTCGGCTGGAGAGCTCTGCATCGTTGCCACTGCTGCTGAGCTCGCCACGCTGTCCAAACAGGAAATGAGATTCAAACTGCCCAGACAGGAAAAGGAATTCAAATTTTCCCGGGGCTTTTCCTGTGTGGCTGGTCAGAGCATCCGAGCTCGGACTGCTGTCCAGAGCGTCAACAGAGTGGTGCACTGTGGGATAGCTCCCGGAGCTATTACCGTCAATTTCCATCCACACCAAGCCTAATTCGATATGGCCATGTCGAATTTAGCGCTACTCCCCTCGTTGGGGAGGAGTACAGAAGTCGAATTTAAGAGCCCTCTATGTCGAACTAAATAGCCTCGTGGTGTGGACGGGTGCAGGGTTAATTCGATGTAACGGCGCTAAATTCGACATAAACGCCTAGTGTAGACCAGGCCTAAGAGATGCCCTTGGAATGAGATTAAAGAGCCATCATCAGCCATTGCTGAGCAGAGTGGAAAACAACGCAAATCAGGTGCTGTGCAAACATGTGTAAAAGCCACACATCCAAAAAAAAACGCAGGGGGAGGGGGGTGGCCAAATATTTTTTTGCTTGGGGCAACAAAAAACCTAGAGCCGGCCCTGCTTGCAACCATCTCAATAGAGCATGAGCTGGCCCAGACTGTGGACCATCAGGAAGCAGTTCAAATCTTTGCAACCAAGAAGGCACAGAAAGCACCAAGTTGATTATTCAAACAGATGAAAATGCCAGTGTTTACTATGCAGACAAAAATAGTTACATTTGCTGTTCAGGCATTTGAAAGTTAAGTGTTACTTAACATTTTTGAACAAGGCATTTTAAGTTGTTAGTTCTCCTTTATTGGGGTAGGTAGCAGAGCGGTACCATGAGAGTAGTAGAACAGGAAGAAGGCAGAATTGAGACCTTTCAAAGTTTTGGCCCAAGCAAGGGGGCATGGGGGCATCATTTGAGCTCCCCACCTCGGGTGCCAAAATGTTGTGGGCCGGCCCTGTGGGTAGAGTGTGGCGCTCTGACCCTGTGGGTAGTGTGTTGCACTTTGAAATCAAAGGTGCCTCAGGGAGTTGGGCTCGGGGTAACTAAATGATTTAGGAACCTAAATCCAAATCACTTTCTCTGGGATTCAGGCTGCTAACTTTAAGTCACTTCTGAAAGTTGGACTTAGGCTCCCAGGTCACTAAAACTGGTCCCCATTTATACAATGGGAATTACATTTCTCCTCTTTAAGATTTGCTAATGAACGTGACACACACAAATACTGAGGTGAAGTGGGCCTTAATACACCTGTTCTAGATTAAATTAATCACGTGGGATTAGTGGCTATTGATAAACAGCTGGGTTTGGCAGCAGTTTCAAGTTCAGCTATTCAGCTCTTCCTACAAAGACTTGTGGATATGCCAGTGTGGTAAATGGAGGGAGGGGGGTAGCACTCTTTTATGGACACTCAGCCAGTCAGTTAGCTATAAAAATCCTTCTTAGTAGTGGTATTCTACTTGCCTTACCTGTAAAGGGTTAGAAATCTCATTGAAATGCTTAGGTAAAAGGAAGTGTGTTGGCAACTAGCCAATGGGAAGACTAGAAACTTTTAAAATTGGGGGGGAAAACTTCCCCTCTGTGGGCTGTTTGTTACTGTTCTCTCAGCTGGAGAGACAGAGCAGTGGGTATGCTGTAAGGAGCTTGAGCCAGGTATGAACATTCCTCAGCATTCATACCTGGAATCACTCATTTGGAACTATGGATATGTAAGTAGGACAGGAAATGTCAGTTAAATGAGATCAGGTTTATCTCTTAAATTGGGGCTTGTGGATTCCTCTGTGCTTTTGTTTTCTTGTGTAACCTTTAAGCTGGACCGCAGGGAAGCCGTTCCTGGTGTTTAATTCTTTCCAGTTGCTCTTTAATATCTAGCAACAGCCTGATTTTCCAGATGTTTTCCTCTCTTTTATATATATATATATACAAATTACCCTTTTTAAGAACATGATTTCTGTGTCTGAGGAAGTAAAGAGGTCCGTGTGCATGTTGTTCAGTTAGGTACTAAGAGGAACAAAGGGTTCCAGGTTCAGCTGGTGGAACAGCTGATTTCCTTTTCTCTTTTCTTTCCTCGGCTCTTCCCCGGAGGAGGGGTGAGAGAGCTTGAGGGTACCCACAGGAAGGAATTCCCAAGTACGCCTTCCTGGGCTCTCAAGGGGGTTTTGCATTTGGGTGGTGGTGGCAGCGATAGGACCCAAGACCTGGGGATCTGGAACCTTGGGAGTTAAGAAAATACTTGCCACTCCAGGCTTCTATTAAAGGTCTTTGCAGCCTCCACCTTCTGCACTTGGAGTGCCAGAGCGGGGAATCAGCCTTGACAGCCAGTTAGTTAGATCATGGTTGTAATCACACGCTGACGGCCTTTACAACTCTTCCTTTTCAATCCAGGCACACAGCGGCCTTGGAAGACCAATATAAGGGCAACGGCTACAGTAACTGCCTCTGCCCATGTTGTTTAGGGCAGGTGAAAAACCTTCCCCATTAGTGATTTCCCTGTAATCTGTGCTGCCAAAAGGGCTCTCCAGGGTTTGCCCCCGATGCCTCTTCCTTGGCCTCTCAGAGCACAGGGCATTCGCTGAGAACTGACCCTGTCTCTGCGGCTCCGGCGGGGGCTCTGTGCGCATGAAGGGAGGCTGGAGAAGACCAGTGGCACGGTGATCACATACGGATTAAAGGCGAATATCTCTTTACAATCTTTATACGTTTTTAACATTTGATCATTTTAGATCTAACTTTAGGTGTCACTGTAGTACTTTTTTCTCTTGTCTGCCTTGGTCTAAGGCGTCACTAATAACATTTGCTTTGCTTTGTTCAGATTAAACTGATTTCTGGGAGAAACCACTATACAAGTGTGGAGAGGTACAGAGGGAAATTCCCCTGGGGTTCGATTCTCTATAACTGCCCCTTGCAATGTTGATGCAGTTGGTGTTTACCGCTAGAGGAGGTAGGCGAATGGACTAGTTTGGTGCCTGTTCTCATCCACAGTGACAATTCCCATCTTCCTACGGAAGCCTCCTTTGTCCATTTGTTAACTATTTAAACAAGTAGCCGTCCGCTTTTCCCCACGGCTGCCCTTCGCCTTGGCAGCGGGATAGGGTGGGCGGAGAGAGGAATTTGGTCAACGCTGCCTCATTATTTTCCTTCAAAGCTCTCCTAAAATCCTCCTCTGCCCTGGAGCATAAGAAAGTATTGACAATGGGCGGCTGTTTTGCTGAGGGGTCCCTGCCGATCATGCTGATCAATATTGTCTCATTGGTTCCTTGTCTCCCCTCCCCCATGTATCTCTCCCTGCTCATCTGTTGTCTCTTGTCTTACAGTTCATAAGCTCCGTGGGGCTCTGACCAGCTGTTTGATCTGTTTGTGCAGCGCCTCACACAATAGAGCTCCGGCCCATGACTGTGACTCCAGGGGCCATAATGCAAAATAATAAACTAATAATTGACTCCACTTGGAGCAGTAGGAGCAGCTACTCCCTCATGCCTGAGAGAAGCAAAGAAATGACAGGTACTAATTAGTGCTTAACTGTTTTCCTTTCCCAGCCTGTGTTTGACTGAGGCCAAGGAAGACAAGCCACAGGAGAGGCAACCTGGCTCCATTTGCACGTGTTTGTTTAAAGGATTGTGTCAGTCTTGTTGGTGCAGGGAGAGGAGAAAGAAGGAGACAGACCAGCCTGTCCCTGCTGAGTGTGTTTGCTGCCATGGGCTCCCTGCTGTGTAGCTCCGGAGCGCCACCTGCTGGGGGCTTCTTTTTAAATTAACACCGGGGGAGGTTTTTGTCTGAGCTCAGACCGGCTTCTCCTCACTGTGTCCCTCGTGCAGTAATACACGGCGGTGTCCTCCGCTTTCAGGCCGGTCATGTGTAGGTAGAAATTGGAGCTGTCCTTGGAGGCTGTGAATCGCCCCTGGATTGCCGGTGAGTAGCTGTTGTCAGACGATGAATAATAGTAGATCAGCCACTCCAGCCCCTTTCCCGGAGCCTGTCGGACCCAGTACATGCTATAGCTGCTGAGATCAAAGCCGCTCACGGCACAGGTCAGTTTAGTGGATTCCCCGGGTTTCTTAATCTCCGGGCTGGACTGGGTCAGAACCACCTGTCCCCGGGCCCCTGGAGAGAAACAAAGCGGGCTGTTAAAAGTAACGTTTAAAAACAACAGATACACTAGAGAGAAGGAGACAGACCCGTATGTAGAGATTAATCTAAACACTCCCTAGTGACTCCCCGGATCTCAATGTCTTCCCACACAGGATGAGTTGTAGAGGGATTTTCTAAAGCACTCACATTTAGGAGCAGGAGCACTATTGACTTTCCTAGATAGATGTTCCTAGATAACTTAGGAACTTTAGGGAAAAACCCTCAGCCCATGAACTGCAGAGCGATCTAAAACCGACGGGTGAACAGACAAACAAACCCACCTGAGAGTCCAAGCAGGAAAATGCAGATTCTCAGCGGACCCAGCATGGTGATGGGATGGGAGCGCAGCTCTGTAAGTCCCTGAGCTGGATGCAGGGCCTTTGGCTGAGATGCCGGAGTCAGTGGTTAAGTAGGGAGTCGGATGTGGCAGCTTTGCATATTTGGGGGAGAGCCGGGCGGGTGGGAAACAAAAGGGTCTGAACTCAGCGGGCAGGGCCGGGTGAGAGGCTGACGGGGGTGGGGGCATGGCGCAGTGAGGGTCAGGGGGTGACCTGATAAAGTAGAGAAGAGACCAGAACTCTGAGCTGGAGAACGGGGCTATGTGAAAACAGAAGGGGAAGAAGGATTCCCTGCCCCAGACTCAGGACAGGACCTACAGACAATCTGAGAGCGATGCTTCCTCACGGCCTGTTCCTGGCAGTTTGGCCCCTGGACCAAACCCCTCTCCACAGCTGTTTCCAACCCGCTCGCCCTGTCGAAGGCCATTGCATGAGAGCCCTCCCCAGGGATGTAGAACATGAAGCTGGGACAGGCACAGGCCCCACCAGTCCCTCTCCTGACACTCCAGGGCTTCATAGTTCTCTGCAAAGAGCATGGCGGGATGTCTTGTGGGCTGTGAATCAGGGACCCTGGGGTCAGTTTTGTCTCTGCTACAGATTCACTTCGTGCTCTTGGGCCAGTCACTTAGGCTGAGATTTTCAAAGGAGGCCGAAGGAGCGAGGAGTCCCATTCCCATTGCCAAGCAGTGAGGAGCGGGTGCCTAAATCGTTTGGGTGCCTAAATCCCAAACTAAAATGGCTCGGTGCATTTCTTGGGCAGTGTCCAAAACAGCTGTGTTAAGGTGACAGCCAGGTGGGTAGGAACGATCCTGAAGTTACGCAGGAAGCAAAACTGAACCTTTAACTACCTCCCCCCACTTGTCCTGATATATCACAGCCCGGTCTTGAATTGTTCAGCAGCCACAATGCGCTGCACAAGCACCATTCAGCCTTCTGCACGTCTGTGCGAATAGTGGCAAAATGTTGGTGTGCAAACACTGGGGGGGAGGGGATATTCCACCACCAGTTGTTATACAATGTCTCTGGCGTTTCTTCCTCTTATTTCATGTTTACAAAGCGGGTTGAAGGGACGAAAGCTCATTATTCATAGTAACTGAGGCGGATTCTATTTCTGCATTGCCAGCCACTAAATGAGATACTCTCTATTCTAGGGGTGGGCAAACTTTTTGTCCCGAGGGCCACATCTGGGTGGGGAAATTGCATGCAGGGCCATGAATGTAGGGCTGGGGCAGGGGGTTAGGGAGTGGGAGGGGGTGCGGTGTGCAGGAAGGGGCTAAGGGCAGGGTGTTGGGGTGCAGGGTACAAGCTCCGGTCTGGTGCCATTTACCTGGAGTGGCTCTGGGGTGGCTGCCACTGGCACCCTGTCCCCACTCTGCTCCTGGAAGAGGGCTCCACGTGCTGCCCTCATTTGCGGGTACCTCCCCGGAAGCTCCCATTGGCCGCGGTTCCCCATTCCCAGATAATGGGAGCTGCGGGGGGCGGTGCCTGCAGGCGAGGGCAGCGGACAGAGCCCTCTGCCCCCCTTCCCCGAGGAGCCCCAGGAACGTGGTGCTGGCCGCTTCCCCCTGCTTAGCCCCACGGCACCATGGGGTGGCAATCCCGCGGGCCAGATCCAAAGCCCTGATGGGCCGGATCCATCCCGCGGGCCATAGCTTGCCCATTCCCTGAGCTAGGCCTATCCACGTGCTTTTGTTCCAGTATTGACTCACTGAACCCCCAATCCTGCAAACGCCTCTGCATGGGAGCCCTCCACAGGCACAACTGTTTGCAGGATCAGTATCTAAGACAGAGCAAATAGCATAAAGCAGCTTCTTAAAGTGACACCAATCAAAATAAAATCACAGATCTATTTCTTTAAACCTTGGATTAATCTACTTTATCCATATGATCACTCCCAGGTAGCCACATGCCCCCAAATGCCAACAACTCGCCAGAAATCTTGGCACCCCCCCACAAAGCCTAATTCCCCCACCCCCACAGCCTGCTCTCCCCAGCCCCTCCATCTCCTGCAGCCTGCTCTCCCCACCCCGGCTGGGGCTGGGACACTCCAAACCCTCCACCCCCACCTCAACCCACTGACCCCCACATATCTCCTATTTCTCCCACCTACCCGCTATTTCTCCCATCACCTCACCTTCTTCCACCTCCTCTCCAGGGTCCAGGAGGCACCTAATTAGTCGAGCCAGCCTATGGGGCTCCATTAATTAGGTGGGGGGCCCTTCGTTCCCTTCAGCAGGAACGTCAGACCGGGGCTCCTCCGGGTGGGGGTGGGGCTGCGTCTGGCTCCTCTGGCTGTGGGGCGTCTCCAGGCTTCGGACACAGGGGGAGGGCGAAGGCAGAAGGGGTGGAGCCGGGGGCTAGCCTCCCATGCCGGGGTGATTTAAAAGGGTCCTTGGCCCTGGGTAGGGTTACCACACGTCCGGGTTTCCCCAGACATGTCCGGCTTTTCGGTCTTTAAATAGCCGTCCGGGCGGAATTTGTAAAAAGCTAAAAATGTCCGGATTTCCCATGGACGGCTATTTAAAGACCGAAAAGCGGCGGTGAGCTGGGGCAGGGGGGCGCGGGGAGGGCTGCCCGCAGTAGGTAACCCGAGGGAGTGTGTGCAGGGGAACCCCGCCCCAGCTCACCTCCACTCCGCCTCTGCCTGCTGCCTTGAGCGCGCAGCCGCGCCACTCCGCTCTGCTTCTCAACCCTCCCTCCCAGGCTTGCCGCCAAACAGCTGTTCAGTGGCAATCCTGGGAGGGAGGGGGTGAGAAGCGGAGCGGCACAGCTGCGCGCTCAAGGCAGCAGGCAGAAGCGGAGTGGAGGTGAGCTGGGGTGGGGGCGGGGCAGGGAGCGTAGCGAGTCAAGGGACAGGGAGCAGGGGGGTTGGATGGGGTGGAGGTTCTGGGGGGGCCTGTCAGGGAGCAGGGGTGTGGAGAGGGATCGGGGCAGTCAGGGGACAGGGAGCAGGGGGAGGGTTGGATGGGTCAGTGGTTCGTGGGGGGGGGGCTGTCAGGGGGCAGGGGTGTGGAGAGGGATTGGGGCAGTCAGGGGACAGGGAGGGTTAGATGGGTTTGGGGTTTGGGGGGGCAGTCAGGGGACAGGCAGTGGTTGGATAGGCATGGGAGTCCCAGAGATCTGGCAGGGGCAGGGGTGTGGATAGGAATCAGAACAGTCAGGGGACAGGTAGGAAGTGGGATCCTAGGGGGGCAGTTAGGGTGGGGGGTCTCAGGAGGGGGCGATCGGGGAAAAGGAGCAGGGGGGGTTGGATGGGTTGGGGGTTCTGTGGGGGGCAGTCAGGGGGCGGGAAGTGGGAGGGAGTGGCTAGGGGGTGGGGCTACTCCCCCCCCCGAGTGTCCTCTTTTTTGAAAATTCAAATATGGTAACCCTAGCCCTGGGACAATTGCCCCCTTTGCCCCCCACCCAACGGGATCAGGCCTGGGGACCCAAGAGCCCAGGAGGGGTGGAAGGCTGGTTTAAGTGGCCCATGGACTCCCAGAGGGAGAAACCCGGGGCCCCAGTACCCTCAGAAGGGAGGAGGGGAACTGAAGTCAAGCCCCTGAAATGGGGAAGGACCTTGGTTCAGAGCTGCCCCTGGGAGGGGGCTGAACTGTTGTGTGATGGGCTGAGACCAGGAGGCCCAGTGGGAGAACCTGGAGAAGACACTGGCTGGGACTTGCCTTGCGGCTGAGAAGGGGCCAGCAGAGGGGTGTGAGAGGAGCCGTCCCCTGCAACTCCACATCTGGGCAGGTGGGGCTGCCCTAGAGGTAAGGATGCATGTGTAGAGATGAGTTAGGTGCTTGATAATGGGGTCTGCAAAAACCAGCACAGTGAGCGGGGAGCTGCCTCATCTACCCCCTAGGACAGGGATAAGCAAACTTTTTGGCCTGAGGCTCACATCAGGGTTCCAAAACTGTATGGAGGGCCGGGTAGGGAAGGCTGTGCCTCCCCCAACAGCCTCGCCACCGCCCCCCCTGCCCCCACCCACTTCCTGCCCCCTGACTCCCCCCTCAGAGCCCCTGACCCATCCAACCCCTCCTGCTCCTTGTCCCCCACCCCTAACTGCCACCCAGGGACTCCACTCCCCATCCAACACCCCCTGCTCCCTGTCCCCTGACTGCCCTGACCCCTATCCACACCCGCTCCCCCTGACAGCCTCCTCCCAGGACTCCCATGCCTATCCAACTGCTTCCTGCTTCCTGTCCCCTGACTACCCCCTGGGATCTCCTGCCCCTTATCCAACCCCCCTACCCCCAACCATGCTGCTCAGAGCACCAGGACTGGTGCCGCACCGCCCAGCCGGAGCCAGCCATGCCGCCACACTGTCTAGAGCACCGGAGCTGGCCGGCGACTCTCGCAGCTGCGCTGCCTGGCAGGAGCTCGCAGCCCCACTGCCCAGAGCGCTGGTGGCACAGCGAGCTGAGGCTGCGGGTGAGGGGGAGAGCGGGGGGCTAGCCACCCTGGGCCAGCTGGGAGCTCAAGGGCCGGGCAGGACTATCCCGCAGGCCGTAGTTTGCCCACCTCTGTCCTAGGAAATGCTGAGGAGAGGTTTCAGAGGGGTAGCCGTGTTAGTCTGTATCAGTAAAAACAAGGAGGGGTCCTTGTAGCACCTTAGAGACTAACAAATGTATTTGGGCATAAGCTTTCGTGGGCTAAAACCCACTTCATCAGATGCATGGCGTGGAAAATACAGTAGGCAGGTATAAATACACAGCACATGAAAAGATGGGAGTTGCCTTACCAAGTGGGGGGGTCAGTGCTAATGAGGCCAATTCAATCAGGGTGGATGTGGCCCATTCCCAACAGTTGACGAGAAGGTGGGAGTATCAACAGAGGGGAAATTATTTTTTGTAGTGACCCAGCCACTCCCCGTCTTTATTCACACCTAATTTGATGGTGTCAAATTTGCAGATTAATTCCAGTTCTGCAGTTTCTCGCTGAAGTCTGTTTTGGAAGGTTTTTTTGGTTGAAGAATGGTGACTTTTAAGTCTGCTATTGAGTGTCCAGGGAGACTGCAGTGTTCTCCTACTGGTTTGGGAATGTTACAATTCTTGATGTCTGATTTGTGTCCATTTATTCTTTTGTGTAGAGACTGTCCGGTTTGGCCAATGTACACGGCAGAGGGGCATTGCTGGCACATGATGGCATAGATCACATTAGTAGATGTGCAGGTGAATGAGCCCCGATGGTGTGGCCAGGGGCGGCTCCAGGCACCAGCGCAGCAAGCGGGTGCCTAGGGCGGCAAGCCGCGGGGGGCGGCCTGCCGGTCGCTGTGAAGGTGGCAGTCAGGCTGCCTTCGGCGGTATGCCTGCGGGAGGTCCACCGGTCCCGCGGCTTCGGCGGCAATTCGGCGGCGGTTACGCCAAAGCCACGGGACCGGCGGACCTCCAGCAGGCATGCTGCCGAATCCGCATTAGCAGCGGACCTCCCGCAGGCGTGCCGCCGAAAGCCGCCTGCCTGCCGTGCTTGGGGTGGCAAAAAACATAGAGCCGCCCCTGGGTGTGGCTGATGTGATTGGGCCCTATGATGGTGTCCCTTGATTAGATATGCGGACAGAGTTGGCAACGGGGTTTGTTGCAGGGATTGGTTCCTGAGTTGGTGTTTTTTGTGTGTGGTGTGTAGTTGCTGGTGAGTATTTGCTTCTGGTTTGGGGGCTGTCTGTAAGCAAGGACTGGCCTGTCTCCCACCTGTTAAAGGGAGTTAGGTGCCTCAGCTGTTACTTAACCCTCCTCCACCCCATTCCCCAAAACCACTTGTGCCAGAGAAGGAGTTCATGGTGCTTCCCTTAGCTTTTAGCCTACTGGTTGGAGCACTTGCCAGTTCTATTCTCACACACCCCCTCCCTGCCTGACGTGGGAGCAGGGATTTGAGCCCACATTTTCCACTGGCAGGGGAGGGTGATATTTGGGTTTTAAACACGCCCTGTTCTCTTTCAGGCCTAATGGGTATTAACTTAGTCACGGTGGAACAGTTTGAATGGGATAGATTGAAAGACCCCTCCACAAAATACCCCACAGCCTGCTGCTTAAGGCATTTACGCAGGACAGTTTTGCTGCTGTGACAGATTGCTCTGTCACAGGAGCCTAATTCATACTTTGAAAAGTGACTTAGGAGACAGAAACAATGTACTTACCATGAGGTGTAAGTGAGGTAAGAGCCAAGAAATTTGGGGGAAATTACCCTCAGTCTGTTTACATGGGCAAATGCTCTCTGGAGTGACTAAAGGCTCCAGTGGTAGCAGGACACCTGGGTTCTCTCACTGGAGGGTTTTTGAATTGCTCTAGATGTGGTTTGTGTCAGTGTGTCCCGAGCACAGTAATATGTGGCCGTGTCATCGGTTCTCAGGCTGCCCAGCTGCAGATAGGCCGTGCTTATGGAGGTGTCCCTGGTGATGGTGAATCGCCCCTGGAAGGCCTGGGCATAGTGGGTGCCTCCATTGTTGGGATTGATAAGTCCTATCCACCGCAGTCCTTTCCCGGGCACCTGTCGTAACCACTGAATGTAATAGCTGGTAAAGGTGTAACCAGCTGTTTTACACGTCAGCTTCACAGGCTCTCCAGGCTTCTTGATTTCTGCCCCAGACTGGGTCAGCTGGATTTGGGAGCTGACACCTGTAAATAAACAACAAAAATACAGTTAATTCCATCTTTTCCTTCTGTTGCCCTTCTCATGACCGTATCTGATCTGCTTGTATGTAATAACGAATTTATCCATGCCACACTGCTGGGAAGTACAGTTATCCCCATTTTACAGATGGGAAACTGAGGCACAGAATCAGCCTGAGATTTTTCAAAGCTCCCTAAGGCATGTTGACACCTAGTTCCCATTAAAGATTAATGAAAATACAGTATCAATGTCCTCTTTATGGCTTTAAAATTCAATCCAGTGTGATTTGTTCAAATCGATAGGATTTAGAATCCAGAATTCCTGAATCCACCTCCTACATCTTAGCTTTAAAACCATCTTTTCTGTCCTAGCCCAGCTGTCCTAACCAGACACCTGTAGGTTCATCCACTCACCTGAGAAAGCTGCCAAAAAGAAGAAGAACCCCAGACAGATCATTTTCATTCTCCACAACAACCTGGTGGGCTGCAAAGCAGTAACCCTTCCTCTGCTGACAGCTCTTCGGTGAGGGTCGCCTGCTCGCCTTTATCACTCAGTTTCCTACTTCATTTGCATGTGGGTGTTGCTAAATCATTTGACTAAACCTCAGCCTCATCCACCTTTATAAATCAATGACCTCAGAGTTCAGAAGGACACAGTCATGAAGGATGCCAGAGTATGTTAATGAAATTTGGGCCCCAATCCAGGGAAACACTAAAGCCACTTTAACATCAGTGAGACTTCAGTGTGAGCTTAAAGATAATTGATAAACTCAGCTGTTAAGATGCCCAATATTGGGTTATCAAAACGTAACACCCAGTGGATATAAATCTGAAATAACAGAATCAGTGGATGTATAAACACTAGCACCCTTCACTGGTGAAATACATACGTTAGGTTTGATTTCCAAACCCTCCATGGAGCACTGGGTAACCCATTCCCACTGGTTGGAAAGGGATTTGGGGGGGGGTCAAACCCTCACTTTGAACATTCCAGCCTTCGGTGCCGAGTGTGATAATTCATTGTGTTTATTGCCAGGTTGAAAGCAAGACAGGAGAAGTAATTCTTCCGCTCTACATTGCACTGATTAGGCCTCAACTGGAATTTTGTGTCCAGCTCTGAGTGCCACATTTCAGGAAAGATGTGTTGACGTCACTAGGCATAACCCTAGGTAACTCGGGAGGATGGAAGGCCACAAGTGTCAATGAAGCCTTCCTGCACTAGGCCTAAGTGAACCAAACTCTATCCTTCCATGTTTAAACTCTAATCAACCTCAAAAGCCAGGTGCAATTGGAATATGTAAGCAACCAGTTATCTGTGTGCAATCCCCTGCTCACACTGGTATCAAGCGGTAATAATGAGGCCTGCATGTTTCTGGCTGAAGGGAAAATAACAGTTCAAAGGGAAAAAGGACAAGATAACGGTTTAAAGAAGTTACTAACGAGCTAAACTTATAGCTGCCAAGAATGACTTAACTGCTTAAATGTAATTGTTATTTGCTTAGTAACTGTTACCAGGGAAGGGAGGGGTAGAGGGGGAGGAAGGGAGGGGACGGGGGGGGTGAGGCTTAACTGCAAAATGTATAAAAGAAGAAAAACTGTTTCTGTTGGTGTGCTTGATCTGAGACGTGTCAGTCTCCTAGCACCGCTTTGGGATCCCAAATAAACTTTGTTTGCTTCTCCCCCTGGTGTGTTTATTGGCGCAAAGCACACCGGGCAACGAACCCCGCTGTTGCTGTCCTCGGGCATTCTGTGCCGGCAACAGATGTAGACAAATTGGAGAAAGTCCAGAGAAGAGCAATAAAAATGATTAACGGTCTAGAAAACATGGCCTATGAGGGAAGATTGAAAGAATTGGGTTTGTTTAGTCTGGGAAAGAGAAGACTGAGAGGGGACATGACAACAGTTTACAAATATATAAAAGGTTGTTAGGAGGAGGAGGAGGGAGAAAAAATATTCTCCTTAACCTGTGATAGGACAAGAAGCAAAGGGCTTAAATTGCAGCCAGGGAGGTTTAGGTTGGGCATTAGGAAAAACGTCCTAACTGTCAGGGTGGTTAAACACTGGAATAAATTGCCTAGGGAGGTTGTGGAATCTCCATCATTGGAGATTTTTAAGAGCAAGTTGGACAAACACCTGTCAGGGATGGTCTAGGTAATACTTAGTCCTGCCATAAGTGCAGGGGACTGGACGTTATGGCCTCCCTTCCAGTTCTTTGATTTTGTGTGTGTGTGTGTGTGTGTGTGTGTGAGTGAAGTAGAAAAAGGGTTGAGAATAGCTCTTAGCATGGCAGTGTCTGAGGTGGAGCAATTCCAGGGTGAATCATTAATCCAGAGCCCCACATTGCCCCCCTGACCCGTCTCTCTGATGCTTCCATCACCATGTTACTTGCAGTCTGTGGCTCACAGCGCCTGGCAGGTGGTGAACTCTTTGTGTTGCTGCTGTCAGGAAGGCTTTTGTCTGACCCAGACTGGCTTTATGTTTGATGCATACACAGTAATTGTATTTGTGTGTCTGTTTGTGTGTTTGTTTGTGTTTATGTGTGTACGTGTTCGTATGTGTGTGTTTCTGGGTGTATATAGATGGATGTGTTTATTTGTTTGTGTCTTTGCAATTGCTTTTTCATGTGTGTTTAGTGGTGTATTTGCTTTGGAGCGATTGTATATATTAATGTGGTTGTATGTGTGTTTGCACGCTTCCTCGGTGTGTGTACTTCTGTGTTTTTGTGTAGCAGTGATTACCTGAATGTGCTTGTGTGCGTATTTTTCTGTATGCAGCACTGTTTTGTCCGTGTGTCTGGAATAGGAAAAAAAGGGAAGAGAATAATCATTACAACACAGTGTCTGATGCTCAGAGGAATTCCAGCGTTAGCGAATTAAACCAATTATGAAATTATGCCAGTCTGCAGCTATTTATAGCCTGGGAGACTTTCTCTGGGCTGCTCCCATCCCCTGTCCCTGGCAGTCTGCGGCTGGTGAGTGCCCTCAGCAGCGGACACGTTGCATTGTTACTGCAGGGGAAGGTTTTTGTCTGAGCTCAGACTCACTTCCCCTCCCTGTGTCTCTGGCGCAGTGATACACGGCGGTGTCCTCCGCTCTCAGGCTGCTCATTTGCAGGTAGAAGTTGGTGCTGTTCTTGGAGGCTGTGAATCAGCCCTGGACGGAGGAGGTGTAGGTCTTGCCTCCCTCACTGTAATACAGCGCCAGCCACTCCAGCCCCTTCCCCGGCTCCTGTCTGATCCAGCCCATCCAGGTGCTGCTCAGAGTGAACCCGCTGGTGGCACATTGCAGCGTATGGGACTCTCCGGGCTTCTTCAGCGCTGGCCCCGACTGGGTCAGACCCACCTGCGAGCGGGCCCTGGGGGAGAAGGGGGGAAGGGACAGACTGTAAATAAAGCTCAGTCAGCAGAGGAAACCGGTAATTTATTAGCGCCGGGTTCAAGGAGCGACTGAAAATAACCAGGGACCAGCGGGAGAACCAGCCACACTGGGCACTGTGTACATCAGTCGGGGTGAGACGACAGAAGAGAGAAGTGTCACACAGCACATCGATAGCAGCAGCCATAGTACCAGATACCCGGCCCCTCCTGTGATTGAATAGGGGATCAATTACCTTCCAGCGCCGCTACAAAGAACATGAAGTGGAGACAAAGACTCATTTTCCCGGGTGGTGTTGGGGAAAGTTTTGCAGGCGACTGGCGGTTCACAGACCCAGGGGGCTGCGGATTGTCTCTCCGGGTGCAGCCTGGGCAGAGATAGAGACAGATTTAAACAGGAACCTGTCCCCTATTTGCATATCCCGCCCCTTATAAGAGACACAAACTCCCTCCCTGAGTGATGTGAATTATTCGCAGTAGGGCTCAGGGAAAGAGAGTCAGACTGTGTCTTGCCGTGGGTTTGTGCAGCGCCTGACACAGTGCGAGGAGCTCCTGAGTATACTTGTGCATAAGAAAGAAATTAACAGCTCCCTGGAATTACCTGAGATCTATAGAGGCGAATATAAAGCCTAGTGCAGGGTTTATTGTATTCACTGAATAGACTCCCATCCCTGTTAGTAGGCTTTGGATCAGAGCCTTAGAGAGAAGAATATTTCCTAGAAAACAGGGCAGATACAGAAGACCTTGTCTTGGAGCGGGACGCCCAGAGGTGTGTGAAAGCAATGCTCTCTTTGCAGACTATGTGGGTACTGTAGCTGTAGGCAACTATTTTCAAAGCGGACTGAATTAGTTAGTAGCTCAACTTCCAAACAGTTTCAATATGATCTGGGCCCCTAACTCCACTAGGCCCCATTGCAAATCCCACCTGGAGGTATCATACTGCATAGTTCCTTCTCCAAATGGCAAGAACATAAGAATATAGGAATGGCCAGACTGGGTCAGACCAAAGGTCCATCTAGCCCAGTATCCTGTCTTCTGACAGTGGCCAATGCCAGGTGCCCCAGAGAGAATGAACAGAACAGGGAATCATCAAGTGATCCACCCCTGTCGCCTATTCCCAGCTTCTGGCAAACAGAGGCTAGGGACACCATTTGTAAAGAACAAATTATGTCAAACCAATCTGATAGCTTTCTTTGATAGGATAACGAGTCTTGTGGATAAGGGAGAAGCTGTGGATGTGGTATACCTAGACTTTAGTAAGGCATTTGATACGGTCTTGCATGATATTCTTTTCGACAAACTAGGCAAATACAATTTAGATGGGGCTACTATAAGGTGGGTGCATAACTGGCTGGATAACCGTACTCAGAGAGTTGTTATTAATGGTTCCCAATCCTGCTGGAAAGGCATAACGAATGGGGTTCCGCAGGGGTCTGTTTTGGGACCGGCTCTGTTCAATATCTTCATTAACGACTTAGATATTGGCATAGAAAGTACGCTTATTAAGTTTGCGGATGATACCAAACTGGGAGGGATTGCAACTGCTTTGGAGGACAGGGTCATAATTCAAAATGATCTGGACAAATTGGAGAAATGGTCTGAGTTAAACAGGATGAAGTTTAACAAAGACAAATGCAAAGTGCTCCACTTAGGAAGAAAAAATCAGTTTCACACATACAGAATGGGAAGAGACTGTCTAGGAAGGAGTACGGCAGAAAGGGATCTAGGGGTTATAGTGGACCACAAGCTAAATATGAGTCAACAGTGTGATGCTGTTGCAAAAAAAACAAACATGATTCTGGGATGTATTAACAGGTGTGTTGTGAGCAAGACACGAGAAGTCATTCTTCCGCTCTACTCTGCTCTGGTTAGGCCTCAGCTGGAGTATTGTGTCCAGTTCTGGGCACCGCATTTCAAGAAAGATGTGGAGAAATTGGAAAGGGTCCAGAGAAGAGCAACAAGAATGATTAAAGGTCTTGAGAACATGACCTATGAAGGAAGGCTGAAAGAATTGGGTTTGTTTAGTTTGGAAAAGAGAAGACTGAGAGGGGACATGATAGCAGTTTTCAGGTATCTAAAAGGGTGTCATAAGGAGGAGGGAGAAAACTTGTTCACCTTAGCCTCTGAGGATAGAACAAGAAGCAATGGGCTTAAACTGCAGCAAGGGAGGTCTAGGTTGGACATTAGGAAAAAGTTCCTAACTGTCAGGGTGGTTAAACACTGGAATAAATTGCCTAGGGAGGTTGTGGAATCTCCATCTCTGGAGATATTTAAGAGTAGGTTAGATAAATGTCTATCAGGGATGGTCTAGACAGTATTTGGTCCTGCCATGCGGGCAGGGGACTGGACTCGATGACCTCTCGAGGTACCTTCCAGTCCTAGAATCTATGAATCTATGAGTCTATGAATTCCTGTCCATCCTGGCTAATAGCCATTGATGGACCTATCCTCCATGAATTTATCTAGTTCTTTTTTGAACCTTCTTATAGTCTTGGACTTCACAACATCCTCTGGCTAGGAGTTCCACAGGTTGACTGTACTGTGTAAAGAAATACTTCCTTGTGTTTGTTTTAAACCTGCTGCTTATTAATTTCATTTGGTGATCCCTAGTTCATGTGTTACCAGAAGGAGTAGAAAGAACAGGAGTACTTGTGACACCTTAGAGACTAACAAATTTATTTGAGCATAAGCTTTCATGGGCTACAGCCCACTTCATCGGATGCATGTAGTGGAAAATACAGTAGGAAGATATATATATATATATATACAGACAGAGAACATGAAACAATGGGTGTTACCATACACACTATAAGGAGAGTCATCAGTTAAGGTAAGCTTTTATCAGCAGGAGAGAAAAAGAACTGTTTGTGGTGGTAATGAAAACGGCCCATTTCCAGCAATTGACAAGGAGATATGAGGAACTGTGGAGGGGGCGGGGGGATAAGCATGGGGAAATAGTTTTACTTTGTGTAATGGCCCATCCACTCCCAGTCTTTATTCAAGCCTAATTTAATGGTGTTGAATTTGCAAATTAATTCCAATTCAGCAGTCTCTCGTTGGAGTCTGTTTTTGAAGTTTTTTGTTGTTGTAATATTGCGACTTTTAGGTCTGTAATCGAGTGGCCAGGGAGATTGAAGTGTTCTCCAACTGGTTTTTGAATGTTATAATTCTTGACGTCTGATTTGTGTCCATTTATTCTTTTGATAATCACAGTGAATGTTCAGAGATTGAAGCCTGGATAAAGCACTAGAGACTTTACACTCTGTTCCTCTCTGTCTGACCGCTCTGTTCCGGCAGTGACTGGGGGCACCGAGAGGGAGGGGGATTCGTGCTGGAGGGTTTTGTGCTAACTGCAGGAGGTTTCTGATCGCTGTGTCTCTCACACAGTAATACTGGGCAGTGTCTTCGGCTCTCAGGCTGTTCATTTGCAGATACACCGAGCTGCTGGACTTGTCTCTGGAGATGGTGAATCGCCCTTTCACGGAATCACTGTAATATGCTGCTAAATTATTTACAGGCTCAAGTATCTCTGCGACCCACTCCAGTCCTTTCCCCAGCGCCTGACGGACCCAGTTCATCCAGTAGCTGCTGAAGGTGAATCCGGAGGCTTTGCAGGAGAGGCGGAGAGATCCCCCAGGGGTTTGAATCCCCCCTCCGGACTCCACCAGCCGGTCCTGTGACCGGACACCTGGAAAGACATAATGAGAATAACATTCACCTCTGGCCTGGCTCAGAGCCCGTTGGAAGCAGCAGAAAGGTTCCCAGTGACGTCACTGTGCTTTGGGTCAGGGTAGGAATGTGCAACATCCCCTGGTGTCTCCAGTCCATGTAGTGGGGAAGGGGATAAAATTACCTCGAAGGGCTGCTAGAAAGAAAGTGAGGGTCAGCCACAGTCTCATGTTTCTTACACTGGAGGGTTTCTGGTGGGAACTGCTCAGACACCCGGACTTGCCCCTCCTCCCTTCTCACACGGCGGGGTCCCGGAGATCACAGGGTTTCTATAGCGCACAGAGGCACTGAATTTGCATCTCCTGCTCTTTATAAGACACATCTTGGACCTGAGCTCTCAACAAACTCAGCCTCCTGGAGGTGGGTGTAGTGGGAAAGGGTTGTGTGAGTAAAGGAGAAGAGTAAGAACTCCACTCACAGAATCATTTCTGCAGTGTTCTCTACAATTTTTGGAGAGAAAATTCCCTATTGATTGTTCACCTTCCACTAACTCCTGTCTGCTTGTCCCTCTGCTCTTCTGAGACCCGTGGAGCAGTGTGACCTGTCGGGGGACATGAGCCTGGGACTTGAGAATCTGGCAGTTTGTTCCTGGCTCTGCTACTCGTACGATGGGTGACCTTGGACAAGAGACTTACACTCTCTGTGCCTCAATTTGTATGTCTCTAAAATGGGGGAAATGATATTGACCCTCCTTTTTCGGGGCTTTGAGATCTAGGTATGGAAACCACTATGGAACAGCTCGGTGTTGTTAGCTCAGAGAGAAGAATTAGAGAAAGTTTATTGAACTCCTTCTAGCAATGCTGGACTAGAAGACAGAATTAGTATTTATTATTATTCGACCAGCACCTTAACATTAGTGGGGATTTGGGGGTCAGGATCCCTCTGTTGCTGTGAGAGTGGAAGCCCCAGAGGCGCCAGGGTGCGGGGCGCTGCTCAGTCAGGCAGTGAGTGCTATCTCCCGGGTGAGAGGCAGTGTGCTCAGGTGCCGGCTCCGTTCCCTTTAGGGGTGGGCGACCCTTTGCAGAGGTTGGTTTGTAAAATCTGAGAGGAGGGGTTGGGATATTGAAGGGCCCTTAAGGGAGATAGCAGCTCACTGGCTCTCTGAGCAGCGCCATGGGCTCTATACGGCGGGGGAAGGTTTGTCCCGTGTCACTGAATCATATGGAAATACCTAAACACCCGCTGGTATTTGTGTGCACCAGGCGGGTTAGACACAGTGTGAGGTGCCAGTCACGCCCTGTTCCCTACGTCTGTCTGGAATGGTCACTGCCAACAACAGCAGGAAGCTCCGTTTTAGTTTTCTCCTTGCGTTCTGCTCTCTGTGTATGTTTTCCCTCGTGTATGTTTTCTGGGGTGTGAGTGTGGTTATTTAAGCTCGAATTGTGTGTGTGTAAGGGGTGTGCGTGTGGTGTGTGTGTGTGTGTGTGAGGGGTGTGTGTGGGGGGGGAGGGGGTGTTCTAGGATTGATACAAGCAGGGACTTGAGTCTCCTGAATCCCAGAGTGTCCTAACCCCTGGGCTGTAGAGTGACTCGCTGTCCTGCTCTCTCTGCCCCAGCACATGTCACCAGCCAGGCACCTAGGGGATTTCGGTGCCTACAGGGTGCAGGCTTTGAGGATCTCGGTGGCACGTCCGATTTAGGCACATAAGGCGGCAGTTAAGTGCTGAATTCCCTTTGTGGACCGAGCCCTGAACACACATTGAAAGCCCCTGGCAGGTGGCTGTCCAGCGCTCCTAGGCTCCTTCCGGAATTCAAACCTATCTGCCCAGGCTGAGATTTTCCAAAGCTCCCAAGGGATTATAATAGGAATGAGGTGCCCGTGTCTCTAGGGCAGTTTGGAAACCCTCCGCCTGGCTGTTAGAGCGGGGTTAATTATCATGTTTTCCTACAATTTAATGTCGGTTCTCTCAGCCTGGGCTATTGGGAGGTGGAGGGGGTGAGGAAAGGCGGGGAGGAGCAGAGTGAGGGGCACAGAGTGTATTAGGGGAAAGGGAAAGTTGCGGGCTGGTCTCTTCGAACAGTGCGGTTAGTCTGTGTTTGCATCTGTGTGTGAGAGAGCCCCAGACAGGCAGCTGAGGGGAGGAGTGATTAATTTTACTGTCTCTCCGCTGCAAGCTGTAGAACTCCAGCGCCCCCAGCTGAGAGTTTGTCGTTAGACAGCGAGGACAGGTTTCTGTCTGAGCTCAGCCCGGCTTGCCCTCACTGTGTGTCCCGCACAGTGATACCGGGCGGTGTCCTCGGGCTTCAGGCCGGTCATTTGCAGATACAGCAGGTTGTTGGGGTTGTCTCTGGAGATGGTGAATCGGCCTTTGACTGAGTCTGCGTAAAATTGTTGGCTCCCATCATAATAAATGAGTGAGACCCACTCCATCCCCTTCCCGGGAGCCTGTTGGACCCAGCTCATAGTGTAGCTACTGAAGGTGAACCCGGAGGCTTTGCAGGAGAGGCGGAGAGAGTCTCCGGGCTTTTTCACATCCCCTCTGGACTCCCCCAGCTGCACTTGGGACCGGACACCTGGGAATAGAAACATAATATAATTCACATTAATATTAAGAGTAACAATAGACTGTTCCTCTGACCACCAATGGGTGTGAGGGGAGAAAATACCTTCCAAAGCCACTGCAAGGAACACTACATGGAGCCAAAGCCTCATTTTCCCGGGTGCCAGAGGGGAAAGTTCTCAGGGGACTGGCTGGTCACTGCACAGACCCAGGGGCTGCGGATTGTGTCTCCGGTGCAGCCTGGGCAGAGAAAGGCACAGATTTAAACAGGAAACTGTCCCCGATTTGCATAGCCCGCTGTTTATAACACACACAAACTCTTTCCCAGGCTGATCTCATTTCTTGCCCTCCGATTCCAGGAGAAGAGGGTAAACGTATGACCCAAATCCCACTGAAACCCAGGGGGATTTCTGAGTGGCTTGGAGCTACGTCGGATCCGGTCCCACATGTTTGTGTGGAGTCCTGCTGTGACAGGTTGGATCACAGAAACCGCCTTGGGAGCTGCCACCTAATGTACCAAGACTACTTCTATCCCTGTTTTCCCTGCCAGCTCAGGACTCCAGCACCCTGTCTTGCTGAGCGAGACACTCCCGTCTGCTCCAACACAGACCCAGGGTTTGAATCACTTGTCCCAAAGCTGCAAGTTTACCTGAAAACAGCTCACAGAAGTGTGCTTGTCTTTAGCACTCGGATGCGCAACTCCCAATGGGGTCTAAACCCAAATAAATCCATTTTACCCTGCATAAAGCTTATGCATGGCAAACTCATAAATTGTTCGCCCTCAAGAACACTGATAGAGAGATATGCACAGTTGTTTGCTCCCCCAGGTATTAATACATACTCTGAGTAAATTACTAAATAAAAAGTGATTTTATTAAATACAGAAAATAGGATTTAAGTGGTTCCAAGTAGTAACAGACAGAACAAAGTAAGACACCAAGCAAAATAAAATAAAATGCGCAAATCTATGTCTAATCAAGCTAAATACAGATAAGTTCCTCACCAGTTCCAGAATGCTCCCTTTTACAGGCTAATCTCCTTTTAGCCTGGGTCCAGCAATCACTCACACCCCCTGTAGTTACTGTCGTTTGTTCCAGTTCCCTTCAAGTATCCTGGGGGGGGGAGGGGGGGAGAGGCTCCTTCCTTAGCCAGATGAAGACCAAATGGAGGGGTCTCCCATGGGTTTAAATAGACTCTCTCTTGTGGGTGGAGACCCCCCTCCTCCCTTCTATGCCAAGTCCAGCTCAAAGATGGAGTTCTGGAGTCACCTGGGCAAGTCACATGCCCCTGCATGACTCAGTCTTTACAGGCCAAAGCCATTGTCCACATGGTATCTTGCATGTCTCCAGGAAGACTTCTTATGTGGATTGGAGCATTCCAAGATGCATTGTACCTCAAGTGTTTCCTGATCAGGTACTTAACCTGGCAAATTCCTTCCTAAAGCTGACCAAATGCCTCACAAAGCTTACTTAGAAACCAGGCAAGCATACAGCCCATATTCTTAACCTCAAGTAGAAAATGATATATATGTACAAATAGGATGAATAGATATAGTAGACCATAACCTTTACGGAGATATATTACATGGCACAGGCAGCACAAAACATATTCCAGTTATATCATACATACATTTATAAGCACACACCCCCCATAAAGCTGTATGGGGTACGCTGTCACACCAGCACAATGGGAACCCGGTCCTGATGGACTCCGGAGAGGGGCTGTCAAAGCAGAATCAGAGGAAGACGGGAGTGAGCAGAAAAGAGATAAAGCAAGAAAGGAAGCTACAGTCCTTTGAATCATCCCCATCATCTTCAGTGCAGAATGACCCCTGCTGTGTTAGTGGGGCACTGAGGTAGTGGGGCTCTGATGTCTTTCACAACATGGTTTATACATCTAGGATACTCAAAGGAGTCTAAGGGAGTTGAGCTTGGGGTAACTAACTGATTTGGGTACTTAAATCCTAATCATTGTCTCTGGGATTTAGGCTCCTAAATTTAAGTCACTATTGAAAGTTGGCCTTGGGCTCCCAGCTCATTTAAACTGTTCCCAATATGCACAATGTGAATTATGTTTCTCTACTTTAAGATTCACTGATGAATCCTAAATGCAGCGTTTATGAGGGCCTTAAAATACCCAGATTGAATTAGCCAAGTGGAGAATAGAGGCTATTAATAAGCAACTGGATTTGGCAGCTGTCTCTATTTCAGCTATTTCACCCTGGTTCCCCCTCACTGCAAACACTTGTGGGTACGCCAGATATTCTTGTGGTTTGGTCTTTTCCTTGGGCAGTATCCTACACAGCTGAATTCAGGCTGATCCACCAGTTGTGTAGGAAGGATCCTGAAATTACTCGGGAAGGAAAACCAAACCTTTAACTAGTCCCTCAGTGCTTGTGCTTTTGCATTGCAGTGCAGTCTTTAATTGTTCAGGGCAGACAAGGCGCTGCAGATGCACCATTCAGCGTTCTGCAGCTCTGTGCAACTAGTGGCCAGGGGCGTCTCCAGGCACCAAGCGCATGCCTGGGGCGGCAAGCTGTGGGAGGCGGCCTGCCAGTCGCTGTGAGGGCGGCAGTCAGGCTGCCTTCGGCGGCGTGCCCGCGGGAGGTCCGCCAGTCCCACGGTTTCGGTGGTAATTTGGTGGTGGGTACGCCGAAGCTGCGGGACCGGCAGATCACCCGCAGGAAACGTTGCCAAATCCGCGTGACCACGGACCGCCCGCAGGTACGCCGCCAAACGCCGCCTGACTGCCATGCTTGGGGCTGCAAAAAACAGAGAGCTGCCCCTGGGGATGGGATATTACAAAGCTTGGAAGTTCATACAAGTGGTAACTTGAAAAGGTTACAGAGCTTGCAAAGGTTACAAAACTTCAAAGGCTGTGCTAACAATAACTGAAGTTACAAAGTCTGCAAAAAGGTTGCAGAACTTAATGATACAAGTTACAGATCTTACAATCACATTTGAGCGGAGGCTTTACATAACAAAAATAAATCTATTTAACTTTATTTCTGCAAATAATTTACTGGATTAGCTCTCTCGCTAGAAGGAAAAGAAGAAATCCAGAGAAGGCGCTCCTGATAATGGTGATGAATTAAGAGAAGTGGATTTGTGGCTTCAGAAAGGGGGGAGGTAGTTTGTAAAGTGTGTGTAGGAGCTCAGGCTTCAAACAGATGGCTGGATTTGCAGGATTGTGTTTCAAGCGCACAAAGAGGGACCAGATGGGCTCGTGGTTAAAGCCCTGGAGCCAGGGCTGGTCTGCATACAAACTTACAGTGAAATAATGACATCCTCTGTTGAATTCACACCTTCCAAAAGTGCAGTAAGGTTGAAGTGGGACACACTTTGAATTGGAAATCTGGGATCCACACCCAGATGGGCACTGCAACCATAAAGGTTTAAGATCAGTGTAGGTGTTTGGGTCAAAGTTAATGGTGAAATTTAACTTTCAATCGGACCTGTGTGCTCCTAAATCACTTAGGACCATGGGCTCAATCACGTGAAAATCCCAGTAAGAGCCTATCTGCCAATTTAGGGGCTAGATCCAGAAAGGGGAGTTAGGCTGAGGCCTGGAGTTCCTAACTGTAAGGCCTGGTCTACACTACGACTTTAATTCGGATTTAGCTGCCTTAATTCGAATTAACGCTTGACCCGTCCACACAACGAAGTCATTTAATTCGAATTAAAGGGCCCTTTAATTCGATTTCTGTACTCCTCCTCGACGAGAGGAGTAGCGTCAAAATCGGTATTGTTAATCCGAATTAGGGTTAGTGTGGCCGCAATTCGATGGTATTGGCCTCCGGGAGCTATCCCACAGTGCACCATTGTGACCGCTCTGGACAGCAATCTGAACTCGGATGCGCTGGCCAGGTGGACAGGAAAAGCCCCGGGAACATTTGAATTTCATTTCCTGTTTGCTCAGCGTGGAGAGCACAGGTGACCACAGAGAGCTCATCAGCACAGGTAACCATGCAGGCTGATAATCGAAAAAGAGCACCAGCATGGACCGTACAGGAGGTACTGGATTTGATCTCTATATGGGGAGAGGATTCAGTGCTAGCAGAACTGCGTTTGAAAAGACGAAATGCCAAAACTTATGAAAAAATTTCCAAGGGCATGATGGAGAGAGGCCACAATAGGGACTCAGATCAGTGCCACGTGAAAGTCAAGGAGCTCAGACAAGCCTATCAAAAACCAAAGGAGGCAAACGGTCGCTCCGGGTCAGAGCCGCGGACATGCCGCTTCTACGCCGATCTAAATGCATTTCTAGGGGGGGCCGCCACCACTACCCCACCTCTGACTGTGGATTCCGAGATGGGGATAATCTCATCAGGTACACCTGATGATTCCGTGGAAGGGGAAGAGGAGGAGGAGGAGGACGAGCTGGCAGAGAGCACCCAGCTCTCCGTTCTCCCCAACAGCCAGGATCTGTTTCTCACCCTGACTGAAGTACCCTCCCAAGCCTCCCAAGCGAGCACCCAAGACCATGACCCCATGGAAGGGACCTCAGGTGAGTTTACCTTTTAAAATATAAAACATGTTTTAAAAGCAAGCATTTTTAATGATTAATTTGCCCTGAGCACTTGGGATGCATTCGCAGCCAGTACAGCTACTGGAAAAGTCTGTTAACATGTCTGGGGATGGAGCGGAAATCCTCCAGGGACCTCTCCATGAAGCTCTCCTGGAGGTACTCCAAAAGCCTTGCCACAAGGTTTCTGGGCAGTGCAGCCTTATTCCGTCCTCCATGGTAGGACACTTGACCACGCCATGCTAGTAGCAAGTAATCTGGTATCATTGCCTGACAGAGCCTGGCAGCGTATGGTCCCGGTGTTTGCTGGCATTCAAGCAACATCCGTTCTTTATCTTGCTGTGTAATCCTCAGGAGAGTGATATCGCTTAGGGTAACCTGGTTGAAATAAGGGAATTTAATTAAGGGGACAGAGGTGGCCGTTCCTACTGGGCTGTTTGCCTGTGGCTGAAAAGAAATCCTTCCCTGCATTTAGCCAAGTGCAAAGGGGGGGGAGGATTGGCCCAGAGCTTTTCGCGTTTTGCTAGCAGGGATCTTCCCTGATACCAGCCACGCGGTGGGGGGAGGGAGAAAGCACTCATCCCAGAGAATTCATGGCGGGTGGGGGGGGGGTGTTAGTTTGGTTCCTGCAGGGATCTTCCCTGATACCAGCCACGCGGTGGGGGGAGGGAGAAAGCACTCATCCCAGAGAATTCATGGCGGGTGGGGGGGGGGGTGTTAGTTTGGTTCCTGCAGGGATCTTCCCTGATACCAGCCACGCGGTGGGGGGAGGGAGAAAGCACTCATCCCAGAGAATTCATGGCGGGTGGGGGGTGCGGGGTGTTAGTTTGGTTCCTGCAGGGATCTTCCCTGATACCAGCCACGCGGTGGGGGGAGGGAGAAAGCACTCATCCCAGAGAATTCATGGCGGGTGTGTGGGGGGTGTTAGTTTGGTTCCTGCAGGGATCTTCCCTGATACCAGCCACGCGGTGGGGGGAGGGAGAAAGCACTCATCCCAGAGAATTGGATGCGGGGGGGGGTGTTAACCTTCAGCAGCAGAAAACAAGCTAACAGGAAAACTGCAGCACAACGGGCTTTGCTTGGTATGTGGGAAAGCAGGGCGCAGAAGCCTAAAGACAGTGGCTTACCATGGCAGCATGCAAGGTGAATTCTGTTGCCCGGTCCTGCGTCTGTGATCTCTAGCAGCAAAGCCACAGGCACTCAATATTAAGAGGCAAAATGCGACCTTGCACAGAAATCACATGTGCTATGTAATGTGAATAGTATACACCGTGAAAGAGTATAAGCATTGTTCTGAAAAATGTATCTTTTAAAAAAATTCTCTCTTTTTTTCACTCCCTCCAGCAGGTGCAAATGTTTCAAGCCTCCCTACTCCTTCCCGAAGGCTATCCCAGAAAAGGCGTCGTAAAAAAAAAACGAGAGAAGAGATGTTTGCCGAAATCATGCAATCCACTAGGAGTGAAAGAGCTCATCTGAATGAGTGGAAGGAGACGGTTTGCAAGTATAGGAAAGAAGCCAGTGACCGTGAGGACATGAGGGACCAACGTGAGGACAGGAGAGACGCTCGAGATGAGAGGTGGCGGCAGGAAGATCAGAGGAGTCGGGAAGCAACGCTGGGGCTGCTGCGTGAGCAAACAGATATGCTCCGGCGTCTGGTGGAGCTTCAGGAACGGCTGCTGGAGAACAGAGTGCCGCTACAGCCCCTGTATAACCCCCCTACCTCCTCACCATGTTCCATAGCCTCCTCACCCAGACGTTTAAGAACACGGGGGGGGAGGCTCCGTACACCCTCCCATTCCACCCCAGTGGACAACCCAAGCAAAAGGCTGCCATATTTTTAACCTTTTTTTACTGGGCTTTTCTTTCCCGCTGATCCTCCTCCCAAACCCCACTCAGGTTCTCTCCCTCTTTTTATAATCAATTAATAAAGAATAAATGATTTTTAAACAATGGTGACTTTATTTCCTTTGAAAGCAAGCTGGGGGAAGGGGGAGGTTGGGTTCCTTACAGAGAATGAGTCAATAAAGGGGGCAGGTTTTCAGGAAGGATAAACAAGCATAAATTTCACACTGTAGCCTGGCCAGTCATGAAACTGGTTTTCAAAGCTTCCCTAATGTGCAGCGCTTCATCGTGTGCTCTTCTAATCGCCCTGGTGTCTGGCTGCGAGTAATCAGCAGCCAGGCGATTTGCCTCAGCCTCCCACCCTGCCATAAAGGTCTCCCCCTTGCTCTCACAGAGATTGTGAAGCACACAGCAAGCAGTAATAACAATGGGGATATTGGTTTGGCTGAGGTCTGAGCGAGTCAATAAGGATCGCCAGCGACCTTTTAAACGGCCAAATGCACATTCTACCACCATTCTGCACTTGCTCAGCCTGTAGTTGAACAACTCCTGACTCCTGTCCAGGCTGCCTGTGTATGGCTTCATGAGCCATGGCATTAAGGGGTAGGCTGGGTCCCCAAGAATAACAATTGGCATTTCAACATCCCCCACGGTTATTTTCTGGTCCGGAAAGTAAGTCCCTTGCTGCAGCCGTTTAAACAGATTGGTGTTCCTGAAGACGCGAGCGTCATGAACCCTTCCCGGCCAGCCCACATGGATGTTGGTGAAACGTCCCTTGTGATCCACAAGTGCTTGCAGCACCATTGAGAAGTACCCCTTGCGGTTTATGTACTGGGTACCCTGGTGCTCCGGTGAAAAGATAGGAATATGGGTTCCATCTATCGCCCCACCACAGTTAGGGAATCCCATTGCAGCAAAGCCATCCACTATGACCTGCACATTTCCCAGAGTCACTACCTTTCGTAGCAGCACCTCCGTGATTGCTTTGGCTACTTGCATCACAGCAGCCCCCACAGTAGATTTGCCCACTCCAAATTGATTCCCGACTGACCGGTAGCTGTCTGGCGTTGCAAGCTTCCACAGGCCTATCGCCACTCGCTTCTCAACTGTGAGGGCTGCTCTCATCTTGGTATTCTGGCGCTTCAGGGCAGGGGAAAGCAAGTCACAAAGTTCCATGAAAGTGCCCTTACGCATGCGAAAGTTTCTCAGCCACTGGGAATCGTCCCACACCTGCAACACTATGCGGTCCCACCAGTCTGTGCTTGTTTCCTGGGCCCAGAATCGGCGTTCCAAGCCTATAACCTGGCCCATTAACATCATAATCTCCAAAGCACCGGGGCCCGCGGTCTCAGAGAATTCTGTGTCCGTGTCCATGTCCTCATCACGCTGGTCGCTGCGCTGCAATCGCCGCCTCCTCCTCCTCGCCTCTTTTTTCTGGTCCTGGGTAAGCATAAACTCCACGAGAACGCGCGAGGTGTTTATAATGTTCAAGACTGCGTTCTGGAGCACAACGGGATCCATGCTTGCTGCGGAATGGAGTCTGCAGAGTTCACTCAGGAAAAAAGGCGCGAAATGGTTGTCTGCCATTGCTTTCAGGGAGGGAGGGGGAGGCTGTACCCAGAACTACCTGCGACAATGTTTTTTTCCCCATCATGCACTGGGGTCTCAACCCAGAATTCCAAGGGGGGTGGAGACTGCGGGAACTATGGGATAGTTATGGAAAAGCTACCCACAATGCAACGCTCTGGAAATCGATGCTACTACGGTAGCTTGGACGCACACCACCGAATTAATGGAGCCTAGTGTGGCCGAATACATTCGAATTTATAAAATCGGTTTCCTAAATTCGAATTATATAAATTCGGATTAATCCTGTAGTGTAGACATACCCTAAGACTCTGTCACCCAATGCAATAGAACCCCCTGAGTTAGGCACCTCCAGCCCCTATGAAACAGGTGGGCAGATGTCACAGGCTGATGGGCCTTTTGAGGCAAGCTGGACTCTGCCTGGCCCATGACTTTGCAGCTATTCCTCAGCCTCACTGATGAGCTGGCAACATAGGAGCTCATTAGTGACCCCAGCTGGGTGTACTGGGGCTTCATTAGAAACCCTGAGCCCAGCTGTGGTGGTGAAGGAGTCTGAGCATTGCTTCAATACAGCTGGGAGCTCAGTAGGGGGGGAGAGGCCTAGAGGGAGGGGATCTTGGCAAAGTTGCTGGAGAAAGGTCTAGTTAATTTGGGACAGGCTGTGGCCAGAAAGCAGAGCTATGTGAGTGGGGTGAACTCCTGTGGTGGGGCCCTAGTGAGGGAAGGAGCCCTGAGCTAGGGTTTGTGAGGACCAGGGAGTGAGCTAGAAGACCATTAAGGGTGGAAGGCTAGTTTAAGTGGCATATGGACTGCCTGAAGGAGGATCCTAGGGGCCCAATACCCTCACAAGGGGGCGGGGAACTGAAGTCAAACCCACTAGGTGGGGGAAGGACCTTTGGTTCAGAGCTGCCCCCTGGAAGGGGGCTGAACTGTTGTGTGATGGGCTGAGGCCCAGTGGGAGAGCGTGGAGAAGACACTCCAAGCACATCCGTCGGCCCAGGCTGCTTCCCGCAGCCCCCATTGGTGTACAAAGCAGGTAAACAAACCAGGCCACGTGCCACAGGTTGCCGATCCCTGGTTTAGAGGGACACAGTCTTGGGGGATGCTAGAGCATGTTAATATAATTTGGGCCCCAAATCCAAGAAAACACTAAAGTAACTTTGACATCGGGGGGACTTCAGTGTGAGTGTAAAGATAACACTGGTCTACAATTTTTGAGAAGTCGTCTGCTTCAGAGATAAAATGTGCTATTTATTATGTATTTTGATGTGCTGAATTCAAATATGACAATTAAAACAACTGATTGGCTACTGTTTCTAAGATATTTAAGTTTTTACATTTTATGTCCATGTATATTGTGCAGATAGTAGAGTTTTAATCATAAATTGTAAACCTAGGTCTTTTCATGTGTTTATGGTTGCTTTACATGATAATATTTCACCTGTCCTGTTTATGTAACACTTTAAACATCAGCAAAAGGGTTATATAAATACAATTTATTATGAAACAAAAGGCAAAAAACTATTATGGACATAGTTTAGTCCTATTCAGTGTCTACTCGGCGCTTCTTGGCTTGTCTCTTGTATTCATTAAATGGAGCATCTCTTGTCACTGTCCAGCAATAGGCTGCAAGTATTGTTGGGCTCCATTTGCCCTGATAGCATTTCTCCATTGTTGCAATGTCCTGGTGAAATCGCTCGCCGTACTCGTCGCTCACTGCTCCACAGTTCGGTGGAAAAAAATCTAGATGAGAGTGCAAAAAATGTATCTTTAGTGACATGTTGCAACCAAGGCTTTTGTATGCCTTGAGGAGGTTTTCCACCAACAACCTGTAGTTTTCTGCCTTGTTGTTTCCGAGAAAATTTATTGCCACTAACTGGAAGGCTTTCCGTGCCGTCTTTTCCTTGCCACACAGTGCATGGTCAAATGCATCATCTCGAAGAAGTTCACGAATCTGAGGACCAACAAAGACACCTTCCTTTACCTTAGCTTCACTTAACCTTGGAAATTTTCCACAGAGGTACTTGAAAGCTGCTTGTGTTTTGTCAATGACCTTGACAAAGTTCTTCATCAGACCCAGCTTGATGTGTAAGGGTGGTAACAAAATCTTCCTTGATTCAACAAGTGGTGGATGCTGAACACTTTTCCTCCCAGGCTCCAATGACTGTCGGAGTGGCCAATCTTTCTTGATGTAGTGGGAATCTCTTGCACGACTATCCCATTTGCAGAGAAAACAGCAGTACTTTGTGTATCCAGTCTGCAGACCAAGCAAGAGAGCAACAACCTTCAAATTGCCACAAAGCTGCCACTGATGTTGGTCATAGTTTATGCACCTCAAAAGCTGTTTCATGTTGTCATAGGTTTCCTTCATATGGACTGCATGACCAACTGGAATTGATGGCAAAACATTGCCATTATGCAGTAAAACAGCTTTAAGACTTGTCTTCGATGAATCAATGAACAGTCTCCACTCATCTGGATCGTAAACGATGTTGAGGGCTGCCATCACACCATCCATGTTGTTGCAGGCTACAAGATCACCTTCCATGAAGAAGAATGGGACAAGATCCTTTTGACGGTCACGGGACATGGAAAACCTAACATCACCTGCCAGGAGATTCCACTGCTGTAGTCTGGAGCTCAACAGCTCTGCCTTACTCTTGGGTAGTTCCAAATCCCTGACAAGGTCATTCAGTTCACCTTGTGTTATGAGGTGTGGTTCAGAGGAGGAGGATGGGAGAAAATGTGGGTCCTGTGACATTGATGGCTCAGGACCAGAAGTTTCATCCTCTTCCTCTTCCTCGTCTGACTCAAGTGAGAATGATTCTGGTGCATCAGGAACCGGCAGTCCTTCTCCGTGGGGTACTGGGCATATAGCTGATGGAATGTTTGGATAATGCACAGTCCACTTTTTCTTCTTTGACACACCTTTCCCAACTGGAGGCACCATGCAGAAGTAACAATTGCTGGTATGATCTGTTGGCTCTCTCCAAATCATTGGCACTGCAAAAGGCATAGATTACCTTTTCCTGTTCAACCACTGGCGAAGATTTGTTGCACAAGTGTTGCAGCATATGTGTGGGGCCCACCTCTTGTCCTGATCTCCAATTTTGCAGCCAAAATAAAGGTGATAGGCTTTCTTAACCATAGTGGTTATACTGCACTTTTGGGATGCAAAAGTCACTTCACCACAAACATAGCAGAAGTTATCTGCACTGTTCACACAAGTACGAGGCATCTCTGCTCACTTTGGCTAAACAGAAATGTGTCCCTTTGCAAAATCAAACACTGACAAATAAAAGAGCACGACACTGTATGATTTCTAGAGCTGATATAGGGCAAATTGTTCAGCACAGTGATGTAAGCTTCATAATGATTGCATCATCCATGACTTCTAGGAATAACATGATGCAATTCATATCATGTATGACGCAATACCAGCTTCAGACTGCATCATTCATTGTTTTGCCTAAAAAGCAAGTACTGTCTAAACCCAGTCATAGATTTATTCATAGATCCAGTCAAAGATGTATTTTAGTCATTTCTGGTTTAAATTGAGATCCCTTCCCTTTATTACTCACTTATCCTCCGCCATTCCCAAGTCAAGGGTCGTATATACTGACCCAATAGCATATCTTGAAAACTAGAGCCAATCAACAATTTTAAGCATCATGTTCGTTCTCAGTGACCCAGAATTAGTAAAGTTTGACTACATTTATTTCAGAAGCATTTTGGCTGTAGAGCAGTGTAATTGGTAAACTCGTGTGTTAAGGCGCCTAATAGAGGGTTACCAAAGTGTAACACCCAATGGATATGAAACCAAAATAACACAGAATCAATGAATGTATAAACACTAGCACCCTTCACAGGTGAAATATGTATGTGAGCTGTGATTTCAGAAACCTCCGAAGAGCGCTGGATACTCAATTCCCATTGATCGGAAAGGGATCTGGGTGAGTAAACCCTCACTTTGAAAATTCCAGCCTTTGGTGCTGTGGACAATAATTCCTCTGGATTGTTCCCAGGTTCAGTTAATATGACTCTTCGCTGCCCCCATGTGGGTCTGTCCCTTTCGTAAACATAGAAATTATTTTCCCCTGTTCTTCTTTTAGATTTATGTAACTTGGTTATTTTGTCTCCTGTAAACCATGGAGTAGGGAGGTTTCTTTAAAGGCTGATTTTGTTTGACAACTTTTTCTAGGGATTTTTCACTGTACTGAACAAAATCCATCTGTCGTCCTATTCATAAGAAACCTCTCTCTCTGAAGTGCCTTTCACTACTGCTATCTGGAAGTTTGACTTCACATCCATCCTCCTTAGTGTAGCAATGAGAAGTTTTGATGTGAACATTCAGCAAACAGGTGATATATGTCTGTGTTATATACAAACAGGAGGTAACACTAGATCAGGGATCGGCAACCTTTGGCACGCGGCTCACCAGGGTAAGCACCCTGGCGGGCCGGGCGGTTTGTTTACCTGCCACGTCAGCAGGTTTGGCCGATCGCAGCTCCCACTGGCTGCGGTTAGACTTGCTGGCGTTAGACTTGCTGGGGTCTGGGGCCAAATCCCGGGGCTGAAGCCGTAGGCCGAGCCCCGCTACCTTGTGTGGCAGGGTTCAGGCTTCGGCTTCATCCCTGAGCAGCAGGGCTCAGATTCCAGGCCCCCTGCCTTGGGTTGAAAACATTGGGCTTTGACTTTGGCTCCCCTGCCTGGGGCAGCTGGGCTCGGGTTGGCTCAGGCTTTGGTCCCCCCCTCCTGGGAAGTGTTGTAATTTTTGTTGTCAGAAGGGGGTCAGAAGTTTGAGAACCCCAGATAACTTCTTTAGGCAGCTTGGAGAAATCTCATTCTTAATCATGAGCAAGTGACAGACTTTCTCTGTGCTGCCCCAGGGGTTTTTGCAAGGCTGTGAGTGGATTTCTTCTCACTGTGCCTCTCGCACAGTAATACAGGGCGGTGTCTTCAGGCGGTCATTTGCAAATACAGCAGGTTGTTGGGATTGTTCCTGGAGATGGTGAATCAGCATTTGACCAAGTCTGTATAGTAGCTATCTCCCCCATCCTGCCTAATTTTTGCCCGCCTCTGCCCCCCCGCTTTTTTTTTTTTTTGGCTTTTACACGTTTGCACTTTGCAATGTTGTTGTTTTGTTTTGTTTGACTGGGGGCGGTACTGATGCAGCATTGGGCAACGACTGCACCTGAATCTGCTTGAGCCGGGTGTATCTGCCTGAATTTCTTATTGAGACAGAGGAGCTGAAAAGCCCCATGGGCCACTAGAGCACCGGAGTAACTCGTGCGCCTGTGATATGTGCGGAGGGAAATACAGACTAGAGAGGGACATTTCCAGAGGCTTAAATCCCCGCGTGCTTTGCTGCCCCGGTGTCACGCCTGGGTCTCTTGAAGGAAGGCTACGGGGTTGTGGAGCCGCGGTCGGAGGCTGAGCGAGAGCCCTCAACAGGGGACAGTTATCTCCTGAGACAGCCCTTGGCTTTCCTGGGCACGCTCCGTAGTTCAGTCTTACTAGGAGCTGGGCTGCTGCTTCTGAGTGCTTTCTGCTATGTTCGCTCATTTCAAATGAGCCTGACATTCCCCAAATCATTCACTGACGTGGCTAAGGAGCGCGCTGGAGAATTGCCTGCTGTCCGACGGGTGCTAATCCCGACACTGCCACTTGATCAAAGGGTCGGGTCATTAGCTTTAAAAAGTTGTGCCTGAATGAAAGGATTTCTCCCGGCTCAGATTCGTTCCCAAGGGGGCGGGGGGGGAGAAGAAGGGGAAAGCCGGGCTAACCCTTGAAGGGGTATTTCATGGCACTCTCTCCCAGGGCGTCTCCCTGAGCCCCACCGGCTGTACAGCAGTGCAGGGTTACCTGGCTGGCAGCACTGATGGTGTTATTGGCCACTCGGGGCTTCCTTCCTGGCCCTGGCAAGTTCTCGGCGGCTTTCTCGTTGTTCCTCAGGGGACTGGGGCTGTAGGGCTTTAGAAACATGAAGTTGCTCTTGGCGGACTCCGGGGTCAGGCAGACTTCATCGCAGTGGCCTGGAGGGCCACTGCCCACCACATCCAGGCAGTTGCTGGGCACTTTGTTGCCTGAGGAGAGCTGGGGCTTGATGTTGGAATTTTTGAAGTCGTCGGCCGGAATGCCACTCCTGGAAATGTGACGCCCCAAGCACATGCTTGTTTTGCTAGTGCCTAGAGCCGGTCCTGCACTCTGGGAGCCTGAGAGAAGCAGCACATGCAGTAGCTGCTGAAGGTGAACCCAGAGGATTTGCACTAGAGGCGGAGAGAGTCTCCGGGTTTTCTCACATCCCCTCCGGACTCCACCAGCTGAACCTGCGAACGAACACCTGCAAATAAAGACAAATTAAGGGGAATGTAAGTATCTAGGTCAACAGAATAACAACCCCTACCTCTCCAATACATGAAAAGGGAGAAAATACCTTCAAACGCTGCTGCAATGAGAATGAGATACAACCAAAGTCTCATTGTCCCTGTGTTTGGAGAGGAGAGTTTTCAGGGGATTGTCTGGTCACTGCCCAGAGACAGGGGCTGCAGATTGTCTGTCCGGGTGCAGCCGTGGAAGTGAGAGAGACAGCTTTAAACAGGAAACTCTCACCCCTATTTGCATATCCCCTTCTAATAAGAGACTCCAATTATTTCCTAGAGCGAACTCAGTTTCTTTGTGTGTGGCTCAGAGAAGGGCCGGCAATTTATCACTGGGGTACCCCCCTCTCCCAGTCGGGGTGCTAGCCCCACTGGATTAGAGCTTCCTATTGGACTATTAGGAGTCCAGTTCACATCTTCTTTGTCCTCTCCCTAACTCCCACATTTACCCCTAACCCTAAGGATAAACCCGAACCTTAACCTTTATATTGATCTGAACCTGAGATCTAAAGGGATACCTTAGTTCTATCACTAACTCCTGACTTCATCCCTGAAGGCAATTCTAACCCTCAATGTAAATTCTAACCCTGACTTTTAATATTAAGCCTCACCCTCCATCACTACCATGAAACTAACACTAATGCCCGACCTAAAACCTAACGATAAAGATAAAACCATACCCACAATTTAACACTTACCTGAACACAAATCTAAAAATGTATAAACTAATTATAAATTTGGCCCTAATATTAAACATGACGTGTCACATTATCCTTTAACTGTAACCTGAACCTCACATTTATTCTCTGTCTCTAAATCCTAACCCTATTTGTAACCCTAAACCTAGAGCTAATCTTAACACTAAATTTAATCCTACCCAGAGGCCTGAAGTCTTACCGTAACCCTAAAGTCTATACCTTAAACTGTAGCCTTAATACATGGGTGGACAGGAGTTATGTGATAATGTTAATGGAGGTGGGGCAGAATAAATAGAATCACATAATGTTTAGTAGCCTTGGAGGCAGAAGTGTCAATAGTCCATTGTGGTTTATTGAAAACTGCTTTAACATTTGAAGCCATCACTTTAAGTTTGAAAGGAGTTTCCTTCTCCTGCATGCAGGCTGTTGGACTTGGTAGGGAAACATGTGAACTGGATTTTTAACAGTCACTTTGCAAAGAGCTATGGTAGATCAGGATGGGGATGGGTTGTGCCTCTCTCCCTTCGGGAGCAGCCTGCTTTGTCTCTCTCTGTCTTTGGTTCTTGTGTGTTAGGGGTCTGGATTCTGAACAATAATGAAGTTCTATAAAGTGGCTGCCTTTCAGGAAGAATATTGTATGTATGTGTGAGAGAGAGAGAGCTAACATTTCTGTGTGCATGTCCTTTAGGTTGCTCATGTGTAAATAGAGGTGGAGCTGTCTTTGGAGGTTATGAGTCTGCCCCAAACCCCCACCCCTCGGGGTTGTAGGCCAGCAGCTGTCGGTATAGGAAATATGATAGTCAAGCGTCCACTCCCACTTCTTCCTGGAAGCCTTTTGGATCCAAGGCATGATGTCCAGGTTCACCGTACATCCAGCTACAGTGCATGTCAGACTTTTTCACTGCTGGATCAGATTGGGTCAGGACAATCTACCAAAAGATGCCTGGAGAGGAAAGCAATTGGTGAAAAGTGATATGAATAGTGAATAATTAAATTAAAAAGATCTGGGGCCCGACTCTGCCTTGATGTGAACCTTATGGGGCCGTTCCCAGCTGTGCAAAGAGGAGGGAGGAATGATTTGCCCCCACTTTGCTCTTACATCCCTTAGGTGTCAGAGGAGTTGTATGTCGGTTTCATTTGTGTCAAATCAACTTCCCAGCCCAGTCCCTTGAGTTAGAGCAGGGATGACTCTGTCCTCTACAGTGTAGTTCAACTGTATGTTCCAAAAATCGATGTGAGACTCCAGTCGGTCAAATGAAGTTTCCGAATGCAAAGAGCATCGTGGTGGGACGGGAAGGGAGCCCCAGTGAGTCAGGTCTTTTGTCTGAGGTGCTACTGTCAGTATGTAACCAGGACGTGGGAGCTGTCAGCTTTGCATATACTGGATTGACCCAAAGGGGGTTAAGCTGGAAGCAGGGAGTGTGTGGGGCCTGGGTAGGTGTGTGGAGCGCTGGGTTCAGGTGGGTAGCCAGAGAATCTAGCAAAGGCTGTACGGGTCTCTCTTTAATACATTGCCTGATACTTGACCAGAGATCACACACACTATGGAGCGATGGGCAACAAGATGGAATATTGTCTGGGAATTATATACATAAAACCTGACTTTACTCCTGGCCTGATGACCATTTGGGGTATTGTTTAAGGATCTGCAGCCCCCTGTGGCCCATGGGATAAGGGACGGCGTTGTGAGGACAAAGGCAATAGCCGCTTGTGAAGGATGGGGATGCCACGGTGAGGGGCCCCACATCGGTTATAATGAACTAATCACCTTCTGCTGCATTAATGCGATAAACGTCCCAGTTTGCTGAAAGGGCCAGAGCCTCCCTGGTGTAAATCAGGAGTAACTCGAGTCTAGAGGAAGCAATTGCAGTGATTTTACACTAGCGGAGGATTTGGCCCCAGGAGCAATTCGCTCCATCCGTTGGGTCTGATGCAAACCCCAATGCGTTTGTCCCCTTTACACGGACAGACGCTGTCCTGTGAGTCTGACACAGAGACGGGCCCCGGGAGAGCCAACGTGCCAGGTCTGCGAGGGGAGAGCGACTCAGAACAGGACTCAGTCCGGATTGGGGTTCACAGATGAAGCGAGGGATCTCTGCACCGCATAGGGTGACCAGACGTCCCAATTTTATCAGGACTGTCCTGATATTTCCTTACTTGTCCCGTGTCCCGACCGATGTGCGGTCGGGACATGGGACAAACAAGGAAATGCGCCGGAGCCCGGAAGTGCTCGCGCCCCCCCCCGCCCCGACTCCGCCCCTTCCTTCCCCCATTGGCTCCCCCCCGAGCCTCCCTCCGCAAGTGCTGGAGGGAGGCCCGGGAGACGCAGGGGAAGCGCGGGGCCAGGGTGAGTGAGAGTCCGGCCTGGCCCCGAGCGCAGGCAGGACTCAGTGGGGCGGTAGGGAGAGTAAGGGGGCGGCCCGTGGGGCCAGGCGGCGGCTGTTTTCCCCCCCGGGCAGCGGGACTCGGGAGCAGCCGCTGCTGCAGCTCCCATTGCCGCGGGGGGAAGAAGCGGCCGATGGCCAAGCTTGGCGGCTGCGGCTCTGGCACCCCCGAGCCCGGGCCTGCTGCGGGGACCCAGCAGCGTGCACGCCGAGCCCCGGGGCGGAGGCATCGGCAGCCCAGCCCCGTTCGTTCCCCTGCGGGACCCGAGTGGGATGGGGGGGGGGGGGCTGGGGCCTGCTGTCCCCACTCCGGGGCCGCCGCGGGATTGCACCAGCTGGGCAACCCAGACGTGACTGGCCAGGGGCTGGACGCAGCGTGCGCGCTGCTGGGTGCCCGCTGCAGGCCCGGGCTCGGGGGGTTCGGGCCCAGGCGCCAGAGCCGCAGCCGCCAAGCGCCATGGCCGCTTCCTCCCCCCGCGGCAATGGGAGCTGCAGCAGCGGCTGCTCCCGAGTCCCGCTGCCTGGGGGGGGGAGAACAGCCGCCGCCTGGCCCCGCGGGCCGCCCCCCTACTCTCCCTACCGCCAGACTGAGTCCTGCCTGCACTCGGGGCCAGGCCGGACTCTCACTCACCCTGGCCCCGCGCTTCCCCTGCGTCTCCCGGGCCTCCCTCCAGCGCTTGTGGAGGAAGGGTGGGGTTTTTTTGCCCTGCCCCCTCCCCCCCGCCCCCCGGGTCCCGATATTTGACTTGGGTGATCTGGTCATCCTAGCACCACAGGCCCAGCGGGGCTCTGAGCAGGAAGGAGAGACACATTGCCCGGGAACAGAAGGGTTAAAACTGACGGGAGGTTTGTGTCACATTCACCAGGTTGCCAGGTCTCCTGTCCCAGCCCGAAGCCGTGTGTGTGTCACTGCTGCCCCCGCGCTGCTGCCGGGAGAAGGACGATTCCGCAGCCTGGGTTTTTGTATGATCACAAACCAGTTTTGTTTCACTGTGTCTCGCACAGTAATAGCGGGCGGTGTCCTCGGGCTTCAGGCCGGTCATTTGCAGATACAGCTCACTCTTGGAATTATCCCTGGAGATGGTGAATCGGCCTTTCACAGAATCAAGGTAGTATATAGTACTCCCATCGTACCTTATATAAGCGACCCATTCTAGTCCCTTCCCAGTAGCCTGTCGGACCCAGTTCATACTGTAGGTGCTGAAGTCGAACCCGGAGGCTTTGCAGGAGAGGCGGAGAGAGTCTCCGGGCTTTTTCACATCCCCTCCAGACTCCACCAGCGCCTGAGACCGAACACCTGGGAATAAAGACAGGCCATTAATATCGGTATAAAAACAGCGGTAACACAATATTCTTCTAACTCTGCCAGTTATTCAGAGGAGGAAAATACCTTCCAAAGCTGCTCCAGCGAAAATTACAAGGAGCAAAAATCCCATTTTCCCGGGTGCTGGAGGGGAAAGTTCTCAGGGGACTGGCTGGTCACTGCACAGACCCAGGGGCTGCGGATTGTGTCTCCGGGTGCAGCCTGGACAGAGAGAGGCACAGATTTAAACAGGAAAGTGTCTCCCTCATTTGCATGCCCCCGCGTTATAAGAGACACACACTCCTGCTGCCAGTGATCTGACTGACTCGCCCTAGGGCTCTGGGTGCAGGAGTCGGACTGTCCCGTCCTGTGTGTCTGTGCAGCACCGGGCACAGGGCGCTGGGTCCTCCTGACACTTCCGGACCCCTGGGAGGAATGACCAGCTCCCTGCAGTGACTGTATTTCCTCACCCAGGAACTGAGGGCCTGGCTATTGTGAGGTGATACTGGGGATTGGGGGAACTCAGCTCTGGAGCCCCGTTCCACGCGCACAAGGGCCATGCAAAGTCCGGTCAGAGGGGTCAGTGTCTGGGGAGGGGTCGTGTCCCAGGGATCCATTGGGCTGGGCCACCCGCTGGTGAGGGAAGATTTCCCGTGGTGCTGGGAGGGATTTGGGGAACAGAAGCCCCTTTCCCTTCCCAGCAGTGACCGGCTACATTGAAATGATCCATGACACTAGGGACATGATCTGAGCAAGCCTGGCTTGTGCTTTGGGCCAGGTCTGGGGGCCGCCTGTGGGTGCAGGTGGGAGAAGCTGGGGGAGGGGGGGAGTCTGAGGACAGAGTTAAGGTTTTGCAGTGGAGCCTCCCTGACATTAGTTGGCCGAGAGTGGCGTGTCTGGGAGTTTTTCTTTAGGGGAGAGTTGAGGGAGGATTCAGGCCACAGTGAAGGAAGATTATTATGCACGGCTGATATTTATATTCGTGTTTATATTCCTGTTCCTGGTCACACTCCACTTCCCATTTACACTCGGATTGTAAACTCGGTGCGACCGAGAGAGATTTTATGGTCTGTGTTTGTACCGTGCCTAGGACTATGGGAGCCTAGACTATAATTAAGAACATAAGAACAGCCAGACTGGGTCAGACCAAAGGTCCATCTAGCCCAGTGTCCTGTCTCCAGACAGTGGCCAATGCCAGGTGCCCCAGAGGGAATGAACAGAACAGGGAATCACCGAGTGATCCACCCCCTGTCGCCCATTCCCAGCTTCTGGAGACCCTAGGTGCTAGGTCCACCACCAGCACCAAATCTATCACCGCTAAACATCATCACCATGAGATCATTTATTTTGTTAATTATTAATAAGTAATAAAGTGTAGACAGAAGCTTTCTCCTGGTTGTGTTTAAAGAACTTGTGTGATATGAACACGACGTGTTTTTAAACCATCCCCGGGATGTACTATTGAGGGATAATAACAAAAACAACAACAAAAATATTTCCATTCCCACTGACTTTCAGACAAGTATCAGCATTCACCCTGAAACACAGATCTCCATTCCCATTACCATTCATGTTCCCTTTCATCCCAGCAGCACAGCCAGGGCCTGGGCAGGGGCCTGGGACGTGTGAGGAACAGACTGAACTTCCCTGACATCCCAGAGACACCGGTTGTGATGTCCCCGTGCCACAGAGCGGGGTCATGGGTTTTCCTTTAACTTTTTCCTTATTTTTTCCTTTCATCTTTCCCATTTTTTCCTTACTTTAAAAATTGATTGCTGATTAATAAATTGTATTTGCTTTGAACTGTATGGAATGATCAGTGGGTCAGAGGAGCTTCCACAGCAGAGAGAGGCCCCCCCGGAGTGGGGACACCCTAGCCCCTGCCCTAAGTGACCACAACAATGTCGGGGGTCGAGCCCCCCAGGAATCCTGGGCCCAGGATTGTTGGGGTTACAAGGACTCTGCCACATAGGAGATTGGAAGGGGAGCCCTCGAGGTCAGGCAGCCTCTGGGTAAAGGAAGTGGGAGCGTGGACTGAGATCCTTTTGCTAGCTAGCATTGGCCTGCTAAACCCAGGGTTGTGAGTTCAATCCTTGAGATGGCCATTTAGGGATCTGGGGCAAAAATCTGTCTGGGGATTGGACCTGCTTTGAGCAGGGGGTTGGACTAGATGACCTCCTGAGGTCCCTTCCAACCCTGATATTCTATGAATTCTATGATTCTCACTTCACCGGGGTCGTGTATAAGCCAGGAAAGTTCCCCACAATAGCAGGACTATTCCCCCGCTTACATCTGTAATAGAATATTTGGGACCGAGTGAATCCCCAGCACACCCAGCGCGGGACACCCCGTTCCCGGTATCTCCGCCTCCGGTGGATCTAGATCTGACTGAACAGCCGGGTTCATTTCCCCCATTTCAAATGGAGGAAATTACTGTCTCCTGTGAGCTCCCAGTGCGCGGCCTGTCAGCATCAAACCAGCTGGGACTTTCTCTGGTAACCGCCACGGGCGGTTTTTGTCTGAGCTCAGCCCGGCTTCCAGTCACTGTGAGTCCTGCACAGTGATACCGGGCGGTGTCCTCGGGTTTCAGGCTGGTCATTTGCAGATACAGCAGGTTGTTGAGATTGTCCCTGGAGATGGTGAATCGGCCTCTGACTGCATCAGCGTAGTGTGTGCTGCTCCCACTGCCGCTGCTGATACGGGAGACAGGGCCGGCTCTAGGCACCAGCCCTCCAAGCATGTGCTTGGGGCGGCACTTTCTAAGAGGCGGCACTCCGGCCCCCCTTTTTTATTTTTATTTTTTATTTTTTTGCTTGGGACAGCATTGCCGGGAGCCAGCCCTGGCCCAGCCACTTGCCCTGTCAGCGCGAGCTGGGATCCGCGCCCGCTGCCCAGCCCGGTGGCGCCCTGTACAGCCCACTCGGGAAACGGCGCGCTGCCCTGGGGAGACTCGGCGCGGCAGCGGCAGCAGGACCCCATCTCCCTCCCTGCATCCCGGGCCCCGCTTCCCTTCCCCCCGGCTCCTCACACACTCCGGGAGCCCCTCTCGCAGCTGCTGCAGCCCGGGCTGTGGCGGCGGTGAGAGGGGCTCCCAGAGTGTGTTAGGAGCACGGAGGGAGAGAAGCGGAGTCCCCCGGAGCCGAGCCCGGGCTGCGGCGAGAGGGGATCCCAGAGTCAGGGCCGCCCGGGGGGGGGGGCAAGTGGGGCAATTTGCCCCGGGCCCCACAGGGGCCCCCATGAGTATGTCCAAGGCTCCCCCCGCCTCCGTCTTCCCCCATCCCCTGGCGTCTCAGCCGGTAAGGGGGCGGGGCTGCAAGCTGCGGCCGAGCGGCGGGAACTCAGGCCCTGCTGGAGACACCAGGCGGCTGCAGCGATGTTTGGGAGAGGGGTAAGCGGCATGGTAAGGGGCCGGGGCACCCCCGACCCCATCCCCCACAGCCCTGACCCCCAGCTCCGAGCCCAGCCCCTCTGAGCCGGACACCCCCCGAGCCCATCCTCCCCCCCACAGCCCTGACCCCCAGCTCCGAGCCCAGCCCCTCTGAACCAGGCACCCCCCGACCCCATTCCCCCCACAGCCCAGACCCCCTGCTCCGAGCCCAGCCCCTCTGAGCGGCGGCCAGTATGTACCTCGGCTCACGCCACTTCCAGCAGCTCCCATTGGCCTGGAGCAGCGAACCGTGGCCAGTGGGAGCCGCGATCGGCCGAACCTGCGGAAGTGGCAGGTACACAAACCGGCCTGGCCCACCAGGGGCTTTCCCTGCACAAGCGGCGGAACAAGTTTGGGAACCACTGATCTAGATAGAAAAAGTGAACTTAAGGTTGAGCTCAGAATGGTGGATTTCCACTTGTCATGTCACTGATAGAAAAGGTTTCAGGCTAATATTGTTTGTGTTACAATAGCACCAAGAGGACCCAGCTGAGTGTCAGGCCTCGCCCCTGTGAGACCGTCCTGTGTACAAAGCTCTTATCAGGCTGAGATTTTTATTTCAAAGCCTCCTAAGGGATTTGGAGGCCCAAATGAATAAGAATTGAGAATCCTGATATTTTACTGGGCTTTGAAAATCCCACTGTAAATAAGGAAAGGGGGGGGGGCAGGGAGAAATGGAGGCACAGGTCATGGCAGGGACTTGCCCAACAACAGGTGAGTGACAGAGGCCGGGGAAAAATCCCTGTCTCCTGACTCCAAATCCAACAGCCTAAGCACCAGTGCACACAGTGCAATTTCGAGGAGAGCCAACAGCTTTATGTAATAATTCTAGTTAGTTTCATTTCTATCCTTTGGGTTTCCATGTGTGGAGGTGGGGGGGAGGGGAGGGATGGTGTTCCACCGAGGATTTAATATTCATTCAATAGGGAGAGAATTTGGAATTCAGACTTTCCTTGTACTGTGGTGTTCTCATCTGACACACAAGCACAGGATCCTGGGAAATGACCAATTGTTTTTCTTTTGCACATAGTGCACTGATACCCAGAGCTTTTCTAAAGCTTTAGTCAGTGCAGCTCTAGGATGTCTCTCTGGGTATTGGCTTTGGTGTCTACCACCGTCCCCACCTCTGCACAGTGATACAAATCCAGACAGAAACATGCAGCTGCACAAACTGCTTGTAAATCTTGCGCAATCTTCCTCTTTCCTTTCCAGCGGCAGCTTCCGAATGTGTAACAAGGAAATTGGTCAGAGCACGACTTAGCCAGGCTGTAGGACAGAAATGTTTCTATTCCTGATTTTTGTTTTGTTTTTCTTTTTTAATTTCTCCCCACAGTCAAAATATTTTGAAACACAAAGTCAGGCTGAGAGAAGTGCCTCAATCGGTGAAAACCAGCAAGAATCCAGTTCTGCTGATTTCCCCACTGCCCCCTGGACTTCACAGGAGCTCTGGCTGATGGACACTGGCTGCATGGCCAGCCCTCTGACGTTAACTGGCTATGCTGACTTATGCTGAATGGGATCTGGCCCATTCACGTCAATGAAGTCACACCTGTTTACATCATGAGAGCACTTGGCCCGTTGGTTCCAGGGAAGCTGAGCTCATTCACACTGGCTGTGGATCCGGCTTTCTCTGCCTCCCGGCACAGGCTGCAGGAGCGCAGCGTTGGGGCAGGTAGGAGCTAAGTGGCTGTAATTGTTTGTCCCACAAGTGCGTTAAAAGGCTCAATTCTGCAAGGGTCAAAATGTCTCCGCTTCAGTCGGTGTGAGTGGGAATGGAGGTGTCTGAACAGCTCCTTTGGAGATGCGTTTCGCAGCATGTGCTCTCCGGGGTGGGTTGCTCAGAGGAGGTTCCTGGTTTTGTCCCAGCCCTCACTGGTTTCTATTCAGTGTGTCTCTCGTACAGTAATACGTTGCAGTGTCTTCATTAGTCATGGAGCCGAGCTGTAGATAGTAGTGTTCTTGGCTGTGTCTCTGGAGACAGTGAGCCGGCTTTGGAAGGACTGGGAGTATACGACACTTCCGTTATTCTTGATAAGCCCCAGCCATTCCCATGCTCTCCCTGGACCCTGCCTTATCCAGTGCCACCAGCAGCACCCATCAGTGATGGAGACCCCGGAAACAGCGCAGGTCAGTTTGAGAGACTCTGACGGTTTCAGCAATCCCTGGCCAGATTGAACGAGTGTCACTTGAGAAGAGACCCCTGTAGAAAGAGAGAGAAATGAATTCAACACCATATAGTCCTTAACTAAATGAACACAATATTCCATCACTCCCCATAGCCTTACTTGTAGGGAAAAGCAAAGCAAGAAGAGAGATGAGTAGCAACTTCATAGCTGGGTGAGAGTCCAGTCGAGAGAGCCACCAGATGAACGTCCTCACTGAAGGAACAGGGGAGCAGAGCTCCGTATATGAACAGGGAATGAGGAGTGGAGATTCGCATGTAGCATTTTAATGTCACAAAGGACACAAAAGGCCCCATAGGGTGACGATCGCCCCTGAGCATAAGGTGAGCACGAGGCTTCGGCACTTGAAATAAGCTTTGATTGTGAGGTGCGCAGACACCAGAGGGTGTTGGGAGACATAAGTCCCAGACTGATCAGATCCAACGTCCATTTAGCCTGTTACCTTTTCTCTGGCAATGGTGCATAATATGCCTCAGGGGAAGAGGTAATAACTCTGTAGGCGGAAGTGGGCCAGTCTGCCCCCCACATCTCACCCTTATCTACAATACAGACGGGCTTAAACCTTCATGCATGAGGTTTAATGAGCCTTTCCATTTTATTATAATGCTGAATATTCTCCAAACCCATATAACTATCCAGTCCTTTTCTGAATCTTCTTAAGTTCTTGGTCTTGATGATTTGTCTTATTACCAAATTCCGCAGTTTAATTACATGGTGTCATGTGTAAATACCTGCTGACCTTTTACATTTCATGGACTGCCCCCAGTTCTGGTGCGATGGCTCAGAATGACCCAGGTAAAGGGAGAAAATTCATGGGAAACGTTTGCCTCTGGATCCGTAGCAGTAGCGCTGCCTCCCGGGTGAAGCAGGAAGAGAAAAGCCACCGGGGAAGTGGGATCTGGCGTTGAGGATACGATCCGCAGTGCAGAACAGAGTCTGATAAAACCTGAAAAGAGAGAGTCCATTTTGTGCAGCACTGTTGTAGCCATGTGGGTCCCAGGACATTGGAGACACAAGGTGGGTGAGGTGATCCCTATTACTGGACCAGCTACTGTTGGCGAGAGAGACAAGCTTCTCAGCTACACCAGGCCCTGCTTCAGCTCAGCTCTGTGTAGCCTGACAGCTTTTCCCCAACAGAACTCGGTGCAATCGAAGGTCTCCCCTCACTCATGTTGCCTCCCCGAAAAGATCCTGCGTTTGAAAGCGTTGTTGGGACGTTGCTGCCACCCTCTGGACGTGTGTTTCTGTTCAGTATCTACATTATTTGTCACGTGTTTCGTTAACCAGTTTATTAAACCCTGGGTTGTTTCTGTTTGTTTTTATTCATTACTGGCAACGTAAAATGAACTAAAATCATCCCTTGCACCCCCGGCAGTGTTTGCCCTGCTCCGGGGACTGGCTTGGAGCAGGGCTGAGCACAAGGGCTCCTCATTCGTGTCTGGGGCTCCTAGGTGCTGTGGCGATACAAATAGTGACTGTGTTGGTATTTCCAAGCACCCAGATCATGTTCTATGTGTCTGGATTGTGCTCTTCAGCATCCGACTTGTAACTGTTCCCCTGCGGACAGGAAGCGGGTCCGTGTATGTAGCTCTGGCGTTGCAGTGGAGGAAGAAACACCTGCTTCTTGCCATCCCACTGGCTGTCAATTTAATCCAGTTCCCTTTTCTGAATGACCCCGAATGAGGTTTCTCTGTGTGTGTCTGGCACAATAATACACTGCAGTGTCTTCAGCCCTCAGGCTGCTCACTAGCAGAAAGGCCGTGCTGAGGGATTTGTCCAGAGTCATGGTGACTTTCCCTTTAAATTCTCCCTGTAGTCTGGTGCCCCTGTATCGGTGTTAATCCAGCCGATATCGAACAGCCCTTTCCTGGGAATCTGTTGAACCCAGCTGATCCCATAGCTAGTGAATGTGTAATCAGAGCCTTTAAAGGACACCTTCACAGACTTCCCCGGCTTCTTCACCTCTGCCCCAGACTGGACCAGCTGGATTTGAGCCTTTGCCCCTGTGGAGAAAGAAGCCGGGTGAGAATTCTTGTGGCTAGTTCTGGTTTCCCCCCCAGCTCCTTGTCCCAGTGAACTTCACCTACCTGGGAGAGCTGCCAACAAGAGGAGAAAACTGACCCAACAGTTCATGGCTATTCTTCTCAACACCCCTGCTGTAGCAGAACAGTGACCGCTGCAAAGAGCATCCACTGAGGGCCCGTCACTGCCTTTTAAAAAGGAAAAGGGGCTCCCTCCTCATTTGCATATGGAGGCTGCACCACCCTCCAATGTATAAAATACTCAGATACTCAGAAGGAGTAAGTCTGGGAATTTCCATGATAAACTCAGAGAGGTCCATGCACTCCGGCCCAGGGAGGGAGGTGCGCCCCAAATTTCTCTCTCCGCTACTTGTATGGCCCCATCACTGTAGAATCTGATCACCTCACAATCTGTAATGCATTTATCTGCACAGCACGTCTTTGAAATAGGAGGGGTCATTCCTACTGTACAGGTGGGGAAACTGAAGCACTGAGCTAAAGTGACCTACTAAAGGTCACACAGGAACTCGGTACCAGAGCAAGGAGTTGAAGCAACATCTCCCAAATTCCAGGTGAGCTCTAACCACTGGACCATCCTTCCTCTCCGTCCTGCAGAGATTTAGCAATGTGCTGCACTTTGTGCACATGAGTAATCTTATTCATTTAAATGGGACTATTCGTATGAGTTAATGTAAGTAGGGGCTTGTCTACCGGGTGGAGTAATGCGCTCTGCAGGGGGCTGATTTCTGTTTGAAACACTCCTATGTTAAAGTGCACCAGCAGGGTCTACACAGACCAACCAATGTGCAGGACATTGATGTGCTTTAGCAATGACCCCCCGCTGAGTGCATTAGCCTACCATGTAGACAAACACCCTGTGTTTACATCTTTGTATACTTCAGGGTTCAGAATGGGTTTTCAAAGACACCTTTCTTTATATTTCAAGGTGGTTTGAACATTGAAATCCCTAAATCTTTTTGACAGACCCAACCCAATTTCCTGTGGCCTGGATTTCCTTGAGAACTAAACCCCCATCAGGTGTCTCTGCTGTTCTCACGTGCTGCAGAGAAAACGCAATGATAACGTACTAAGTCAAGTTACTTGAGGAGCAACAGAAGATTTGGGGGGGACAGATCAATAGTGCCCAGGGCCCACAACCAGAACAGAGACCCCGTTGTGTAAAGTGCTGTGTGCACCCCTAGAAGAAACAATCCCGGCTCTGAGTTTAGGGAGCATCGTCAAAGGCATGAATGGGGGATAAGCAGCCAGCTCACATGGATTATTTTTTCCAATGCACTTTGGGCCTTTGAAATTCTCTCCCTTAAAATTTAAGGTTAGGATTTGCAAGGAAGTCTAAGGCAGATAAGTGCCCAAATCCCATAACTGGACAGGGTGCCTAATTCCCTTTGGTACCTTTGAAAATCCTTGCCTAAAAAGACAAGCCAGACAAGTACATTCCTTTTTAAGCAGTGATTTTAGCAACGGTTGAGATTTTCAAAAGATCAGAAAGGAGGTACACCGTCAAATCCCATTGCATTTAAGAGGAAATTAATAAGCAGCAGGTTTTATACTAAAGAAGAGGAAGTACTTTTTTATGTAGCACACAACTAACCTGTGGAACTCATTTCCATGGGATGGTGTGATGGCCAAAACTAAACAGGGTTAAAAATGGATAAATTCATGGATAAGTCCATCAATGGCTCTTAGCCGAGATGCTCAGGGATGCAACAACCCTAAATCTCTGACAGCCTGAAGCTGGGAGTGGAAGACAGGGATGGAGCACTGCATAATTGCTATGTTACGTACACTCCCCCTGAAGCTCTGGTACAGGCCCTGTCAAAGACAGGATACCGGGCAAAGTGGACCATTGTCTGAACCAGAATGGCAGCTCTTATGGTCAATAGGATCTGGGTTTCTCACTCTCTTTGGGTTTGTCTACACAGGGATAGACCCGCTGCTGGCCTGGGTCAGCTGACTCTGGCTCTGGGGCTGAAAAATTGCTGTGTAGATGTTGAGGCTCAGGTTGGGTCTGAGCTCTGGGACCCTGAGAAGGTTGAGAGTCCCAGAGCTCGGGCTCCAGCCCCAGCCCCAACATCAATTCTTAGACCTGTGGCCCCAGTCAGTTGATCCATACCAGCCACGGTCATGCCCTGGGGCTTTTATCCCCCTGGAGATGAACCCTTAGGCTCCTTTGGAAATGCTAAGCAGAGTGCTTTGCTGAATCAGGGCCTTTATCTCAGTCCTTCAAGATGATCCAAATTCTGGAGCCCTGTTGACTTCCACTTGCAGGATCAGGGACTTGGTAAAAGGAAAGATGCAAGAGGTGAAGGACACAAAGAAATGGGTAGGTCTGGGGGAGTAGGTAGAAGAGGTAAGAATAATATAAACACATATACCTGTCTGTCTGTCTGTCTGCTCCTTGTCTTACTGAAGCAGAATCCTTCTATGGAAAAAGGGCAAAAACTTTCCATCAAAACTTTAAGGGAATTGGATTTTTAGCTAAACAAAGATGTTTGCAGAAAGAGTCTCCTTTCCTCAAAAATAAATAAACCTTTTCATTGATGGAGAGTTGAATTTTTCTGCTGAAAACGTCAAGGAAATTTTGAAATTTTCAGCAGGAGAGAAAAGCATTCTCACATTAGCCCCACAAATGATGTTTTATCCACTGCAGATGTCTTTCCATGTAGGTCAGATATAATTCTAAGCTGTGGCTATGGCTTTAGGAACTGTCATGTAGATATAGCTCAGTGGTTTGAGCATTGGCCTGTTAAACTCAGGGCTGTAAGTTCAATCCTTGAGGGGGCCACTTAGTGAGCTGGGGCAAAAAATTCAGTATCTGTTAGTGAAGGCGGGGGGCTGGACTCAATGACCTTTTGGGGTCCCTTCCAGTTCTATGAAATAGGTATATCTCCATATATTATTATATTTATGTAGACCCCCGGCTGCCATCGTTGGCTTATGAGAAGGCTGCCTGGAACTCTATTAAATTTCTTACTGAAGTTGAGATATACCACATCTACTGTTAGTGCCCTCCATCCACAAATCTTGTTACCCTGTCAAAGGAGGAGATGAGGTGGGTTTGACGCGATTTGTTCTTGACAAATCCATGTTGACTGTTACTTGTCACCAGGGCCGGTGCTACCATTTAGGCAAACTAGGCGGTTGCCTAGGGCGCCAAGATTTGGGGGCGCCAAAAAGCGGTGCCCCCAATTTTTTTTTACAGATGGACTCAATGACCTTCTGGGGTCCCTTCCAGTTCTATGAAAATAGGTATATCTCCATATATTATTATATTAATGTAGACCCCGGCTGCCATTGGGTGGTGAGATGAACTGGAATCTCCCACTAAGGAGTTTCTATGTTTTCCATCACTGTGTTCACCCCATCTGGCACAGTAATACACAGCTGTGTCCTCAGGCTTCAGCCCAGTCATTTGCAAGAACAACAGGTTCTGGGTGTTGTCTCTGGAGATGGTGAATCGCCCTTTAACCGAGTCTGTGTAGTACGTGGTGTCACCAGCCCCATTTGTAATTGAAGACACCCATTCCAGTCCTTCTCCTGGAGCCCTCCATGCCCCGTGCATACCCTGGTTAGTGTCGGTGTAACCAGACACTTTACAGGAGAGTTTTGCAGAGTCTCCCGGCTTTTTAACTTCTGCCCCAGACTGGATTAACTGGGTTTGAGACCAGCCACCTGCAAATAGACAAATATTAAAGATCTAGGCTGTGATTCAGCAAAGCATCTAAGCACGTTCTTCAGTGCTCTGGAGAATCAAAGACTGAATTTTAATCCTGTTCTCTAAAGTGCTTGCAACCCCTCCCAGATTGGTATCATCTGCAAACTTTATAATGTACTCTCTCTGCCATAACCCAAGTCATTTATGGAGCTATTGAATAGAACCGGACCCAGGACAGCTACCTGTGGGACCCCACTCAATATTACCTTCCAGCTTGACTGTGAATCATTTATAATTACTATCTGAGTACATTTTCTAACTAATTGTGCACCTACCTTATAGTAGGTTCATCCAGATTATATTTCCCTAGTTGGCTTATGAGAAGGCTGCCTGGAACACTATTAAATTTCTTACTGAAGTTGAGATATACCACCTCTACTGTTCGTGCCCCCCATCCACAAATCTTGTTACCCTGTCAAAGGAGGATATGAGGTAAGTTTGACGCGATTTGTTCTTGACAAATCCATGTTGACTGTTACTTGTCACCAGGGCCGGTGCTACCATTTAGGCAAACTAGGCGGTTGCCTAGGGCGCCAAGATTTGGGGGCGCCAAAAAGCGGTGCCTCCAATTTTTTTTTACAGCATTCCTACGCCCCCTCCCTGAGCGTGCGGTTGCCGCTCCACTTCTCCCGCCTCCCAGGCTTGCGGTGCCAATCAGCTGTTTGGCGCCGCAAGCCTGAGAGGGCAGGAGAATTAGAGGGGGGGCGGCGTGCTTGGGGAGGCGGAGCAGAGGTGAGTTGGGGTGGGGAGCTGCCGCGGGGGGGGCACCTCAGGGCAGGGGGGAGCTGCCACAGGGGGGCGCCTCAGTGCGAAGGGGGGGCAGGGAGCTGCTGCAGGGCTCGGGGGGGCGCAAGGTGGAAGTTTTGCCTAGGGCGCGAAACTTCCTTGCACCAGCCCTGCTCTCATCCCCTGTTCCTGGCAGTCGGGGGCTGGTAGCGCCCTCAGCAGCGGACACATTGCGCTGTTACCAGGGCCGGGGCAACCCATTAGGTGACCTAGGCGGTCGCCTAGGGCACTATAATTTGGGGGGTGGCGACCACGGCGATATTTTGGGGGCAGGACCTTCCGCCTCCTCTGTGGGGGGGCGGCATTTCGGGGCGGGACCTTCTGCCGCCTAGGGTGGCAGAAAAGCTGGTGGCGCTCCTGGCTGTTACTGCAGTGGAAGGTTTTGGTCTGAGCTCAGACTCACTTCCCCTCACTGTGTAACTCGTGCAGTAATACAGGGCGGCGTCCTCTGCTCTCAGGCTGCTCATTTGCAGGTAGAAGTTGGCGCTGTCCTTGAAGGCTGTGAATCGGCCCTGGACGGAGGAGGTGTAGGACTTGGTGTTCGCCTCATCGTAGTACTCAGCCAGCCACTCCAGCCCCTTCCCGGGCACCTGTCTGACCCATTTCATCCAGTAGCTGCTAAGAGTGAGCCCGCTGGTGGCACATTGCAGCTTATGGCACTCTCCGGGCTTCTTCAATGCTGGCCCCGACTGGGTCAGAACCACCTGCGAGCGGGCTCCTGGGGGAGAAGGGGGGAAGGGACAGATTGTAAATAAAGTTCAGTCAGCAGAGGAAACCGGTAATTTATTAGCGCCGGATTCAAGAAGCGACTGAAAATAACCAAAAAAAGAACAGGAGTACTTGTGGCACCTTAGGGACTAACGCATTTATTAGAGCATAAGCTTTCGTGTGCTACAGCCCACTTCTTCGGATGCTCCTATATGCATCCGAAGAAGTGGGCTGTAGCCCATGAAAGCTTATGCTCTAATACATTTGTTAGTCTCTAAGGTGCCACAAGTACTCCTGTTCTTTTTGCGGATACAGACTAACACGGCTGCTACTCTGAAACCTGAAAATAACCAGGGAACAGTGGGAGAACCAGCCACACTGGGCACTTTTTACATCAGTCGGTGTGAGATGACAGAAGAGAGAAGTGTCACACACCACATCCATATCAGCAGCAATAGTACCAGATACCCGACCCTCCTGTGTATTAATAGGGGAGATAACGTACCTTCCAGCGCCGCTACAAAGAACATGAAGTGGAGACAAAATTTCATTTCCCCTGGTGTTGTTGGGGAAAGTTTTGCAGGCGACTGGCAGTTCACAGACCCAGGGGGCTGCGGATTGTCTCTCCGGGTGCAGCCTGGGCAGAGATAGAGACACATTTAAACAACAACCTGGCCCCTTATTTGCATATCCCGCCCCTTATAAGAGACACAAACTCCTTCCCTGAATGATGTCAATTATTCACAATAGGGCTCAGGGAAAGAGAAACAAACTGTGTCTTGCTGTGTTTGTGCAGCACCTGACACAGTGCGAGGAGCTCCTGGGTATACTTGAATTACCTGAGATCTGTAGAGGCGAATATAAAGTCTAGCACAGAGTTTATTGTACAGACTCCCATTCCCATTAGTAGGCTTTGGATCAGAGCCTGAGAGAGAAGAATATTTCCTGGAAAACAGGGCAGATGCAGAAGACGTTGTCTCTGAGTATGATGCCCAGAGGTGTGTGAAAGCAATGCGCTGTTTGCAAACGATGTGGGTACAGTAGCTGTAGGCTACAATTATCAAAAGGGACTAAGCTAGTTAGTAACTCAACTTCCAAACAGTTTCAATATGATCTGGGCCCCTAACTCCACTAGGCCCCATTGCAAATCCCACCTGGAGGTATCATACTGCATAGTTCCTTCTCCAAATGGCAAGAACATAAGAATATAGGAATGGCCAGACTGGGTCAGACCAAAGGTCCATCTAGCCCAGTATCCTGTCTCCCGACAGTGGCCAATGCCAGGTGCCCCAGAGGGAATGAACAGAACAGGATATCACCGAGTGATCCACCCCTTGTCGCCCATTCCCAGCTTCTGGAGACTCTAGGCGCTAGGCCCACAACCAGCACCAAATCTATCACCGCTAAACATCATCATACAGATCATTTACTTAGTTAATTATTAATAAGCAATAAAGTGTAGACAGAAGCTTCCTCCTGGTTGTGTTTAAAGAACTTGCCTGATATGAACACTACGTGTTTTTACACCATCCCCGGGATGTAATATTGAGGGATAACAACAAAAAACAACAACAAAATATTTCCATTCCCACTTACTTTCAGACAAGTATCAGCATTCACTCTGAAACACAGATTTCCATTGACACTCATGTTCCCTTTCATATCCCCAAACTCATTCACACACATTGGATAGATAGATAGATAGATAGATAGATAGATAGATAGATAGATAGATAGATAGATAGATAGATAGATAGATAGATAGATAGATAGATAGAGGGGGTGTATGGGAATAGATAGATAGATAGATAGATAGATAGAGGGGGTGGATGGGGATAGATAGATAGATAGATAGATAGATAGATAGATAGATAGATAGATAGATAGATAGATAGAGGGGGTGTATGGGAATAGATAGATAGATAGATAGATAGATAGATAGATAGATAGATAGATAGATAGATAGATAGATAGAGGGGGTGTATGGGAATAGATAGATAGATAGATAGATAGATAGATAGATAGATAGATAGATAGTCTCTAACAATGATAACTTTCTTTAGGGGCATTTGTCACTGAACTTCACGAGCTTCATCACTGCTTATATTTCCTGCATTGGTAGCTGCAGTGCAATGATTCCTGCAAAAAGTAAACGAATATAGAACATGAACGAATTTTATACAGTCCTCCGAACGTTCAGTCAAATTCTAACTATTTCATCTTCTCCGTTCAGTAAAATAAAACTGAGCACAAATCGGTGCCTTTGACATAACGTTGACTATTGGGGTTAATTCCTGTCTTTTCTTAGATTTGGCCATTTTAAAAGCCAGACACGGTGTGAACCCACCGTTGGTTTTGGTGATGGGCTTCGTGACTATGGTCTAGTCTCTCACACAGTGATACCAGCCGGTGTCCTGGCGTCTGCAGCTGCTCGTCTGTAAATACAGCCGGTTGTTGGGCTTCTCTAGGGAGACAATGAATCACCCTTTCGATGAATCGGTGTAGTGAGAACTTGTTCCTGTGTGCTCCGCCCTGCACACGCGCTCCAGGGCCTGACGGACCCAGCACTGAAGTGGAACCCGGAGATTTGTTAAGCGAGGTGGAGTCAAAGGGCACCTGCAGGTTCTATGTGCAAAGGGGCAGTTTCTGTCGGTACAGAGTTGAAAAATGATGTTTTCCAACCTCCAATGCCCCTTTTCTGTCTTGTCCCCAAGGCTGTGCTGTACTGTTTGCTCACTGGTGCTCCCTCGTGGTGGATGGGAGAAGGGGCTTCTGCAGCCCCTCTCTCTTTCTCTCACTGACCCCCTTCTTGTATTGTTATTTAAACCAGAACATGAATATTTTTGGAGTTATTTATTTATTCGTTTAACCCCAAAGTTTTTTTCTCCTAAGGAAATGTTTCTTGTGCCAGAAAAGCCAGCTTTGGTGGAAAAATTATTCAACTAACCAGACAAAGGAGAAAAAAATCAATCAAACAAACAAACTTGGTGCAGTCTAGTGCCAAAAGCTGAGAGTTCCGGGTCTTTCTGCTAGAACATGTCACTGACAGTGGTGACACTAAGGGGGCGCTAGACTGAACCCGAATGAACCAGGTTGAGGATCTATGGCCTGTGTTATGCTGGAGGTCAGAGTAGTTTCTCATACTGCTCCGGTTTGGAAGTCGCTGCATCTGCGACTGTCTGGGAGACTGGGGGTGGGCTCAGAATGTGTCCCCGGCAGAGGAGAGAAAGAGGAAGGTCCCAAATAAGAATGTTCTGTCCTTTGTGGAAACTTGTGTGAACTCCTTCACCTTCAGTAAAATTAAGGAGGAGGAACAATAATAAGAATAAACAGGGTTTGTTGTTGCTAGCGCGTCTCTCATCACTGATCTCATTTTCACTCACCTCCATGCTCTCTTGGTGCCCTGGACATGATATCAACCTGGTTAAACAGAGTTGTCATATCTTTACCCAGCAACACACTAGGAACAGGCACAATAGAAGCACCAGAATCGCTTGGTCCCTGGGACTTTGTTAAGACACTAGCTGGACACTATGTTATGACACTAGCTCCTATCTATCTATCTATCTATCTATCTATCTATCTATCCCCGTCCACCCCCCCCCCCCTCTCTCTCTCTCTATCTATCTATCTATCTATCTCCGTACACCACATACACCCCCTCTATCTATCTATCTATCTATATAGTTACGGGTCTTCCTCCTTGTCTTGGATCCCCAGACCCAGACACTGTGACCGCTCGGGGAAGGAGTTGCTGTTTCTTATAAGGAAGTGGATATGCAAATAAAGGTGTCAGTTTCCTGTTTAAATCTGTGCCTCTCTCTGGCCAGGCTACACCCAGATTCAGAATCCACAGCCCCCTGTGTCTGTCCAGTCACCAGCCAATCCCGTGAGAATCTTCCCCTCCAACACCAGGGACAATGAGGTTTTGGCTCCATTTTGTTCTCATTATAGTGGCTTTGGAAGGTAATTTCTCCCCCTAATGCATTGCAGAGGCAGAGGACGATTTTATTATTGCTATGGGTACTCATATGATGTATAACATCGTTTATTTGCAGGTGTCCGCTCGGAGGTCCAGCTGGTGGAGTCCGGAGGGGATGTGAAAAAGCCCGGAGACTCTCTCCGCCTCGCCTGCAAAGCCTCCGGTTTCACCTTCAGCAGCTACGAGATGAACTGGGTCCGCCAGGCTCCCGGGAAGGGGCTGGAGTGGGTGTCACTTATTAGCAGCAGCGGGGGTACTATCTACTACTCCGACGCTGTGAAGGGCCGATTCACCATCTCCAGAGACAACTCCAACAATCTGCTGTATCTGCAAATGACCGGCCTGAAGCCCGAGGACACCGCCCAGTATCACTGTGCGAGAGACACAGTGAGGGGAAGCCGGTCTGAGCTCAGACAAAAACCTTCCCCTGCAGTAATCAGAGAAGCAGTTTGCTGTTGGGGGCGCCCTGACAGTGTGGAAACTTTTAACAGGAAGGAAATAATCCCAAAGCTTGTGTGTGTTGAGCTTGGTAACTTGCCTGTTGCCAGCAAGAAGGGCTGCAAAGGGAAAGAGAGCGCCTCGAACCTTTTAACTATGGAGTCTAGTAGCTTGCCTGGAAGGGGTTGTATAAAAATCCTGTAGATGGGCCAGAGGCGATTCTGGGTTTAAGTGACACTCAGAAGGAGTTGGTTGTGGCTCAGCAGAGCAATGCCTCTGTGGAGCAAGATAAAGGGGAATTGTTGCTTAAAGAAGCTCCTAAGGAAAAGAATCCTCATGGTAGTTTTTGCGGGCAGTTTGCAGTAACTGAGAGGTGTGAAAGTGATTTGACGAAGGGAGTTTCAGTTCCTAACTGCCAGAGTCTTTCAGATGTGTAGGATCCACGACCTTGCTTTCGAAAAATCCAGTGTGGAGAGCCTAAAAGGCTTCAGATGGAATAAAAATGGTTAAGGAGGTTGAACAGCCCTATAATCCAGTGGCCGAGCTTGGCCAGCCTGTTGTGGAAACAATGGTGTTGGAACAGGAATGTCACCAGGTTGACTCTTTGAGTGAACAGTCTGTGTCTCAGGTTCAGAGAGAAGATGGCGTAGCTGAGTCTCAGAGCAGGGCAGCTGTGCAGTTAATCTCGTGAGAACACAGGGGATGGCAGGAAAACTCTCATCTCTAGACACTTGGAAAATGTCTTGCAGTCTCTTAGTGGATTTAACATCGGATTCCATGTGCAAGCAGAGGTTGGTAATGGAAGGACAAAAGAACCTTGGGTCTAACATGCTAGTGAAAATGGACGGTATCTCTTTAAGACAGAGTCCAGCCTTGGAATTGGTAAAGGTTAGGGATCTGACAATTAGTAAAGAAGCTAGTGTCTGTGTTGATGCAAATTACCTGACAGACATGGGGGGAGAAAGACTTGCCCATAGCCATTAGCAAAGAGGACACGCCCAGCCAGCCAATGGATTCTGTTAAACAAAAGAACTCAGATTTTGACCCCCCAGAACAGGGAGGAAGGGAAAGACTAAACCTTGCAAATAAAAGCCACCTGTTAACCCTAAAATGCCCAAACCCCAATGGTACGGGGCCAAAGGCATGTCATGGCAAAAATGATTGGAAATGTACACTTGTAATGAATTTAATGCTAATATTAATGCTAATGTTAACTCTTGTGACTAATGTGTTGCTGATACCAAACACTGTAAAATGTACAATGTGCCTAATCTTTTGGAAAAACCCTTGAACATGTTGGGAGTGACACATAAGAGCACACTTTATGTTAAAAGACCTTGTGATGCTGATATTTCACAGTTAGTTCCTGTAACTAGTCTTGAAACTGTACACAGGAGAAAAGACATCGCAGACCTAATGTGCTGTATGAAAAGGGAAACTGAGGCACACTACCACATTGCTTCCATGGCTAAATGCCAAGATTCCTACACTATGGAGAACATTAATATCTACATTGATTTGATATTAACTCGGTTCCAAACATTTGCCAGACCGCAGAATCGTAGGGGCGGAGATGAAGAAAATACACCATGTGACTGAATTTTCAAGCTTCATTAATAAATAATAAAACAACAACAGAGAGTGTTGAGAACGTTCCCACATCACTCAAAGGAAGAAAAAGCATTAGTGCTCAAACCCTAACCCCCCTTTCATACTTACAAACACGCTTCCCGGGCTGGCCAGACCTGGGGATAAGAGAAACAGAAAGAAAGAGATGGACGGGAGATTATCCTGTGTACAAATTGTCCAAAAATACACTGCAAGAATCTCCAACTTGCTTCTGCTCTTGGGAGGGGTTTTCTACACCCTGGGGTCTCTTGGGGTGTCCCTTTCAGAGACCTTTGCTCGGTATTCCAGCCCAGGCCGGCTGCCTGTGGCTTTTGTTCCACCTTTATCCATATTTTCTTCACAGCCAGCTGGGGCTGAAAGCACTTGGCATTGTCTGTGTTGCCTCTTGACCTTGAACGCAGAGCTGCTTTCTCTTTCTCTTAGCCAGTCTGACTTTTCAAATTCACCTATTCTTTTCCCTTCTTGCTTTCAGCCTTAACTAATTGGGGATATAAAGAAGCTGAGGGGGTTAACAAAATAATTTGGATAGAGAGGTATCCGGATACTTTACATGTATTTTTTTTTTAATTTTACACTTTGTGGCTTCCTCTAAAGTGTATAATTTTATCTAATTTGAAGGTACCTTCTAGTGGGAATTGTTTAGACGGATTATCACACGTGTGAAGATTCCAATTCTCTAAGTACTTACAAGTCCCGGGACTATAATGCACATACATATAATAAGCAGGTGTACCCTTCGGTGGAGCGGGAGTAGTCTTGGACTGATTCCCACCCATTTCCTAAGCGTATAGACTGCCTTGTCCACTGAATCAGTGGCTCATAAAGCTAAAATTACCGCACCACTTCCTTGGATCACGCACACAGGAAAGGTTTTCTTTGTCCACGATCCTCCTACACCCCTTTCAGCAAAGAGTGTCGGCTAGTCTCAGAGAGACGGTGCCGCTTACTCTGATTGCCTCCGTTGAGGTGGTCAGACCAGTCAGTGGCTCAGACCTTGCCTTCAGGCAGGGAGGAAGAGGACAGGAAAGGATAGATTGACTCAGGCAGGCCCCTCCCCGGTCAATGCCATGCAGAGACAGCCGCCTTAGTCAGGACCTTTTACCGGTCCACTTTGGTGTGGACACCGGGCTTGCATTAGAGACATCCCCAATCATGAGCTTGTGGCTTCGCAGGGAGCTCTGGGCATCTTCCGGTGACCCTCATTCACACTGACACCCACACCCACACACCAAGGCCTCTATTCCTTCATACCACGATGCATCTTTTTTTTTTAACCTGAGGGTGTCACCAAAACCCCTCCGTCTGGACTGAACCTGTGTTCTAATCTGAGGGCGTCACCACAACCCCTCAACTCAAATAGGTCTGACCTAAGCCACACAGTGGCTTACCCTGGGGCAACAACACATTTCCCAGCCAAATGTACCCATACAACTAACCTTATATGGGGCAACAAAGTTCCCCAGCACTGTTTTGCATCTGATCTTGTTGCATAATCAAAAGGTTGCATGGTGTGAACCCAAAAGGACAGACAGCCCCACGGTCAGTCCTCCTCCGATACCCCAGTAGCTATTTCAAAAGGTCTCTTACCTCTCATATGGCACCTTGGGGTACGAAGGGGAATGGTCCGTGGTAGCGGTTGCTGTCCCACCCGGCGTCGCCATCCGAGTCACGACACCAAATTGTGGAAGAAAACAGAGTCTTCACGCTCAGGTTGGATGCAACAAATCAGATTACAGTTTATTTCGGGCAATTGCATGGGAAGAATACACAGACAGAGAGCATCTCTGCCTCAGTAGTTCTCCAAACAATAAACACTTTAGCACAAGTACTTTTAGCATTTAGTCACAGACATTAACGATAAACAACTGTGTCTTATTTATACATTTTCCTTCCTCATACCTTGCTTATCTCAGTATTTCTCACTACTCTCACCTTTTATTATTATCTCCAAGGCCAGGTCAAGCTAACTCTGCTTTGCTGTTTACCACCAGCTTCTGACGTAGACCCTGCTGGGAGAAGTCTTGCGTTATGAGAGTTGAGGGTTAGCCTAACTCTGCTTTGTCTTGACACAACTGAGATACCTGAATACGAATCCCTTTCATCTTGTTTCCACACCATCATGTGCCAGCAATGCCCCTCTGCCATGTACATTGGCCAAACCGGACAGTCTCTACGCAAAAGAATAAATGGACACAAATCTGACATGAAGAATTGTAACATTCAAAACCAGTAGGAGAGCACTTCAATCTCCCTGGACACTCAATAACAGACTTAAAAGTCACCATTCTTCAACAAAAAACTTCAAAAACAGACTCCAATGAGAAACTGCAGAACTGAAATTAATTTGCAAACTGGACACCATCAAATTAGGCCTGAATAAAGATGGGGAGTGGCTGGGTCACTATAAAAAGTAATTTTCCCTCTGTTGATATTCACCCCCTCTTGTCAACTTTTGGGAATTGGCCACTTCCACCTTGATGGAATTAACCTCATTAGCACTGACACCCCTCTTGGTAAGCCAACTCCCATCTTTTCATGTGCTGTAATATATATACTGCCTACTGTCATTTTCACTCCATGCATCTTATGAAGTCGGCTTTAGCCCACGAATGTTTATGCCCAAATAAAATTGTTCATCTCTAAGGTGCCACAAGGACTCCTTGTTGTTTTGACTGATATTGTAGTTGAACATTAGGCTGTTTTTTAGTACATTCACTGCCCTGGGTTTCTTTGATCCATTCTGGGGTCCTCATTTCTCCGATGTCCTGGATATCCACCTGCCAAGGCGCATTGGTGCAGTTTCCTGATACTTGCAATTGTTGCCCTGAGGGAACTGTCAGTCTGCTGGGTCTTGATTCCCAGATTTGAAGCAGGTGAGGCTCGTTGAACCCCACTAACATCCTCATGTCAATGTCCCCTCCTGGCTGCCAAGCAAACTCCAGGGACCCTAAAAGGACTGACCCCTCCTTGTTCCTGTAGTAACTTAAGGCAATCAATATGATATATAGTGGCTTTAGGGCCAGTACAATTTCCCGTCATAGTATTAGCGTATCCAGTCATCAAAGACAACCTAGATTTGGAAGGGGCTTCTGGTGATAGCCCTCCAGCCGTTATGTTATGGTAATGGGCAAACCCCTTTTCCCAACACAAGTAACAGCTGGTGTGATTGAAAACTGATGGATTAATCCAACATTGTATCATCATCCAGAAATCATTTCCCCATGCATTGACTGCATGGATGTCGACAGGCCAGCGAATAGGGGTGGCTACCAGACAAACAACACGTAACATAAAATACACACACACACACACACACACACATACACACAGAGTTGTGACAGAAGCTTCTTCTTTGTGGTGCCCGGGTAACTTGTGCTCTTCTGCTGGTGCCAACCTTCTTCTTTTTTTTGGAACTCTGAAAGACAAAATAGACGTTTTTCTACCCCCCCCCCCCCCTTGGTGGGGTAACAATTCGAGGTTACTGTTTGGAATCCCCTTTCCATGGTTTAAGCTGTGAAGAATGGAACCATTTTAACTTTGGCTTGTTTAGCCTTTTTGTCCAGGTTTCTCTCTGGTATGCTGCTGGGCTGGCCTTTTCCACAGTGTTCACTGGGCCTTCCCATTTCATACCCAAAGAATGAGCTTGTTCTGCACATTTTCAATACAGCACCTGGTCTCCAACCTCCAGCTCAACAGGCTTCTTCACCCAGCCCAGCCTTTTATCCACCATTTTTACATTAAGGCCCGATTGTTCTGCTATTTCCTTGTGGGTTTCTGTTAGTGCCTCTAAAGGGACTGGATCCATTGGTCATTTAGCACTTTGGGTTGCCACCCATCTGGAATATCTACATCCAGCCACCATTGCTGGGGTGTTCTCATGTCCCTTCCTGTCATTGCTACAAAGGGAGTATAACCGCGACCTGCTGACCATAGGGCCATTAGAATCATAGGCAGTTTCTCATCCCAATCTTTTCCATTTTCTTTTACCATTTTTCTTAAAGCATCCTTTAGAGTGTGGTTAGTTTGTTCCACTTGTCCTGAGGATTGGGGGTGGCCCCCAATGTGGAACCTTTGCTTAATGCCTAATAATTTACACTTTCTGCCCTTTCGCTAGGAGAAAATACAGTGGGTGACTCTTGTCCGCAGACATGTCAATGAAATCCTTCGAGAAGTTCAGGGTTCCCAAAAGGGCTCTTAAGGATGCCACATCAGTAGGGGTGGGAAGTTTTACAATCAGTTCCACCCGTTGTGCATCTTGGGTTCGTCCTTCCTTTCCCAATATGACCCCTAAGTATTTTACCTCTTGCTGTACCAATTGGGCCTTGGCTTTACTAGCTTTAAACCCAGTATACTGAATTATTTGTAACACATCCTCAGTGATTCTATCAACCTCCTTCCTATTGTCCCCTTGCACCAATATATCAACAGCACAGGAAATTACTCTTTTTTGGTCTTCAGGTGTCAATTTCCCCCACATCTTGACCACATGGGAGTGACAAATTGCGGGGGCATTATGAAAACCCTGGGGGACCCTTGTAAAACAGAACCGTTGTCCCCTGGAAGTGAAGCCACATTTGTACCAGGACTCATTGTGTAAGGGAATGGCAGAGAAAGCATTTGCTAAGTCTCTTATTGAGAACCACTGTGCTCCTGCTGCTACTGCAGCAACTACCTCTTGGTACTTGGCCACTCCCGGGACAGTGGCAGGGGTTACTGCGTCTAATGCTCTAAAACCCACTGTCATTCGCCAGGTCTTCCCATCCCCTTTTAGTACAGGCCAAATCGGGGCATTATTAGAACTAGCCATTTTCACAATAACACCCTGTTCTAACAAGCTTTTAATGGTAGAATTTATTCCTTCCTCTGCTTCTAAAGGATACTTGTACTGGGGCTGTGGAGGGGGGTCAGGTCCTCGGATTAAAACCTCAGCATAAATTTTTCCACATTCTAATTTATTTTCAGCCCATACCCTGGGAAACTTTTCCACGCATGGGTCTCCTTCTTCTGCTTGCCCACCTTCCGGGGCCTTTATGGCTGCACACCTATGTACAGCATTAATGGAGGGGGTGGAAGTTTGTGCTGGCTCATCACTGTTTACCCATAGGAACCCGTTGGCTAAATCCACAATGAGCCCCACACCATTAAGGTAAGTCATCCCCAATATTCCATCCTCCTTACCCACATCTCCAGTATGGTCCCAATTCTGAATACAATAATCTACCCATGATTCCCAATTTCCTACACGGGTCAGGATCGGTCTCGTGATAAATGTTTCCACTGTCTCCCCTGTGTCTGATACTAGTTGTGTATCTACACAACTAGATCTACAATTGACTTGATTTTAATTGGGTTCCAAACACTTGCCAGAACTTGTATAAATAAATTAGCTATTTTCATTAGCTTATGGCAAGATCACGAGACATACAGGAATTATGCTGCAAGAGCAGATCCAACCCACTGTTGGTCTAACCAAGTTTTACCTTGGTTTTTAGAGAAATTCCATCACCTTGTTACTTCCATAATGATCCTTACAAAGAAACATCCTGTTTTAGTCAAACATGATTTTGATCAGCCATTTCTGTTACACACTAACACTTCTACTATTGGGTAAGAAGCGGTAGTAATAATACTGAACCAAGAATGGGAATAGCCAATGATGCATTCAGCAAGGTCTGGGACACCCCTTCCTGCATAAATTTTGAGTTGGGGGTGTGACGTTATCTGGATTTTATTTGATGACATTGTTTTTAAAGAGCCACTCATCTTTAAGTCTAGTGGGTCTTGTGGTCATACAAGGACTGGAAAACCTAAGGAAACTGCTTTTCTAACTTCTTTGTTAGCCTGTGAAACAGAAGTTTATTTTTGTCGCTGGTTTGGTATATCTTATGGGATAATAACTACCAGTTTTAGGGGGTATTTGCCCCGTTTCTCAGCAGTTTGTCCTGAATTTGGTATTCTCAGTTGTGACCCACCAAGGCACAGTTACAGCCAGATCCCCAGTTAGTGTAAATCCGGAGTAACTCGACTCTAGTGAAAAGCAACAGAGGGTCCTGTGGCACCTTTAAGACTAACAGAAGTATTGGGAGCATAAGCTTTCGTGGGTAAGAACCTCACTTCTTCAGATGCAAGGTTCGACTCTAGTGGAAGCAGTTGAGGTGACTTTACAATAGCGGAGGATTTGGCCCCAGGAGCAATTCGCTCCATCCATTGGGTGTGATGCAAACCCCAATGCGCTTGTTCCCTTTACACTGACAGATGCTGTCCTGTGAGTCTGACACAGAGACGGGTCCTGGGAGAGCGAACGTGCCAGGTCTGCGAGGGGAGAGCGACTCAGAACAGGACTCACTCCGGATTGGGGTTCACAGTTGAAGCGAGGGATCTGTGCACCGCAGGCCCTGCGGGTCTCTGGGCAGGGCAGGGAGACACATTGCCCGGGAATGGAAGGGTTAAAACTGCTGGGAGGTTTGTGTTACATTCAGGGCCGGTGCTACCATTAAGGCAAACTAGGCTGTTGCCTCGGGCTCCAAGATTTGGGGGCGCCAAAAAGCGGTGCCCCCAATTTCCTCCCCGCGGCAGCTCCCCACCCCCCCCAGCCCGGTGAGCCGTGTGGCAGCTCCCCACCCCAGCTCACCTCTGCTATGCCCCCTGCCCGAGCACACCATTGCTGCTGCACTTCTGCCGCCTCCCAGGCTTGTGGCGCCAATCAGCTGTTTGGCGCCACAAGCCTGGGAGGGGAGGAGAATTAGAGTGGGGGCGACGTGCTCGGGGAGGAGGCGGAGCAGAGGTGAGCTGGGGTGGGGAGCTGCCACACGGCTCCCCGTGCCGGGGGCGGGGGGCTGCCATGCGGGAGGGGGCGCCTCAGGGAAGAGGGGGAGGAGCTGCCGTGGGGGGGACGCCTCAGAGTGGAGGGGGGGCGGGGAGCTGCCGCAGGGCTGGGGGGGGGCACACAAGGTGGAAGTTTCACACCCTAGGTGAAACTTCCTTGCACCAGCCCTGGTTACATTCACCTGGTTGCTGGGTCTCCTGTCCGAGCCCGAAGCGGTGTGTGTGTCACTGCTGCCCCCGTGCGGCTGCCGGGAGAAGGGCGATTCCGCAGCCTGGGGTTTTGTATGATCACAAACCGGTTTCGTTTCACTGTGTCTCTCGCACAGTAATAGCGGGCGGTGTCCTTGGGCTTCAGGACAGTCATTTGCAGATACAGCTCACTCTTGGAATCATCCCTGGAGATGGTGAATCGGCCTTTCACTGAATCAAGGTAGTATGCAATACTCCCACCGGTATATATAAGAGTGACCCATTCAAGTCCCTTCCCGGGAGCCTGGCGGACCCAGTTCATATCGTAGCTGCTGAAGGTGAACCCGGAGGTTTTGCAGGAGAGGCGGAGAGAGTCTCCGGGCTTTTTCACATCCCCTCCGGACTCCATCAGCTGCATCTGGGACCGGACACCTGCAGATAAAGACAGATTATAAATATTGGTATATAAACAGCGATAATGTCATCTATTGTTCTAACTCTGCTCGTTATTCAGAGGAGGAAAATACCTTCCGAAGCTGCTACAACGAAAATGACCAGGAGCAAAAATCCCATTTTCCCTGGTGCTGGAGGGGAAAGTTCTCAGGGGACTGGCTGGTCACTGCACAGACCCAGGGGGCTGCGGATTGTGTCTCCGGGTGCAGCCTGGGCAGAGAGAGGCACAGATTTAAACAGGAAACTGTCTCCCTCATTTGCATGCCCCCGCGTTATAAGAGACACACACTCCTGCTGCCAGTGATCTGACTGACTCACCCCAGGGCTCCGGGTGCGGGAGTCAGACTGTCCCGGCCTGTGTGTCTGTGCAGCGCCGGGCACAGGGCGCCGGGTGCGGGAGTCAGACTGTCCCGGCCTGTGTGTCTGTGCAGCGCCGGGCACAGGGCTCCGGGTGCGGGAGTCAGACTGTCCCGGCCTGTGTGTCTGTGCAGCGCCGGGCACAGGGCGCTGGGATCCTCATTAGACTTTCGGACCCCTATTAATTTCATCTGGTGACCCCTGGTTTGTGTATTTGGGGAACGGGTAAATAATGACTTCACTGCTTTAACCCACAAGGCTGTGGCTTCTCAGTGCCAGAGCTTCAGGGTCTGGGGATTGAGGGGTTTTAAGCAGGGGAGGTGAGTAGCCGCATTTGTATCTCCTCCTTTTCCTAAGGGACTGGGGAATTCAACTGCGAATGGACTCCAGATCCCAGCCCCGAGCTCCCGGAGGAGAGTGATGGACTAGAGAGTCTAGCAAGGACTGTGTGACTGTGTCTTTATCACAGCGTCTGATACTTTTTCAATCCCTGCTAAATTCATGTATCATCCTTAGCATACTATACTGGGGCCTCTGTCATTGCAACACCAACTTTCCTACCGTGCACACAGGATAAGCTATTTAAAGGGGACTAGTTATTTAGTGTCCCTGAGTTTTTCTTTGCCCATTTTGAGCAATTTAGAAGGAGTTTGATGTTGAGAAGTTGGGCGGTCAGCACCTCCAGAGCGGTGCAGCAATATGGGTCCCCTACACGGGGCACGCTGGCCATTGGACACAGCCAGTCTGTTTGTAAGGCGAGAGAACAAAGGAGAATCCATTTGCTTTTATGCTATTGAAATAATGTATTTCCTGTGGCATGTCTGAAAGCAGCCGGGCAGTCAGGCACTCTGTGCCCATGGGACAGGAATGGCCTTTGGACACGTGTTTGTATTTCTCCCAAAACTCCCCCTTGTGCTGTGAAGCAGAGACATGGGGAATAACACTGGTGTCCGTTTGAGCCCCTTTTTCTTGGCTCGGGGAATTGTTTGTGCGATGGCGCCGCTTTTCTGTCTCTCTAGGGTTCGTCCTGATGGTTCAGGTTGAAAAGGTTGGTTGTTTGTGCCCTGGGAACGTTCATCAATCGCGTTATTCTTGCTGTGTCTCTGCTCACCTGACTCCCATGGAATTCTCCCCCCACTCTGCACATTGGCTGATGTCAGCACTAGTGTGGGGACCCCAAACTGTCCCTAACCAAAGGTGCACGAGGCACAGTAGGAGTGTGCGTGAAAACAGGCCCATATCCCACCCAACCGGCACAGGATTCAGTGTGAACAGAAGGGGGAAGGCAGGGAAATCAGGATTGTACACTTCTATACTGCTGCATGGGGTGAAGAAATTCCTCTGGCTCGGCGGGACACGGTACAGGCAGAGGCCCTTGTGTAAGGCCCTCCACACGGTGGTGAATTTCACCCTCAGAGAATTGTCCATGGGCTGAGGGGGGAGGTCACGTCTAGATTAGTGACCCCCCCCCCTTCCAGTCAATCATCTTCATTCAGGGCTCAGCCTTGCCACTGACCTTCCCTCGGGACTCAGCTTCTCCCTTCACTGGGAGAAGGAGGGAGCCTCGCACTGGAGAGTGGCTGACCAGAAAGCCCTGGTGAGTCAGTGGGAGCATCGCAGAGTGAGGGCAGATGCACCTGCTCCTTCTTCACTAAAATAGCCACTGAGTATCTGCTCCCTGCGCTCCCCAGGGGCAGATGGAGTCAGAAGAGCCTCTCTCTCCCCTGACAGCTGTGTGGGATCTCCTCAAGGGGAGATACTTTGTGTCTCTCTCCTCTCACTGCTGTGCATCGAAAGCACCACCCCCAGGAAATCCCTTCCCCAGTCTCTGCAGGGCAAAGTTTTTGTCTGAGCCCAGGTCGGCTTCCCCTCACTGTGTCTCTCGTCTCGTACAGTAATACACGGCAGTGTCATCCGGTTTCAGGCTGTTCATTTGGAGGTAGAAATTGGAGCTGTCCTTGGAGGCTGTGAATCGGCCCTGGATGGTGGGAGAATAATACTCGCTCCCTGGTTTCCAGTAGTGGACCAGCCACTCCAGCCCCTTTCCCGGCTCCTGTCTGACCCAGTCCATATAATAGTCGGTGATAGCGAACCCGCTCACGGCGCACTTCAACCGAGTGGATTCTCCGGGCTTCTTCAGTTCTGGACCTGACTGGGTCAGAACAACCTGTGGCCGGGCCCCTGCGTAAGAAAAGGGGAGGAGGGAAGAATGCGGGGAATACAATATGTAATCGCACTTTGCTATATATATGAATATCAGTGCAGAAAAGCAGTGATAGTCTCCTGCTTCTGCAATGGATTTGTGCAGAGAAAATACCTTCCAGAGCAGCCACAAGGAAAAGTAAATGGAGCCAAAGTCTCATTTTCCCAGGTGTTTGAGGGGGAAATTCTCAGGGAGGCTGGCTGGTAACTGCACAGACACAGGGGGCTGCAGATTGTCTCTCTGGGTGCATCCTGGGCAGAAAGAGAGAGAGAGATTTAAGCAGGAAACTGTCGCCCCAGTTTGCATATTCCCCTCCTTATAAGAGAAAGAAATGTCTTGCCTGCTCTCTAGATGTCAGTGACATTTGAGAAAGGGGTGTCTTTGCCAGGGAGCCTCATTCTTAAGAACCCATTCCCAAATCATCAACAGGGGGCCTCTGGGTTTTCCAGAATTCCTGTCTGGGCTATTGATATGCTATCGAGAATCAATAACTGAGAACTGCATGTCGATCACATTCAAGGGTTCTCATTTATTCCGTTTTGCTTATTGCTGACTGGTTGTTGCTGGGTACTGACACTGGGGTGTCAGTGAAGGGTTCTAAGAAATGATACATTAAGGGCGAAGCTCCCAAGGGGTCATGGCTGAGGCAAGGCTGTTGCACTTGCTACACATAATTAAAGGTTTCAGAGTAGCAGCCGTGTTAGTCTGTATCCGCAAAAATAACAGGAGTACTTGTGGCACCTTAGAGACTAACAAATTTATTAGAGCATAAGCTTTCGTGGGCTACTGCCCACTTCTTCGGATGCATATAGCATTATTTTTACACATAATTAAAGGCTCATTAGAGCAGGGACTTGGGTCTCCTGAGTCCCAGAGAGTGTCCTAACCCCTGGGCTGTAGAGTGAGTCGCTTTCTTGCTCTCTTTGGCCCAGTACACGTCACCAGCCAGGCACCTAGGGGATTTTGGTGCATACAGAGCGCAGGCTTTGAGGGTCTCGGTGGCATGTCCGATTTAGGCACATAAGGAGGCAGTTAGGTGCTGAATTCCCTTTGTGGATCTAGCCCTGAACACACATTGAAAGCCCCTGGCAGGTGGCTGTCCAGCGCTCCTAGGCTCCGTCCGGAATTCAAACCTGTCTGCCCAGCCTGCGGTTTTCTAGAGCTCCAGATGGATTATAATAGGCAAGAGGTGCCAATATCTGCGGGGCAGCTTGGAAACCCTCAGCCTGGCTGTTAGAGGGGGGATTAAAAAACGTGATTTCATTCATTCACTTTAATGTCAGTTCTCTCAGCCTGGGATATTGGGAGGTGGAGGGGGGGAGGAAATGCGGGGAGGTGGAGTGAGGAGTGAGGTAACCCTGCACTGCTGTACAGCCAGTGGGGCTCAGGGAGACGCCCTGGGAGAGAGTGCCATGAAATACCCCTTCAAGGGTTAGCCCGGCTTTCCCCTTCTTCTCTCCCCCCCGCCCCCTTGGAAACGAATCTGAGCCGGGAGAAATCCTTTCATTCAGGCACAACTTTTTAAGGATAATGACCCGACCCTTTGATCAAGTGGCAGTGTCGGAATTAGCACCCGTCGGACAGCAGGCAATTCTCCAGCGCGCTCCTCACCCACGTCAGTGAATGATCTGGGGAACGTCAGGCTCATTTGAAATGAGCGAAAGTAGCAGAAAGCGCTCCGAAGCAGCAGCCCAGCGCCTAGTAAGACTGAACTACGGAGCGTGCCCAGGAGAGCCAAGGGCTGTCTCAGGAGATAACTGTCCCCTTTTGAGGGCTCTCGCTTAGCCTCCGATCGTGGCTGCACAACCCCGCAGCCTTCCTTCAAGAGACCCAGGCGTGACACTGGGGCAGCAAAGCACGCGGTGATTTAAGCCTCTTGAAATGTCCCTCTCTAGTCTGTATTTCCCCTCCGCACATATCACAGGCGCACGAGTTACTCAGGCGCTCTAGTGGCCCATGGGGCTTTTCAGCTTCTCTGTCTCAATAAGAAATTCCGGCAGATACACCCGGCTCAAGCAAATTCAGATGCGGTCATTGCCCAATGCTGCATCAGTACCACCCTCAGCCTGCCTGTTAGAGGGGGGATTAAAAAACGTGATTTCATTCATTCACTTTAATGTCAGTTCTCTCAGCCTGGGATATTGGGAGGTGGAGGGGGGGAGGAAAGGCGGGGAGGTGGAGTGAGGAGCAAAGAGTGTATTGGGGAAAGGGAAAGCTGCAGGCTGGTCTCTGCTCACAGTACGGTTAGCCTGTGTCCGCATTTGTGTGTGTGAGAGTCACAGACAGGCAGCTGAGGACAGGAGTTTTCTCGCTCACTGTCTCTCTGCTGCGAGCTGTAGAACTCCAGCGCCCCCAGCGGAGAGTTTGTCCTTAGCCAGCGAGGGCAGGATTTTGTCTGAGCTCAGCCCGGCTTCCCCTCGCTGTGTCTCTCGTACAGTGATACCGGTCGGTGTCCTCGGGCTTCAGGCCGGTCATTTGCAGATACAGCAGGTTGTTGGCATTGTCCCTGGAGATGGTGAATCGTCCCTTGAAGGGCAGTGCTGTAGTTGATGGTAGTTGAAGTTGGGTGTATTTCCGGGAGAGAGTGCCATGAAATACCCCTTCAAAGGTTAGCCCGGCTTTCCCCCTTCTTCTCTCCCCCCCGCCCCCTTGGGAATGAATCTGAGCCGGGAGAAATCCTTTCATTCAGGCACAACTTTTTAAAGCTAATGACCCGACCCTTTGATCAAGTGGCAGTGTCGGGATTAGCCCCCGTCGGACAGCAGGCAATTCTCCAGCGCGCTCCTCACCCACGTCAGTGAATGATTTGGGGAACGTCAGGTTCATTTGAAATGAGCGAACGTAGCAGAAAGCACTCAGAAGCAGCAGCCCAGCTCCTAGTAAGACTGAACTACGGAGCATGCCCAGGAAAGCCAAGGGCTGTCTCAGGAGATAACTGTCCCCTTTTGAGGGCTCTCGCTCAGCCTCCGATCGCGGCTCCACAACCCCGTAGCCTTCCTTCAAGAGACCCAGGCGTGACACCGGGGCAGCAAAGCACGCGGGGATTTAAGCCTCTGGAAATGTCCCTCTCTAGTCTGTATTTCCCCTCCGCACATATCCCAGGCGCACGAGTTACTCAGGTGCTCTAGTGGCCCATGGGGCTTTTCAGCTCCTTTGTCTCAATAAGAAATTCAGGCAGATACACCCGGCTCAAGCAGATTCCGATGCAGTCGTTGCCCAATGCTGCATCAGTACCGCACCCAGTCAAACAAACAAAACTAAACAAAACAAAACAACAACAAAACAAACAAAACAACAACAACAAAAACATTGCAAAGTGCAAACGTGTAAAAGCCACACAAAAAAAAGCGGGGGTGCAGAGGCGGGCAAAAATTAGGCAGGATGGGGGAGATAGCTACTATACAGACTCGGTCAAATGCTGATTCACCATCTCCAGGAACAATCCCAACAACCTGCTGTATTTGCAAACGACCGGCCTGAAGACACCGCCCTGTATTACTGTGCGAGAGGCACAGTGAGAAGAAATCCACTCACAGCCTTGCAAAACCCCCTGGGGCAGCACAGAGAAAGGCTGTCACTTGCTCACGACGGATCCAATCCATGAGAAAACTGCTGAAGGGGAACCCAGAGGCTTTGCAGGAGAGGCAGAGAGAGTCTCTGGGTTTTTTCACATCCCCTCCGGACTCCACCAGCTGGACCTGAGGCCTGGCCCCTGCAAATACAGATTTGTTTAGACCCCTGGTTCTAGCACACTCAGGAACCCGGAGGGGAGGACACTTTGTACTTCAATAGTTACCTGGGAGAACTGACAGAGTGAGAATTAAGTTCAGCCAAAATCTCATCTTCCTGGGTTTTGTGTAAGAAATTCCGAGGGGAGGAGTGAAAGTGAGAGTGTGGGAAAACCCGCGTCTTCTTCTGGGAGGAGCTGCGGGGCCAGAGACTGGCAAGATTTAAACAGCGTGATTAGCTCTTGATTTGCATAGAGACCCCTTCATATAAGAGAGAGGTTCCCCGGGCTAAGCACCATGAACGGGGAGGGGGGATAGATAGATAGATAGAAAGATAGATAGATAGATAGATAGACAGATAGAGGGGGTGTACAGGGATAGATAGATAGAGAGATAGAGAGATAGATAGACAGATAGATAGATAGATGGGGTGTACAGGGATAGATAGATAGATAGATAGATAGATAGATAGATAGATAGATAGATAGATAGATAGATAGATAGATAGATAGATAGAAAGGATGACTGTTGATAGATGATAGATAGAGGGGGTGTATGGGGATAGATAGAGAGAGAGGGGTGTATGGGGATTGAGAGAGAGAGAGAGAGAGAGAGAGAGAGAGAGAGAAGAAGGATGACTGTTGATAGATGATAGCTAAAGGGGGTGTATGGGGAAACAGATATTTGGCAAGGGAATGTTAAATAGACGGTATTATTGAGTGATGCTCAGGCGGTAAGGATGGATAGTTGAATCCATAATGCGCCATGCATTGAACTAGGCTCTGAGACTGCCTGGAGACCAGTTCATTGATGAGGTTAATCGGAGTGAGACAATGTACAGGGCAGGGAGTCGAATACATGTATAACATCTTAAACATACCCCACACATCTCTCTGGCATCAACAAATAGCGATTCAGTCCCCTTTATAGCTGCCAGAGTTTGTGTTTTCACCTATCCTGGGGAGGTTGAGTGGGGGCTCAGAATTTGTCCCCTGGAGAGGAAAAAAAGAGGAAAGGACCCAACTATGAATGTTCTGTCCTTTGCGGGAACTTGTATAAATTCCTTCCCCTTGCGTAAAATCAAAGAATAATAATAGCAATAAAAGGGTTTGTTGTTGCCAGCCCCTTTCCCAGAACTTATCTCATTTTCACTGACAGGCCTTGGGCGCCCCCAACACCAAAGTGCTTCTCTTATTACTGCAGGGGAGGTTTTTGTCTGAGCTCAGACCGGCTTCCCCTCACTGTATGTCTCACACAGTGATACCGGGCGGTGTCCTCGGGCTTCAGGCTGGTCATTTGAAGATACAGCTCACTCTTGGGATTATCTCTGGAGATGGTGAATCGGCCTTTCACTGAATCAAGGTAGTATATAGTACCCCCACCGGAGCTTATAGCAGCGACCCATTCAAGTCCCTTCCCGGGAGCCTCTTGGACCCAGTGCATCCCATAGCTGCTGAAGGTGAACCCGGAGGCTTTGCAGGAGAGGCGGAGAGAGTCTCCAGGCTTTTTCACACCCCCTCCGGACTCCACCCGCGCCTGGGACCGGATACCTGGGAATAAAGACAGGCCATTAATATCGGTATAAAAACAGCGGTAACACAATATTCTTCTGACTCTGCCAGTTATTCAGAGGAGGAAAATACCTTCCAAAGCTGCTACAGCAAAAATTACAAAGAGCAAAAATCCCATTTTCCCGGGTGCTGGAGGGGAAAGTTCTCAGGGGATTGGCTGGTCACTGCACAGACCCAGGGGCTGCGGATTGTGTCTCCAGGTGCAGCCTGGGCAGAGAGAGGCACAGATTTAAACAGGAAACTGTCTCCCTCATTTGCATGCCCCCGCGTTATAAGAGACACACACTCCTGCTGCCAGTGATATGACTGACTCGCCCTGGGGCTCCGGGTGCAGGAGTCAGACTGTCCCGGCCTGTGTGTCTGTGCAGCGCCGGGCACAGGGCTCCGGGTGCGGGAGTCAGACTGTCCCGTCCTGTGTGTCTGTGCAGCGCCGGGCACAGGGCTCCGGGTGCAGGAGTCAGACTGTCCCGGCCTGTGTGTCTGTGCAGCGCCGGGCACAGGGCTCCGGGTGCGTGAGTCAGACTGTCCCGGCCTGTGTGTCTGTGCAGCGCCGGGCACAGGGCGCTCGGTCCTCCTGACACTTTCGGACCCCTGGGAGGAATGACCAGCTCCCTGCAGTGACTGTATTTCCTCACCCAGGAACTGAGGGCCTGGCTATTGTAAAGTGATGTGGCGAGGGGAGGGAAGACTCAGCTCTGGAGCCCCGTCCCATGTGCAGAGGGGCCATGTAACGTCCGGTCAGGGGGGTCCGTGTCTGGGGAGACTTCAGGCAGCACTGAAGGGAGATTGTTATTCACGATGGACATTCATATTCCTGTTCACACTTCTATTCCCATTCCGACTCCACTTCCCATTTATACGGGGATTCTGTAAAATAAAACTGAGCACAAATCAGTGCCTTTGTGTTGGCTATTGGGGTTGATTCCTGTCTTTTCTTAAATTTGGCCATTTTAAGAGCCAAACATGATGTTAACCCACTGTCAGTTTCGGTGATGGGCTTTGTCACTGTGGTCTAGTCTCTCACACAGTGATACCGGCCGGTGACTTTCGCTCTCCTGCTGCTCCTTTGTAAATACAGAGGGTTGCTGGGATTGTCTCGGGCGACAACGAATCACATTTTCGCTGAATCAGTGTAATGGGAACAATTTCGTGTATACTGCGCCCTGGAGACCCACTGCAGACGCTTCCCAGGAGCCTGCCGGACCCAGCGCTGAAGTGGAAACCGGAGACTTTAGAAGAGAGGCGGAGTCAAAGGGCACCTGCAAGTTCCATGTACAAACGAGCCGTTTATGTAGATACAGAGTTGAAAAAAACATGGTTTCCAACCCCCAAAGCCCCTCTTCAGTCTTGACCCCAAGTCTGTGCTGTGCTCCCCCGGTGGGGAATGGAGAAGGGGACTCTGCAGCCCCCCTTCTCTCACTGACCCCCCCCTTTGTATTATCATTTAAAGCAGAAAATAAATATTTTGGGGGTTATTTATTCTTTTAATCCAAGATATTTTTGCTCCTAGGAAAATGCTCCTTGTGCCAGAAAAAGCCAGCTTTTGCTGAAAAATTATTCAACTAACCAGAAAAACAAACAAACAAAAAAGAAAAACAAAACAAATCAAACAAACTTGGTGGGTTCTAGTGCCAAAAGCTGAGAGATCACGGCCCTTCGGCTTGACTGTATCTCTGACAGTGGTTGAAGAAAGCAGAATCCCAGCATGCTGAAGTAAAGAGGGTGCTAGACTGAACCCCAATGAATTTGGTTGAGGATTTATGGCCTGCATTATGCAGGTGATCAGACTAGAGTATCATACTGCTCCTTTCCAGCCTTTAATTCTATGAATCTGTAACTGTCCCGGAGGTTGTGTTCATTTTTACTTTGGTGTCTGATAAGGGCCACATTCAAATATGACCATAAGAACATAAGAACGGCCATATTGTGTCAGAGCAAAGGTCCATCCAGCCCAGTGGCCTGTCTTCTGACAATGGCCAATGCCAGGTGCCCTAGAAGGAATGAACATAAAAAGTAATCATTAAGTTATCTTTCTCTGTCTCCCATTCCCAGCTTTTAGCAAACATAGGCTAGGGACACCATCCCTGCCCATCGTGGCTAATAGCCATCGATGGACCTATCCTTCATGAACTTATCTAGTTCTTTTTTGAACCCTGTTATGGTCTTGGCCTTCACAACATCCTCTGACAAAGAGTTTCAAAGGTTGACTGTGCGTTGTGTGAAGAAATACTTCCCTTTGTTTGTTTGAAACCTGGTGTCTATTACTTTCACTTGGTGACCCCTAGTTCTTGTGTTATGAGAAGGAGTAAATAACTCTTCCTTATTTAAAATAAATAAATAAATAAATAAAAACGATGACGAGTCCTGTGGCACCTTAAAGACTAACAAATTTATTTGGGCATAAGCTTTCTTGAGTGACAATTTAAACCCCATCATTTTCTATGTATAGTTGGGATTATGTTTTCCAATGTGCATTACTTTGCATTTATCAACATTTAATTTTGTCTGCCATTTGGTTGCCCAGTCACCCAGTTTTGAGAGAACTTTTTGTAGCACTTTGCAGTCTGCCTGGCAGGGCCGGCTCTAGGATTTTTGCCACCCCAAGCAAAAACAATTTTGGCCGCCCCCCGTTTTTTTCTTACCTTACCCCCGGCCCCGCCTCAACTCCGCCCCTTCCCCAAATCCCCACCCCTGCCTCCTCCCACCAGGCTCTCAAGCCTAGGAGGGAGGGAGGGGGAGAAGCAGCGCATGCGCAACGGCCACTCGGGGTCTCCCCCTCCCTCCCAGGCTCTCAAACCTGGGAGGGAGGGTGAGCAGCGGTGCGCGAATCAGCTGTTTCGCGCGCCGCAGCCGCTCGGGATCTCCCCCTCCCTCCCAGGCGCTCAAACCTGGGAGGGAGGGGGAGCAGCGGCGCGCGAATCAGCTGTTTCGTGCGCCGCGGCTGCTCGGGATCTCTCCCTCCCTCCCAGGTTTGAGAGCCTGGGAGGGAGGGCGAGCAGCGGCGTGCGAATCAGCTGTTTCGCGCGCCGTGGGGCACGAGCGGCAGCAGCGGAGGTGAGCTAGGGTGGCCGGGGCACAATTTTAGGGGCGGCACGGCCGGCGCCAGAATGCCGCTCCTAGAAATGTGCCGCCACAAGCACCAGCTTGTTTTGCTGGTGCCTAGAGCCGGCCCTGCATGGAGTGAAAATTACAGTGGGTAGGTATAAATATACTAAAACATGAAACGATGGGAGTTGCCTTACGAAGTGGGTTAGTGCTAAGGAGGCCAATTGGTAAGGTAACTCTCACCTTTTCATGTGTTAGTATATTTATACCTGCTTACTGTAATTTTCACTCCATGCTGCCGACAAAGTTGGTTATAGCCCACGAAAGCTTATGCCCAAATAAATTTATTAGTCTCTAAGGTGCCACAGGACTCCTTGTTTTTGCAGATTTAAACAGGAAACTGCCACCCTCATTTGCATATCTCCCTCCTTATAAGAGACAAACACTCCTCACCTCAGCGATGTAAATGACTAAGACAGTGGCTCAGAGAGGAGTCCTTACTGTCTATGATTGTACTTTTCTACATGGGAGCAAAAAACAGGTCCCTTCAATGACCCCAATTCTTTATGTGGGGATTTAGGGCCCCATACAAAATCTATTCTAGTCAAGTTTCAGAGGGGTAGCCATGTTAGTCTGTTTCAGCAAAAACAACAGGGAGTCCTGTGGCACCTTAAAGACTAACAAATTTAGACTAACACATCCGATGAAGTGGGTTCCAGCCCATAAAACTTATCCCCAAATAAATGTGTTAGTGTTTAAGGTGCCACAGGACTCCTCCTTGTTTATTCTAGTCAAGTGGAGGTTCCGCTCTGAAGACCCCCCGACCCCCCATATGCACAGTGGGGCTGTCGTTCGGTGGGGTCAGTGACTGGGGTCGGGTCACAGGTTTCCATTGGGTCGGGACGCCCACTGGAGGGTGAAGATTTCCCGGGGTGCTGAAATGAAATGGGGCCATTCGTCTTCCCAGCAGTGACCCGCTCTACCCAAATGTGCATTGACCGGAGGGCTGGGTCAGGGCCGGCTTTAGCAAGTGCAGGGCCCGATTTGTGGGGCTTGTACTCACCGGGCAGCGCTCCGAGTCTTCGGGGGCACTTCGGATCACCGCACTCCAGCCAGGGAAGCGGGGCCGCGGGATTTGCCGCGCTCCGGCCGGGGTAGCAGGGCCGCGGGGTTGCTGGGCTCTGGCCGGGGTAGCAGGGCCTCAGGCTTGCCACGTTCTGGCTGGGCACAGGGCCCTCTTAGGCGCGGGGCCCGATTCGGGGGAATCGGGGGAATCGGCCTAAAGCCAGCCCTGGGCTGGGTCCTCGTGCATGGTGCATGGCCCGTGTTGCAGAATGTCGGTGAAGATGGGAAAAGTGCTTGGAGGAAAGTGTAAAGCCAGAGAGTTCACAGCTGGATGCACAGTGCCAGGGAGATGAATGTGCTGAGGTCATAATGTCTCTGGGGGTAGGATCAGGGGCGGCTCTATGTATTTTGCCTCCCCAAGCACGGCAGTCAGGCGGCTTTCAGTGGCATGCCTGCGGGCATGCCTGCTGGTAACGCGGATTCAGTGGCATGCCTGCGGGAGGTCTGCCGGTCCTGCGCCTTTGGCGTACCCGCCACCGAATTGCTGCCAAAACCGCGTTACCGGCGGACCTCCCGCAGGCATGCTGCCAAAAGCCGCCTGACTGCTGCCCTCACGACAACCGGCAGGCCACCCCCTCTGACTTGCCGCCCCAGACACACGCTTGCTGCGCTAGTGCCTGGAGCCGCCCCTGGGTAGGATTATGGGTCACAGTGTGTCACTGACAATGAAGAATTTCAGGTGTGTTTAGAAAAGCATTGGCGTGTTCTTTACCCGTAACGCCTCATTGCCTGGCTTCTTTGGGTTTGGGTTGATGATGGGAATTTGCAACTTAGGGCTGGTCTACACTGGGCGGGATCGATCTAAGATTCGCAACTTCAGCTACATGAATAGCGTAGCTGAAGTCAATGTATCTTAGATCGATTTACTTCGGGTCCTCACGGCACGGGATCGACGGCCGCGGCTCACCCGTCGACTCCGCTACCGCCTCTCACTCTGGTGGAGTTCTGGAGTCGACGGGGAGCGCGTTCGGGGATCGATTTATTGTGTCTAGATCGATTACTACCCACCGTAGAGTCAGGCCAGTGCAATGCCTACGTATAACGATGGGGCAGAGTGGATCTCAGGTGGGTTGAGCTGAACTGTAATCCCTGGACTTTATGTGTGGGGCTTGGTTGCTTTTGTTTGCGGGGGGGAACCAAGAATCCTGGGCTTTGCATATTGCTGTCAGGAGGGGCTGTGATTAATATGTGAGATCCTCATCCAGCTAGAGATGTCAACAGAGATCACAGCTCTTTGAATGAAGAGGGAGCCTGGATTAGCTGTAGAAGGGAGGTGAACAGGCCAGGGTGAGCGGGTCTCTATGGGGTGACAGTAACTCAGACCATTTCTCCAATTTGTCCAGATCATTTTGAATTATGACCCTGTCCTCCAAAGCAGTTGCAATCCCTCCCAGTTTGGTATCATCCGCAAACTTAATAAGCGTACTTTCTATGCCAATATCCAAGTCGTTAATGAAGATATTGAACAGAGCCGGTCCCAAAACAGACCCCTGCGGAACCCCACTTGTTATGCCTTTCCAGCAGGATTGGGAACCATTAATAACAACTCTGAGTACGGTTATCCAGCCAGTTATGCACCCACCTTATAGTAGCCCCATCTAAGTTGTATTTGCCTAGTTTATCGATAAGAATATCATGCGAGACCATATCAAATGCCTTACTAAAGTCTAGGTATACCACATCCACCGCTTCTCCCTTATCCACAAGGCTCGTTATCCTATCAAAGAAAGCTATCAGATTGGTTTGACACGATTTGTTCTTTACAAATCCATGCTGGCTATTCCCTATCACCTTACCACCTTCCAAGTGTTTGCAGACGATTTCCTTAATTACTTGCTGCATTATCTTCCCTGGCACAGAAGTTAAACTAACTGGTCTGTAGTTTCCTGGGTTGTTTTTATTTCCCTTTTTACAGATGGGCACTATATTTGCCCTTTTCCAGTCTTCTGGAATCTCTCCCTTCTCCCATGATTTTCCAGAGATAATAGCTAGAGGCTCAGATACCTCCTCTATTAGCTCCCTTAGTATTCTAGGATGCATTTCATCAGGCCCTGGTGACTTGCAGGCATCTAACTTTTCTAAGTGATTTTTAACTTGTACTTTTTTTATTTTATCTGCTAAACCTACCCCCTTCCCATTAGCATTCACTATGTTAGGCATTCCTTCAGACTTCTCGGTGAAGACCGAAACAAAGAAGTCATTAAGCATCTCTGCCATTTCCAAGTTTCCTGTTACTGTTTCTCCCTCTTCACTGAGCAGGGGGCCTACCCTGTCTTTGGTCTTCCTCTTGCTTCTAATGTATTTTTAATAAAAAGTCTTCTTGTTTCCCTTTAGTCCTGTAGCTAGTTTGAGCTCATTTTGTGCCTTTGCCTTTCTAATCTTGCCCCTGCATTCCTGTGTTGTTTGCCTATATTCATCCTTCGTAATCTGTCCTAGTTTCCATTTTTTATATGACTCCTTTTTATTTTTTAGGTCATGCAAGATTAATTCAGATTAATACCCCCTGGATAATTCCATTTATATTCCCCTTCCCATACATTTTTATGGGTTTGAATTCATACCCGCTTTGACCTTCTTCCTCTCATCACTGTGCATGAAAGTCACAGACATATTTCCTCTTGATTTTTTCTGGGAATGTGGATCTGGGCATCAGACCCTCAAATAATGGCAAACACTAAAATGTTGCTCTCAGTAGATACACCGGGGCTTGTGCTGCCCCCTCTATAAAAGGGTAGATTTTTATCCAGAGAATTATCAATGGGCTGAGGAGGGGGATCACTCAGAGATTACTGACCCCACCCTGCCTGTCAAACAACCCTCACTCCGGGCTCCGCACACCCCCTGCCCTGCACTAAGGGCTCAGCTTCTCCACAGACCTCACTGGAGAAGGGGGAAGCCTTAACCTGGAGAGTGTCTGACCAGAGAGTCACTGGGGGCATCCACAGAGCGAGGGCGGATGCACCTGTTCTTTTATGCTGCTCTGCTGAAATCCACCCTGGGCATCTGCTCCCTGCACTCCCCAGGGGGAGATGGAGTCAGCCTCTCTCTCCCCTGGCAGCTGTGTCGGGTTTGATAAGGGGAGATACTTTGTGTCCGTTCTCATTGCTGTGGAGCGTGAACGCCACCCCCAGGAAATCCCTTCCCCGGTCTCTGCAGAGGAGGTTTTTGTCTGAGCTCAGACCGGCTTCTCCTCACTGTGTCTCTTGCACAGTGATACCGGGCAGTGTCCTCGGGTTTCAGGCTGTTCATTTGTAAATATGCCGCGTTGACGGAATTGTCTCTGGAGATGGTGAATCGCCCTTCGACAGCCTGAGAATACCATTTGTTCGATCCGCTTGGGGAACTAATTCCAGCCACCCATTCCAGTCCCTTCCCAGGAGCCTGGCGGACCCAGTGCATATTATATTCACTGAAAGTGAACCCGGAGGCTTTGCAGGAGAGGCGGAGAGAGTCTCCGGGCTTTTTCACATCCCCTCCGGACTCCACCAGCTGCACCTGCGACCGGACACCTGGGAATAAAGACACAATGCAAGTCACATAGAAAGACCAATAGTAAAATTCACCCGACTGTGCAAATTACTCAGGTGACAAAAATACCTTCCAAAGCTGAGAAAATGAACACTAAATTGAGCCAAAGTCTCATTTTCACTGGTGCTGGAGGGGAAAGTTCTCAGGGGACTGGCTGGTAACTGCACAGACCCAGGGGGCTGGGGATTGTGTCTCTGGGTGCAGCCTGGGCAGAGAGAGGGACAGATTTAAACAGGAAACTGTCTCCCTCATTTGCATGTCCCGCTCCTTATAAGAGACAGACTCCTTCCATCAACTATGTGAATTACTCTCAGTAGGGCTCCAACATGAGTCAGACTCTGTTTTTCTGCAACTAACAACTTACGGTGGGCTCCTGAACAGGGATTTCCCTACACCCCCCCTGAATTCCCCCACCCCCAATTTTGTGAACTAGTTACATGCAGGTTTGCCAATTTAGTGATTGTTTGGAAATTTGAATTGAAACATTGAATTGAAACATTAATACACACTTTAAAAGCATATAAAGTGTATCTGAAAAATTATAATAGATTTGAAAAGTATGAACATAGACTAGCTTCCTTATACAGCTGTTGTTTTTTATGACAATGTCAGTGCATTCATTTCGGTGACGTTGGCCAACCTAATCATTTCAAATGATGATTCATAAGCAAAGTCCAAATGAACTTTCCCTGACTGCTAGTGATGAGCTGGGGCTGGGGGGGAAGGCTTCAGGACCAGATTGTATTTACATTCACACCTAATCTACCCAGGTATCCAGCAAACGCATGGAGGGCCCAGTCTTCCTAGCGGGGCTCTTCCCCTTCTTTTTGCCCTGGCCTTTCCTGCCGGCTGAGGCAGCTCCCCCAGAATTGGAGGGAGCGAGGGACGTGGCAGCAGCGGAGGTCACCCCGTCGGCCGCCGCTGCCGATGCCGCAGCGGTGGCAGGTGGTTTGGCAGTGGCTAAGGGGGCAGGCGGGGGAGGGGTGATAGGGCCTACTTGGGGGGACTCCCCCGCCGTGTTCCTCTCCATAATGAGCAGGGAGGGAGGGGAAAACACACCGGAGAAAAAGGGGGGTGGCTAAAGGGAAAGCAGGTCAACCACTCCTACCCGCTAGGCTGCAGGCAGGGGAGGAGAGCGCCGAAACGGGGGGAGATGGGGGGTATCAAGGGCTTGGGGGGGGCAGTCACCGACACCGGCTCCTCTAGTTGCACTAGGGGAGGGAAGGTTACAATAACATCAGGGGGTGCAGTGATTAACCAAAACGTGATGGGGGGCACGAGCGCATGGGAGGGGGCATGGGCACACGAGGGGGGGGTCAAGCGGGGGGGCGCAAAGGAAAGGGAGCAACCAGGCTGGGAATGGGGCAGAGGAACCAAGGTGCTAATCGCAGGGCTGGGGTGGGACAACCAAACCAAACTACAGAGGGAAAAGGGCGGGGCAGTCAAACAAACTGAAGCTGGGGAGGGGCAAAAGGCTACAGAGGGCAAGTGGGGTAGGCAGCAAGGGGCAAAACTGGGAGGCCTGTTGCGAAGGGGAAGGGGTCAGTCCAGGGGGGGTAGGTGCGCCCACGAGCGCTTGCGTAAAGTCAATGTGCGGCTGCCTGCCACTGCAGGCCCAAACGATGTCAATAGGGCGTGGCAGGCCAGGAGAGCAGCAGAGTCCCAGAGGCAGGAGTGGAGGCAGATGGTGAATGGGCTGTGGGGGTGGTGGAGGGGGCAACGGTGGTGGTGGGGGTTTGGGGGGGGGGACACAGATGGACCAGGGGGCAGGCTCCACGCCACACCCCCTGCGTCCCCACTAACACAGTCTAGACCCCCACCACTAGAGCACAGTTCGAAAAGTACTCAGTCCTGAATGGCCCCCTCCACAGTGGTCTCCAGAGTCTTGTGCGTTCCCCCAGCAGCCGATGGTCTACCTAGTCCTTGGCCTCTTTCTCCAGGCTCTAGCAGCTCCAGCAACCCTAGCACCCAGGCAGGAAGGACCCCCCACAGGTGGTAGCAGTGATGGTGAAGGTGGGGTCCTGGCGTCTCCCTCCAGAGATGGTGGTGGGGGGGGTTGGCCAGCAAAGGCCCCCCCACCCCGTGCTCAGCAGCAGTGGTAGCAGCAGCAGTCCAGGGAAGGAGCTCTAGCCAGCAGCAGCAGCCCAGGGAAGGAAGGAAGGGAGAAGGGAGAGCTCCAGCCAGCAGAGCAGTTAGAGAGGGGAAGGAGAGCTCCAGCCAACAAGGCAGCCACAGAGGACACTGAACACGCTCTGTAGAGAGGTGCTTACCCCGCTCCTGCCCTGAAGGGCTTAAAACAGCTCTGGGGGAAGGTTGTTGCTGGGAGCTGCTAAACTGGGCTGATTGGGAAGCAGCTGCAGCTGGGCCACACCCCAATCAGGCCTCAGCTGGCCCTATATAAAAAGGCTGTGAGCCAAAGGCCAAGCAGTCTCTCTCTGCGTTCAGAGAGAGAAGGGCCTGGCTGCAGGGAGCTAGAGACAGGCTACCTGAATGGAGCAGGCCCAGGGAAAGACAGAGGAGCTGGGGAGCTCCAGCCTGGAAAGCCCCAGGCTGCGGCCTAGCATAAGGCCAACAGGTACTGGGGGTTGCAGAGAGCAGCCCAGGGGTAGGCCAAGGCAGCAGGTCCAAACCCTCCTTGCCAGTGATGAGTGGCTGATACTGCCGTCTGCCCCAGGTGTGGGGCTAGACGATGACTGGCAGTAGCCTGATACTGAGGCAAGGTGGGGATGGTGGGTGGGGGTTCCCCGGGGAGGGGAGACCCTAAAACTGTGGGGTTACTGCCAGGGGGCAACACCCCAGGTACAAGGGCACCAGGGTTCAGGGAGGGACATGGGGGCCAGAGGACAGGTGGATCACTGGCCTGCAGAGGGTGCTCTGGGCTGGAAATTCTTCTAATTCCCAGAAGAGACTAGCAGGAGGTGCTGCAGGAGTGAGTCCGCTCCTCTACAGTCTCCCTAATCTTTTTCCATCAGGCAGGGACCAAGCCCTGGATCTTTGTCTTTTGTGGAAGTGATCTAGGCTAAATCAGCCCATGATGAACTGAACAAAGTGTTTCCTCTTCTGAGTTTTCAGTGCCTGGACTTTCGGCATTAAACCAGCTGGGACTCCCCTCCAGACCGCAAAGGGAGGTTTTTGTCTGAGCTCAGCCTGGCTTCCCCTCACTTTGTCTCTGGAACAGTAATACAGGGCGGTGTCCTCTGGTTTCAGGCTGTTTATTTGCCAGTAGAAATTGGAGCTGTCCTTGGAGACTCAGTCTCTGACTCGCCCCGGACGCTGGGAGAATAGTGGTTGCTCACTGAAGATTTCCAGTAGCTGACCAGCCATTGCAGCCCCTTCCCGGGCGCCTGTCTGATCCAAGCCATCCACCTGTCATCAGGATTAAACCCGCTCACAGTGCATTTCAGCTCAATGGGTTCTCCGGGCTTCTCCACTTCGGGACCGGACTGGGTCAGAACCAGGGCCGGCTCCAGGCACCAGCATTCCAAGCAGGTGCTTGGGGCGGCAAGCTGCAAGGGGCGGCAGTCGGTGTGTTTTTGCCACCCCAAGCAGCATGCCGAATTGCCGCTGCGGAGGGCGGAGGCAGTCCGTGCGCCGTTAGGGCGGCACGCGTGTTTCCGCGGCGGCAGCAATTTCATGGCAGCTTCTATGTTCAGTTGCCCGGGGGGGCAATTCGGCGTGCTACTTGGGGCGGCAAAAACAGTAGAGCCGGCCCTGGCGATCAGGGCAGTATCATGTGAAAATCTGTGTTTATATTGAGGCCAGAGGTGTTTGGAAACTGCTGTCTCCTTTCAAGAGTGTGTTAGATCTATAGCAGCATCGGGTGATTTTTTTCAAAGGAAGTTGAGAGCATTAGTACCCAAAAAACGCAATGGGATTTTGACGCTAGCGCATTTAGGCACCTTTGAAATCCAAGTCCTTGTTATCACACCGCAAGAATTGATTCCCCAAATATTCATCTTCTGCGCTGTACATTTTTACTTTGGTGTCTGATAAGGGCCACATTCAAACATGTGAATATTCAAGAAGACCCAGTTTTATGGACACATGATCACAGATGAATATTGAGCTCTGATATCTAGTGACTGATTTTTATTCACTCTGGTTGTAGACCCCATTCCTGTGCCTAGTGTTGGATTGTTTGTGGAAGTGCTGCCCCCATGGGGTGCACGGGAGAAGGGCGGTTCTGCCACTTGGGTTTTTGTATGAGCCCTGTCGGGATTCTCCTCACTGTGTGCAGGGCCGGCTCCAAGCACCAGCATTCCAAGCAGGTGCTTGGGGCGGCAATCTGCAAGGGGCAGCAGTCCGTGTGTTTTTGCCCCCAAGCAGTGTGCCGAATTGCTGCCGCGGAGGGCGGGGGCAGTCCTTGTGCCGTTAGGGCAGCACACGCGTTTCTGCAGTGGCGGCAATTCGGCAGAGCTTCTATGTTCAGCTGCCCGTGGCGGAAATTCGGCGCGTTGCTTGGGGTGGCAAAAACAGTAGAGCCGGCCCTGACTGTGTGTCTCACACAGTAATACCGGGAGGTGTCCCTGGGCTTCAGGCTGTTTATCTGCAGGTACAGCAGACTGTTGATGTCATCTCTGGAGGCGGTGAATCGCCCTTTTACCGAGTCACAGTAGTGCTAGAGCTGTAAATCCAGGCAATCCACTCTAGCCCTTTCCCGGGAGCCTGACGGACCCAGTGCATATTTTCGCTGCTGAAGGTGAACCTTTGCAGGAGAGGCGGAGAGTCTCCGGGCTTTTTCACACCCCCTCCGGACTCCACCAGCTGCACCTGGGACCTGACACCTGGGAATAAAGCACGTTGTAAATCCAATAAATACCCATAGCAATAATAAAATATTCCTCTGCCTATCCAGTGCATTTAGGGGGGAGAAATTACCTTCTGAAGCCACTATAATGAACATTAAATGGAGCCAAAGCCTCATTTTTCCTGGTGTTGGAGAAGAAAGTTGGGGGGAGAGGGAGTGTTGGCTGGTAACAGCACAGAGACAGGGGGCAGCGGATTGTTCTCCGGAGAGAAAGATATATATAAACGGGAAAAAACACATCTGTATTTACATATCCCCCATCGATATAAAAAACAAGAACTTTTTCCCCGATCGATCACATGGTCTGGGGATCCAAGACCAGGAGGAAGACCCGTCACTAGAGAAATAAGGATAGATAGATAGATTAGATAGAGGGGGTGTATGGGGAGAGATAGATAGAGGGTGTCATAAACATAGGGCTAAGGGTAGCATAAAATCCCTCTTTTACCTGTAAAGGGTTAAGAAGCTCAAATAATCTGGTTGGCACCTAACCAAAAGGAACAATGAGGGTAGAAGATGCTTTCAAATCTGTGGAGGAAGGCTTTTGTTTTGTCTCTCTCTGTGTGTCCTCTCCGGGTCAGCAAGGAACCAGGGCAGGGAAAGTACATCTGAACTAAGCATCGAAGATTACAAATTGTAAGTAATAGGAAGGAAATGCGTTAGATTATCTTTTGTTGTAGCTCGTGAATTTTCCCTAGGCTAAGGGGGAGGGTCATTCTTGGGTTTTTGTTGTTGTTGTTGTTGTAACTTTAAAGTTTTGCCTAGAGGGGGATCCTCTGTGTTTTGACCTTCTATCCTGATTTTACAGAGGTGCTTCTTTTACTTTTTCTTTATAATGAAGTTCTGCTTTTAAGAACCTGATTGGATTTTAGTGTCCTAAAAACCCAAAGGCTGGTCTGTGCCCACTTTGTTAATCTATTTGGTTGGTATATTATTCTCAAGCCTCCCCAGGAAAGGGGGTGAAGGGGTTTGGGGGGATTTGGGGGGAACAGGAACTCCAAGTGGTTCTTTTCCTTAAATCTTTGTCTAACTCACTTGGTGGTGGCAGTGATACCGTTCCAAGGACAAGGAAGAATTTGTGCCTTGGGGGAGTTTTTAACCCTAAGCTGGTAGAGATAAGTTTAGGGGTTCTCTCATGCGGGTCCTACCTCTATACCCTAGAGTTCAGAGTGGGGAGGGAACCCTGACATGGTGGCAGTGTGGTGGGATCATTTTGAACGAGAAGCACAAACCTCAGGATATTAAAAGGACTTTTTTTATTGGCTGCTTGGAAAGCAGGGAGGTTTTGGGGTTTTTTTGTAAGGACACTGTGTTTTTTTTTTTTTTTTTTTTTTTTCTGCCTCAGGGCAGAGTAGTTAAGTCCTGCAATAAAATTCACAATGAACTGCCCATCACTGAGGCGGGGGCAGTGTTTACCCCAGGAATTGAAATTAGGGGGGGGCTCTAATTTATGGGGGGGGGTCAGGGCCGATGAGGGGAGAGACTGTGAGGGTGAAGGTGGACTGTATGGCACCATAGTAAAAACTGAAAAATGTTTCATGACCATTTTATTAGATTTAACTCAAGGTTTAAAATAATCAAACAAATTAAAGTTGGCTACTCAAGCCTTCTATGAAGCACTACATCTACATCGTTCTAGGTTTCTTGTTATAATTTTGCACAACTTTGTTAATGAACTTCTTGAATGTAATGTGTTCATCTTTGGTGGCTTCTTGTGTGTCCAGTACTTCCATTCCTTCAATTGATATACTCATTAGTTCATTCACGTGATTAGGCAGAAGACGACTTCTTTCAGAACACAAAATTCTATTCAATGATGAAAAAGAACGCTCAACTGTAGCTGTTGTGACTGGGAGTAGCAAGAGATGAATTCTTACTTCTTTCATCCCAAGAAACATAGCAGAAAGATCAGGTTGAGCCACTAGTGATGATAAAAAAGTTGAAGTCAAATCTTCATTCATTTGTCGTATGATATTTGATATTCAAATTTTCTATTCTGTCCTGAGCACATGGCAGCCCCATTGCTGGTAGTGTCTCACTCCACTCAGCTGTCGGACAGGGATCTGAAAAAGCTACATAGAGGTTGAGTAGAATCTCGGCCCTGGTCTATACTATGAGTTTAGGTTGAATTTAGCAGCATTAGGTTGATTTAACCCTGCACTCATCCACACGACCAAGTCTGTTTTGTCGACTTAAAGGGCTCTTAAAATCAATTTCTGTACTCCTCCCCGGTGAGGGGTTTAGCGCTAAAATTGACCTCGCTGGGTCGAATTTGGGGTAGTGTGGACACAATGCAAGGGTATTGGCCTCCGAGAGCTATCCCAGAGTGCTCCATTGTGACTGCTCTGGATAGCACTTTCAACTCAGATGCACTGGCCAGGTAGATGGGAAAAGCCCCGGGAACTTTTGAATTTCATTTCCTGATCAGCACAGGTGACCATGCAGTCCCAGAATTGCAAAAGAGCTCCAGCATGGAGCGAATGGGAGACACTGGATCTGATCGCTGTATAGGGAGAAGAATCCGTGCAGGCAGAACTCTGTTCCAAAAGATGAAATGCCAATATATATGCCAAAATCTCCAAGAGCATGATGGACAGAGGCTACAACAGGGACACACAGCAGTGCCATGTGAAAATTAAGGAGCTCAGGCAAGCCTATTGTCATGGAGTATGGGGGACTCAGGGCCCTGCACCCCCGGCTTCCTGCGATTCACCATGACTCTCAGCCAGCCAGTAAAGCAGAAGGTTTATTTAGACGACAGGAGTACAGTCCAAGACAGGTCTTGCAGGCACAGACAACAGGACCCCCCTCAGGTCCATCTTGGGGTCCCAGGGCACCCTAGCCCCCTTGGGAGGTCAGAGCCCTGTCTGCCTCCCAGCCACATCACCAGTCAGCTTCCCAAACTCTGCCTTCAGCGACCCCTCCCACAGCCTTTGTTCAGTTTCCTGGGCAAAGGTGTCACCTTGCCTCTAACCCCTTCCTGGGTTCTCATGTTACATGCTCAGGTATTCTCTGGTGGTCAGTCTCCCATCCCCCAATGCAGACCATCCCAGCCACACTCCCCTGTCAGCATTCAAAGCCCACAGTAAGAACAGTCCCAGTTCATCACATCTCTCCCCCCTTAGAGACCGAACTGAGCGGGGTCACTTTAACCAGTGACCCGGGGAAGTTCGAAACTACCCCCGTTCCCGTGGATGCCCCAACATTCCTCCCATTCCTTGGTGAGAATTACACCAGGCCCCTCCAGTTTCACACCCCCGCTTAGGTCGGGGGTTCTCGATGGCACTTGTAGTTCGCATGTGGGAAGGTTTATGCGGCCTGTGCCCTTTTTCCACCCCAATACCCCTGGGGTTCCAACTGGGCTGGGGTCTTCTCCCAGCGCTCCAGTCTGGAGGTCGGTGATTCGGGCTCTCTTGGTTCAGAGCCCCCCTTTTAACCTTGGCTACCCTCCGGAAAGGTTCCTCTATGCTGGGCAAGGGTCCTAAAGCCGTTTTCCCCTTGTACCGGGCCTTCCCCACCCTCTGGCAGGGGTCACAGGATCGGCAGTACTGTCGGACAGTAACAAAAACCCCAGGCCAGTAAAAGCTCCGTAGCAGCCTCTGCTGGGTGCGCCAGGTTCCCTGGTGCCCTGAGAGGGGGGTGTCATGGGCCCGGTGCAGCAGCTGGTGGCGATACTTCTGGGGTACCACCAGCTGCCTCCTGAACCCCCCTGACTCCATTTTCCCTGGGGGAGCCCATTCTCGGTACAGGAACCCCTTCTCCCACAGGAACCTTTTCCGGTCACCTCTCCCCGTGGTCTGTACCGCATTGAGGTCGGCCAGGTCCCTTATTTTCCGCAAGGAGGGGTCTTTCTGCACCTCGGCCTGGAACTCAGCAGCTGGGACAGGGATGGCCACCTGCTCTTTCTCGCCGGCTGGGTCTGAAGCCGCAGCCTCCCTGAGCCATGTCCCTGGGTGTTCCCTCCCCACCAGGTTAGGGTCCTGCGCCTCGGGCAAGGCACCCTCCCCAAGGTCAGGGCACAGTGCCCCTCGCCAGCTCTGACTCTGGGTCACAACCAGGGCACCCTGGGGGTTGCTTGGCCAGTCCTCCAGGCCCCCCCCCCATCAACACCTCAGTGAGCAAATACGGGTGTACCCCCACGTCCTTGGGGCCCTCCTTGGCCCCCCACTTCAGGTGTACCCTCGCCACGGGCACTTTGACTGGGGTCCCTCCCACTCCTGTCAGGGTCAGGTAGGTGTTGGGCACCATCTGATCTGGGGCCACCTCCTCGGGCCGGGCCAGCGTCACCTCTGCGTGATACGTGATACCGTATCCCAGTATCCATTGACCTTCCTCCCATCCACCTCCAGGGGAACAAGGTACTCTCTCCAGAGGGACAGCCCCGCGCCCACCGTATAAACCAAAAACCCTGAGTCTGGAGTATCCAGCCCCGCAGAGGAACTGGCCTGGAGCTCTCCTCCCTCCTTAGCAGGTGGTACTCTGCCAGCCCCCCTTCCCTGGGAATGCTGCCTCTCGCCTGGCTGGGTCTCTACCCAGTCAACCCTCTGTGGGTTTGGTCTGCTCAATCTGTCCCTGAGCCTGGGGCACTGGGCCCCTATGTGGCCTCTCTGGCCACAGTGATAGCAGCCCATGTCCCATGGGTCCACTCGAGTGGGTCAGATGGCCCTGATGCCGGATGTTCCCCTTTGATGGGGGTTTTCCGTATTTCCCCACTGGGAGGTCCCATGGTAACTCTCTCTCTGCATTGTGGTGGGACTGTTCCTTTGGGACTCCTCCCGGTTATCCCCTGCCCGACTGTTCACAAACGCGTCGGCCAGCTGGCCTGCATGCTGCGGGTTCTCTGGCTTTTGGTCCATCAACCATCGCCTCAGGTCAGGTGGGCACTGCTCATACACGTGCTCCAGTACGAATAGGTCAAGCTGGTCCTCTTTAGTTTGGGCCCCAGCCGTCCACTTGCGGGCATACCCCTGCGCCCGGTTGGCAAGTTGCAGGTATGTGACCTCACGGGTTTTACGCTGATTCCGGAACCTTTGCCGGTACATCTCAGGGGTCAGCCCAAACTTGCGGAGCAGGGCCTTTTTGAACAGTTCGTAGTCCCCTGTCTCCGCCCCTTTCAGTCAGCTGTACACCTCCCTGGCTGTGGGGTCCAGTGAGGGAATGAGAAACTGGAGCCTGTCTGCAGGGTCAACCTGGAGCAGCTTGCAAGTATTCTCAAAGGCCGTCAGGAAGGTATCCATGTCCTCCCACTCCTTACGCTGGGCCAGCAAGCACTTATCAAAGCTCTTTTCAGTCTTGGGTCCCCCGTCGCTCACCGCAGCTGGGGCCCCACTGCTCCTCAGCCTGGCCAGTTCCAGCTCATGCTGATGCTGTTTTTCCCGTTCTTCCTGCTCATGCTGATGTTGTCTCTCCTTCTCTTCCCGCTCCTGCTTCAGTTCTTGCTGCCTTAACTTGAGCACTTTCAGTCTCAGCTCCCTGTCACATTCCAGTCGCATCCGCTCCCGGGATGGGGAGCTCCGCCGGGACGATCCCCTGCTGGCCGCCGGGGTCAGGGCACCCTCGGTATTCGCTGGACTTCCCCCCCAACCCCTCCCCTAGGTATAGGTAGGCAGGGTCTCGGGATGTCCTCAGCAGCAGTCTGACCCCTCCCAGCCATGTCAGGCCCCGGGGCCCACGCTGCATCCGCCGGGCGGCTTCTCTTAGGGACAGGGCTCGGTTCATCCAAGCGATCCCTCTCCTCCAGCTGGGCAATTAGCTGTTCTTTGGTGGACCTCCCAATGCACAGCCCTCTCTGCCTGCACAGCTCCACCAGGTCACTCTTGAGGCGTTTAGCATACATCCTCCTGCTGGCCACTCGCCGGCCTGCACTCTCTGCTTTCCACCGTTCCAGGGGGACCCCTAGTGTGCCAGCCCTTCTTCAGGTCACCACCTCTCTGCCAGGGTCGAGCTGCAGACTCCTCCGCCCCGGGACCGCTCGCTGCGATCCCCCAGGGGACCCTGTTACTGCAAAAGTCCTTCTCACTGGTCACACACTCCCAGGAGTTAATCGCCCCCTAAAACCGTCTCTCTCTGATTCTTCAGCCCACCTGGTCCCCGTCGATCCCCCTTCATTTTGCTGCTCCCCAGTCACTTACTGCAGGAAGCGCCGTCCACGGGGTGCAGTAGATACCACTGCTGCCACCAGTTGTCACGGAGTTTGGGAGACTCAGGGGGGCCCTGCACCCCCGGCTTCCTGCGATTCACCATGACTCTCAGACAGCCAGTAAAGCAGAAGGTTTATTTAGATGACAGGAATACAGTCCAAGACAGGTCTTGCAGGCACAGACAACAGGACCCCCCTCAGTTAGGTCCATCTTGGGGTCCCAGGGCACCCTAGCCCCCTTGGGAGGTCAGAGCCCTGTCTGCCTCCCAGCCACATCACCAGTCAGCTTCCCAAACTCTGCCTTCAGCGACCCCTCCCACAGCCTTTGTTCAGTTTCCCGGGCAAAGGTGTCACCTGGCCTTTAACCCCTTCCTGGGTTCTCATGTTACATGCTCAGGTATTCTCCATCGGTCAGTCTCCCATCCCCCAATGCAGACCATCCCAGCCACACTCCCCTGTCAGCATTCAAAGCCCACAGTAAGAACAGTCCCAGTTCGTCACACCTATCAAAAAACAAAGGAGGCAAATGGTCGCTCCAGGTCAGAGACCCATACATGCCACTTCTATGATGAGCTGCATGCAATTCTAGGGGTGGGAGGGGGGCTACCACTCCCCACCACTGCCATGGACACCTGCATGAGGGGAGTCTCATGCAACAGGAATGAGGATTTTGTGGATGAGGAAGATGAGGAGGAGGAGGAAGCTGAGGATAGCGCACAGCAGGCAAGCGGAGAATCCTTTCTCCCCAGCAGCCAGGAACTGTTTATCACCCTGGAACCAATACCTTCCCAACCCCCCCAAGGTGAGCTCCCGGACCATGAAGCCAAAGAAGGCATCTCTGGTGAGTGTACCTTTGTAAATATAATACAGGGTTTAAAAGCAAGCGTGTTTAATTATTAATTTGCCCTGAAGACTTGGGATGCATTTGTGGCCAGTATAGCTACTGGAAAAGTCTGTTAATGTGTCTGGGGATAGAGCGGAAAACCTCCAGGGACATCTTCATGCAGCTCTCCTGGAGGTACTCTAAAAGCCTTTGCAGAAGGTTTCTGGGGAAGGCAGCCTTATTCCATCTTCCATGGTAGGACACAAGCCAGTAGTCTGGAATCATTGCAGAACAAAACATTTCAGCGAATGGGCCCAGGCTTTGGTGGCATTCAAGCAACATCTGTTCTTTATCTCTCTGTGTTAGCTTCAGGAGAGTGATATCATTCATGGTCACCTGGTTGAAATACAGGAAATTTGTTTAAGGGGACATTCAGAGGTGCCCATTCCTGCTGGGCTGTTTGCCTTTGGCTGAAAATAAATCATCCCCGCTGTTAGCCACGCGGTGGGGGGAGGTTCGTTCATGCTGAGCTGTGCGCGTTTGGCTGACAGGGATGTTCCCTGATACTAGCCATACGGTGTGTGTGTGTGTGTGCACGTGTGGTGGTGAAGCGATCATCCCAGAGAATTGGGGGGGGGGTTGGGTTGTGCTGCACATTCACCCTAAAACCACAGCCCCTCCTTTTAAATGGTCAACCCAACGGGCTTTTCTTGGTATGGGAAAGGAGGGCGCTGCAGTTTGAAACCATTCTCATGTTATGAAGGCTGAAGAAGCCGAAACCCTTTGCCTTACCATGGCTGCCTGCAAGCTGAATTCTGTTGCCCAGCTGAGCGTGTGTGATCTCTCACACCAAAGCGGCAGGCACTCAATATAAGAGGCAAAATGCGACCTTGTACCAAAAGCACATGTGCTGTGTAATGTGAATCGCTTGATTCAGTGTGAAATAGTCTTCCCTTTGTTCTCTAAAATGTATCTTTTAAAATAATACTCTCCCTTTTTTTCCTCCCACAGCTGCAAATGTTTCTATGCTTCCCCCTAACATCTCAGTCCCAGAGGCTAGCGGAGATTAAAAGGCGAAAAAAACGTACTCACGACGACATATTCTCAGAGCTCATGCAGTCCTCCCACACTGAAAGAGCTCAGCAGAATGCATGGAGGCAAACAATGGCAGAGTCTAGGAAAGCATTATATGAACGCGATGAGAGGAGGGAGGAGCACAATGAGATGAGGCAGGATGCAATGCCCAGGCTAATGGGAGAGCAAACTGACATGTTCAGGCATCTGGTGGAGCTGCAGGAAAGGCATCAGGAGCACAGACTGCCACTGCAGCCCCTCTATAACCACCTGCCCTTCTCCCCAAGTTCCATATCCTCCTCTCCCAGATGCCCAAGAACACGGGTGGGGGGTGTGGGGGAGAGGCTACGGGCACCCAGCCACTCCACCCCAGAGGATTGCTCAAGCAACAGAAGGCTGGAATTCAATAAGTTTTGAACTGTAGTGTGGCCTTGTCCTTCCTTCCTCCCCTCATCCACCACCCCACTCGGTGCTTCCCTCCTCACCCACCCCTCCCGGCTACCTTGTGAGTTTTCCCCCTATTTGTGTGTTGAATTAATAAAGAATGCATGATTTTGAAACAATAATGACTTTATTGCCTCTGCAAGTGGTAATCTAAGGAGGAGGGGAGGGCAGTTGGCTTACAGGGAAGTAGAGTGAACCAAGGGGGTGGGTTTTCATCAAGAAGAAACAAAGAGCACTATCACACCGTAGCCTGGCCAGTCATGAAACTGGTTTTCAAAGCTTCTCTGATGTGCAGGGCGCCCAGCTGTACTCTTCTAATCGCTCTGGTGTCTGGCTGTGCGTAATCGGCTGCCAAGCGATTTGCCTCAACCTCCCACCCCACCAGAAATGTCTTCCCCCTTACTCTCACAGATATTGTGGAGCACACAGCAAGCAGCAATAACAATGGGGATATTGGTTTCACTGAGGTCTAACCTAGTGAGTAAACTGAGCCAGTGAGCTTTTAAATGTCCAAATGCACATTCTACCACCATTCTGCACTTGCTCAGCGTATAGTTGAACTGCTCCTTACTATTGTCCAGGGTGCCTGTGTATGGCTTCATGAGCCATGGCATTAAGGGGTAGGCTGGGTCCCCAAGGATAACTATAGTCATTTCAACATCCCCAAAGGTTATTTTCTGGTCTGGGAAGTAAGTCCCTTCCTGCAGCTGTTCAAACAGACCAGAGTTCCTGAAGATGCGAGCATCATGTACCTTTCCCAGCCATCCCATGTTGATGTTGGTGAAACGTCCCTTGTGATCCACCAGTGCTTGCAGCACCATTGATAAGAACCCCTTGAGGTTTAAGTACTGGCTGCCAAGGTGGTCCGGTCCCAAGATAGGGATATGCGTTCCGTCTATCACCCCACTGCAGTTAGGGAACCCCAGCACATTAAAGCCATCCACAGTGGTCTGCACATTTCCCAGAGTCACTACCCTTGATAGCAGCAGCTCAGTGATTGCATTGGCTACTTGGATCACAGCAGCCCCCACAGTACATTTACGCACTCCAAATTGATTCCCGACTGACCGGTAGCTGTCTGGCATTGTAAGCTTCCAGAGGGCTATTGCCACTCGCTTCTCAACTGTGAGGGCTGCTCTCATCTTGGTATTCTTGCGCTTCAGGGTAGGGGAAAGCAAATCACAAAGTTCCATGAAAGTGCCCTTATGCATGCGAAAGTTATGCAGCCACTGGGAATCATCCCAGACCTGCAACACTATGCGGTCCCACCAGTCTATGTTTGTTTCCCAGAATCGGCATTCCACGGCAGGAACCTGCCCCATTACCACCATGATGTCCAAATTGCCAGGGCCTGTGTTTGAGAGAAGTCTGTGTTCATATCCTCATCACTATTCTGATCGCGCTGTCGTCGCCTCCTCGCCTGCTTTTTGCAGGTTCTGCACGTACTGCAGGATAATGCGTGAGGTGTTTAAAATGCTCACAACAGCAGCGGTGATCTGAGCGGGCCCCATGCTTGCCATGGTATGGCGTCTGCGGGAGAGCAGGAGAGCAGAGTGGCAGCAGAAGCAGTGGATGACGACGGATGGCATAAGAATAGATATTTATACAGAACAACGAGAGGACCTGCGAGGTGGATTCATGGCACCAGGAGAGCAGAGTTGCAGTGGAAGCGGTGGAGGACAACAGTCAGCACGGCGCACATTTCCCGAGGAAGAACGCACATACCCGGGAGCCCATGACAGACAACATGGAGAAATTTGCTATTGAGACAAGAGCAGCAGAGCAGAATTGCAGCGGAAGCGGTGTATGACGACGGTTAGCAGTCCTACTGCACCGTCTGCTGCCAGCAGCAGCCCGGACACATCCGCGGCAGTGTCGGTGAGCTGAGCTGAGCGGGCTGCACGCTTGCTGTGGTATGGCGTCTGCATGGAAAACAGGTGCAAAACGATTGTCTGCCGTTGCTTTCACGGAGGGAGGGGAGACTGATGACATGTACCCAAAACCACCCGCGACAATGTTTTTGCCCCATCAGGCAATGGGAGCTTAACCCAGAATTCCAATGGGGAGCAGAGACTGCGGGAACTGTGGGATAGCTACCCACAGTGCACCACTCTGAAAGTCGACACTAGCCATGGTAATGTGGTCGCACTGCACCGACTTAATGCGCTTAGTGGGGGGACACACAATTGACTGTATAAAATCGCTTCCTAAAAATTGACTTCTATAAATTCGACCTAATTTCTTAGTGTAGACAAGTGGCGCAGGGTCTGGGCTTTGTCAGAACAGGGGCTGCGATGCCTGGGACACAGGGGAGAGTCTGGACCAAGCCCTGGAGAGAAATGCAGCAGCTGATAGGTACTTTCTATATAAAAAGCCATGTGTGGGTGTGTGTGCTGGAAAAAGTCCTTCTTGGTGCACACAAACATGCAGAGACACTCACAGGGAAATGTATCCACACCTCCACCGCGCCTTACCTGTCTGCGCCTTACTCTGTACATCCGTGAATCGGTCCCTGCCTGTTCCTAGAGCCACTGAAATACAAGCAACTCACTATATTTTGGCTGTAGCTGAACACGATTCCTGGGGCAGCTGACAGGTGAATTGGGCGCTGAGAGACTGGAGGCTTCTGGGAGCAGTTTTCATAATATCTCTGGGGATGTTTGTCCTGTTCTAGCCAGTTTGTGTTCCTGGGCAGTGTGGGAAGTGGGGGCTCAAGTACCCTTGTCCCTCTGGCCTCACTTTGCTTTTTATCAGCCGCTTCCCCTTTTTGTACCGGTCCCGCTCTGCTCTGTGTCACTGTGTCTCTCTGGCGCAGTAATAGGTGGCAGTGTCTGCAGCTGTCAGCGAGCGCAGCTGCAGGGAGAGCGCGTTTTTAGCCGTGTCTCTGGAGAAGCTCAGGCGGCTCTGGAGAGACGGGGTGTAGCCTGTGCCCCCGCTAGCGCCTATATACCCCAGCCACTCCAGGCCTTCGCCGGGAGGCAGCCGGACCCAGTGCCAACCATAACCGCTGGTAGTGATGGAGAAACCGGAGACAGCGCAGGTCAGTGTGAGGGTCTCTCTGGGCTTCACCGCTCCCGGGCCGGACTGGACCAGCTGCACCTGGCAGAGGACACCTGGGGAAAGGAAAACAGAGCGTTAAGGCCCCAATTCTGCTTCAAGGCGTCGGTCCTGTCTCCCCAATCTCTAATGGACACTCACCCGGGGCAGTGGCCAGTGACAGCATGAGGACGAGTAAAGATTTCATGCTGGTCTTCAAGTGAAACGCAAACCTGTGAAGATGCAGGTCAGGCGCTGAGCAGGCGGGTCCCGGTGAGAACCCAAGAGCTGCTCTTTAAACGGGGAACAGGGGCCTGAGATTTGCATAAAACACTGCAACCTCCCCCCCCCCTCTTGAAAAGGAGCTGGAAGAAGGAGCGATCTCCAGCGCCCATTGGCCAGTCTCCCCTCATTAGCTGTGTGCCAGGCCGGGGGATGAGCAGAGCATTAGCGAGCGCCTCCTAATCACTGCCCTGGTTCCAGCTGTCCAGGGTCTGAGACTGGTGCCCATCACCATGGGATCTTGGCACTGTGTGTTTGCGAGTATAAAGTTGGGGTTGTTTTAAGCTCAAATCAAGGCCATGACAGAGGGTTTGTTTGCGAAAGGAGGGCTCATATTCTTTGCCCCCTGCTCACATTTAAAAGTTCCTTTACCACCGCGCCCCCGCCCCCCCCCACCCGGAAACCTGGAAATGACATGACAGGACACAAGGGAATTGTGAGCATTTCCCCAACATAGGGACTGACATGTGGGTATCTCCGAGTGGGGATAAACCTCCCGGGACGCTGGAGTGCTGGATACTGCAAACTGCACCGACAATACAGAGAATGGATGTCCCGACGCTGAGACTCTCCTAGGAGTATCTAATGGGGAAAGAAATGCCAGTTTTAGGAGCACGGGCTCACAAAGAGCTTTGGGGAAAGGGGAGGGAACCAGGCCTGAGTAGAAGATGCAGTTTCTGGGCTCGAGTTGCAGTAACATGAATGAGGAACGTATGGGAAATGGAACGCTTTGTGTGGGTACTTTTTAAACAGACACACAACGCACAGTCAACCTGTGGAACTCCTTTCCAGAGGATGCCATGAAGGTAAAATGTATAAGTAGTTTCAAAAAAGAATTAGAGGAGGATAGGTCTATCAATGGCTATTATCCAAGAAGGTCAGGGACCAACTAAACTTCCAACTGCCAGAGGAAGGGAGTGAATGACTGCAGATGGATCACTGGATGATTCCCTCTTCTGTTCATTCCCTCCGGGGCACCTGGCACTGGCCACTGTTGGACAACAGGATACTGGGCTGGATGCAGGGCCGGCCTTAGCAGGAGCGGGGCCTGATTCCTGGGGGCGGGGCTTGCTGCAAGCCCCGCCCCCAGGAATCGAGCCGCGCTCTGGCCGGGGTTGCCGGGCTTGAGTCCGGCCCGGAGCCGCGCCGCGGGGGCCGGGCCGGACCCGAGCCGCGGGAGCCGCGCCGCGGGGGCCGGGCCGGACCCGAGCCGCGGGAGCCGCGCCGGGGCCGGGCCGGACCCGAGCCGCGCCGCGGGGGCCGGGCCAGGGCCGGGCCGGACCCGAGCCGCGGGGGCCGTGCCGGGGCCGGAGCAGGGCCGCGCTGCGGGGACCGGGCCGGGGCCGGAGCCGACCCGGGCCGCGCCGCAGGGGCCGGGCCGGACCCGACCCGGGCCTGCGTGCTCGGCAGGAACGGGCGGCGCCTCCCCGGAGCCCTTCTCGCGCCCCCACCACCCCAGCTTACCTTGTGCTACTGCCGGCCCGCCCCTGCTCCTTTTCAGACTTCCCGCGAATCTCTGAGTCGCGGGAAGCAGGGGAGGGGGCGGAGCGTTCAGGGGAGGGGAGGAGGGGGAAGTGAGCTGGGGGCGGGGTGGAGAGCTGCAGCGTGGGGCCCTCTTGGCGCGGGGCCCAATTCAGCCGAATCGGCTGAATCGGCCTAAAGCCGGCCCTGGCTGGATGGACCTTTGGTCTGACCCAGTCTGGCTGTTCTTATGGTCTTATGTACTAGTTTGTGTGGGTGGGTGCGCTGCTCCTGGCAGGGTGGGATGAGGCCCGGGGGATGTTTGGGGCTCCAGGGAAAGGAACAGCCACAGAGAGGCAGGCAGGGAAACGTCCAGGCAAAACGAGCAGTTCGGGTTCTGGGTGGAGACTGAGGCACAAGAATATGTGGATTTGCCCCTGGGTTTTCCTGCGCTGCGAGTGGGAGGGGACTGGTTATGGAGAGACACTGCACGTTCTTTTTAGCTACACCTTAACCAATCGTTATACTAAAATTTTATCACCAATCCTAACACAGTGTAACAAAATTCTTTAACCAATCCCACCCCACCACCTTAATTAATGTATACATAGCAAAATTAATTATGTAACAGACAGAAACTATTAAAGAACCAGACAGAGACCATGCAGATAAACAATAGGGAAGTAGGGACCATAATGACAAAACAATAAAGAAATGAGGATTTCACAACCACAGCCATTGAGAAGTGATTTCTTGACAGACAGATGCTATCAAATTAAGTTTTCTTTAATTATCTTAAGATCTGTTTGTGTATCTGGTGATAGTGGGGGCCATTAGGACGGGGTCTCCTTAACAGCCGGATATGACATTGGTTTAATGTAATTTAGATGGAATGTGAGGAGGTGACTTCCTGCTTCTCAGCTAATGGCTGCTGCTTGGCTGCTCTGTTAATCTGGCTGCAGACAAAGGCCGTAGGCTTTAGGCCTTACAATATGGCTGCAGACACAGGCCTTATCCTTACAGGGATTTGCATGCGGGTTTCCAAGGGTGGGTATAAGAAATGACAGGGGTGAGCACTCAGTACATGGCAATGTCCCCTTGGGAACAGATGTGTCCCCTTTACACCACAGAGAGACCGTGAGCTCAGCTCAGCACCCATGTCTAGTTGGCAGTCGGTGTCAAGCCGAGTGCCCCAGGGGTCGGTCCTGGTTCCGGTTTTGTTCAACATCTTCATTAATGATCTGGATGATGGGGTGGATTGCACCCTCAGCAAGTTTGCATATGACACTAAGCTGGGGGAGAGGTAGATACGCTGGAGAGTAGGGTGGGGTCCAGAGTGACCTAGACAAATTGGAGGATTGGGCCAAAATAAATTGGATGAGGTTCAACAAGGACAAGTGCAGAGTCCTGCACTTAGGATGGAAGAATCCCATGCACTGCTACAGACTAGGGACCGAATGGCTAGGCAGCAGTTCTGCAGGAAAAGACCTGGGGATTACAGTGGACAAGAAGCTGGATATGAGTCAACAGTGAGCCCTTGTTGCCAAGAAGGCTAATGGCATATTGGGCTGCATTAGTAGGAGCGTTGCCAGCAGATCTGAGGCAAAAATCTGCCTGGGGATTGGTCCTGCTTTGGGCAGGGGATTGGACTAGATGACCTGCTGAGGCCTCTTCCAACCCTAATATTCTCTGATTCTATGTCAGGCTGTGGAGGTGTGTGAGGGTAGGAGGTGGGACCACAGGGTTGGACTGGAACAGGGATTTGCGTGTAAGTTTCACCCAGTTGGGATAAACTGGCAGAGATACTTCTAGCTAGGCAGACCTATCTGTTGAGTGAGAGAGTCTTACATGTTCTTCATGTATTAAGTTGTGATCCAAAGTCCAATGAAGTTAATGGTTGTCTGTGCATTGGAGCAGTGGCCACCGCAAAATGAGCTGGGCAAATAATGGCCTAAAATACAAACAATGTCAATAGAAATGAGACTCTCCCAGGAATGCATGAACATGAGAACATAAGAAAGTTCATACTGGGTCAGACCAAAGGTCCATCTAGCTTAGTATCCTGTCTTCCAACAGTGGTGAATACCAGGTGACCCAAAGGGAAAGAACAGAACAGGGAATCACCAAGTGATCCATCCCCTGTTACCCGTTCCCAGCTTCTGGCAAACAGAGGCTAGAGACCCCATCCCTGCCCATCCCAGCTAATAGCCATGAACTTCTCTAGTTCTTTTTTGAGCCCTGTTGTAGTCTTGGCCTTCACAACATCCTCTGGCAAAAAGTTCCACAGGTTGCCTGGTGGGGAAAGAGCCGCAACTTCAAGGTGAGAAAGGCTGATTTTAGACACCTGTCTGACAAACAGCCTTAACTAAAGGGGAGGCAACTGGGCATCAGGAGAAGATACAGCTTTGATCTCTGTCAGAATGAGGGCTCTGTGTGTGTGTGTGTATGTGTGTGTCTGTGTATGTGTGTGTGTGTGTTTGTGTTCGTCACTTTTTCCTGCTATGGGGTGGAATGAGTCCTTCTCCATGTCTCTCTTTACAGGGAACAAGGTGGGGGTAAACACAATTTATTGCTTTTGCCTCCTGTAAATATCCCCAGTGCCTCAGCCACTACAGGAGAAATTGCTGTCCAAGGGCCCTGAATGAGTGTGTGGAAATTACTTCCCCTTTTTGTACGAATGCTTTGCTCTGTGTCACTGTGTGCCTGCCTGGCGCAGTAATAGGTGCCGGTGTCTGCAGTTGTCAGCGAGCGGAGCTGCAGGTAGAACTGGTTCTTGGCAGTGTCAGCAGAGATGGTGGTTCGGCCTTGGAGAGATGAGGCATAGTCTGTGCTCCCGCCATATGGATACACCCATCCCATCCACTCCAGCCCTGTCCCGGGAGGCTGTCGGATCCAATGCCAGGCAGTATCGCTGCTAATGGAGGTCCCAGAGACAGCACAGGTCAGTGTGAGGGTGTCTCCGGGCTTCACCGCTCCTGGGCCGGACTGGACCAGCTGGGTAGCGGACAGGACACCTAAGGAAATCAGAGTTAAATAGTAACTACCCTTTCCAAGGGCTCGGCGATCATTTCCCCACCGCCTCCCCTAGACACTCACAGGGCAACACGGACAGAAAACACAGAGCAGATAACAAAGATTTCATCTTCGAGTAGGAGACTCAAGCAAAGGAAATCCAGTCTCTGGCAGCCAAGAGCGTGTGAGAAGCCAGGGTTTGCTATTTTATGGGGGAACCTGGAGCTGAGATTTGCATAAACATCACACACCCTACCACCGCACTGGAATAGAAGTTCATACAAAGTGTGTTCTCTGGCTACTGCTGTTCAGCCAGTTTCTAATTAGTGTCCACTTTGCCTCTTTCTTTCTTTCTTTCTTTCTTTCTTTCTTTCTTTCTTTCTTTCTTTCTTTCTTTCTTTCTTTCTTTCTCTTTCTTTCTTTCTTTCTTTCTTTCTTTCTTTCTTTCTTTATACACCTCCTCTATCTATCTATCTATCTATCTATCTATCTATCTATCTATCTATCTATCTGACCGAGACATACACTAGAGAAAATAGTCCTTTTTTGTAAGGGCTTTTCAAACAGTATAGGGGTGTGTGATGTGACTCCTGCGCCCCTAGGGATTGGAATGAGATTTGGTGTGTGTGTGTGTGTGTGTGTGTGTGTGTGTGTGTGTGTGTGTGTGTGTGTGTGTGTGTGTGTGTGTGTGTGTGTGTGAAAGAGAGAGGGACGTGGTGAAATCTAGAAGTTCATACAACGTGTGCTCTCTAGCTTGTTGTTCAGTCTCTCTGTAATTAGTGTCCACTTTGCGTCTCTCTTTCTTTCTTTCTATGCCCCTATATTGGCGCCCATCACAATAAATTTTGAGTTCATGTTTGTGATTTTAAAGTTGTTGGTTCTTTGATATCCAAAGACCACAGGGAGCTTCATTTTGCAAAGATGACTGTCTTTTCTCCCACTCCTGTACACAGATTTACAAGTCCTTTCCCTCCTGCTGATACCTTGAAAACCTGCAAACCACAGGACAGGCCCCAAGGGAACTGTGAGAGTTTCGCTCACAGGCTGCTATAGAATTAACTCTCTGCCCCTTGGGGCTTTCATCGCCTTGGATTGGGGTCAGTCGAATTCCGTTCTGCTTGGGCGCAGCGCACCCACCTGGTGAGACCCAAAGCTGCAGCTGCTGCTGCTTATGAAAAGTCTCGTTCAGTGCTGCCCGGATGTGGGAATGAGAAGCCCAGTGGGAAGGGGAAATTCCTGATCTTCACCCTAGCGGCTCAGGCTCAACTTCTAGCCATGAGCGCCAGATTCCTCTCAGCGAAGAGCGCCGATTTCCCTGCGTGTTCCCACCCCTTGTTTCCTCCCAGAGAAGCAATAGCTCCCTAGCCCAGCCCTGCTGTAGTGCGGTGGGTGAATGGAAAACCCCTGGTGACAGGGGTTGGGGTGGTGCCCTGTTCCTTATTTTCCATGTTAAACATTGACCTCACCAGCTGACATAGCTGCTATCAAATGTATGGGCCTCTGATGCCATCCTAGCAATGAAATGTTACTATTATTAATTTTACTAAAGACATTACAGGCCTCAGCCAAGATCATGCCCCATGGTGCTGGGTGCTGTACAGACTCACAGTCAAAGAACGTTCCTGCTCCAAAGAGCCTATGATCAAAGGACAGAAGTCCCTATTTGTATAGAAGGGGAACTGAGGCAGAGATGAAGTAAATTCCCCAAGGTCAGTCAGGGAGCTTCAGGCAGAGATGAGAACTGAACCCAAATCTTCTTAAACCGGGACCAGCACCTTTACTGAAAGGCCGTCCTTCCTCTCGTGAGAAATTGAAATGTGGGGACTGATTTTCAGAGGCCTTGGGCACCTGCAGCTTCCATTGACCTCAACTGGGGTGTGCTCGGGGGCGTCTGAAATCTCCACTGCATGTCCTAAAAGTGGTTTCTGGTGAGTTTGGGAGTCTCACTCTTTGGGATCCCAGTTCGAGACATGACGAACCTGATTCCCAAGGGTGACACCCGCCCACAGCTCCAACTGAGGTCAAAGAGAGATGCAAGTGTTGAGCATCTTCCAGAGATAAGGCCCACAGTGTCTCGGGATAAGTGCCCAAAATATGACGTAGGGTGCACATTTCAGTGCGCAGCACGAGGAAACGGAGCGTTTGAAATTCCTTGGTGGGAGTTTCTGGGAGTGTCTGAGAGGGGGTGGGATGCAGGGCAGAATCGGAGGTGGCAATGCCGTGTCTGTCTCATCCCCTAGGGCACAAACTGAGTGTTAACACTGGTTGACTATTTAGAAACCTGCTTCCACTTTTTGTGCCAGGCCCTGCTTTGCTCTGTGTCACCGTGTATCGAGCACAGTAATAGGTGGCGGTGTCTGCAGCTGTCAGCGAGCCCAGCTGGAGATAAACTTCATCCTTCGAGGTGTCCCTGGTCATGGTGACACGAGGTTTGAAAACCGAGTTGTACTCTGTGGTCCCTCCTGCTGCAGAGCTCCGGCTAATCCCCATCCACTCCAGCCCTTTCCCAGCGGGCTGCCGGGCCCAGCGCCAATGGTAGCTGCTGATGGAACACCAGAGATTTTACAGGTGATACTGAGGGTCTCTCCGGGCTTCACCGCTCCTGGGCCAGACTGGACCAGCTGCACCTGAGAGAGGACACCTGGGGAAAGGGAAACAAAGGGAGGGATGAATTAATCACAGCAAAATCTGTGGATTCATAGATTCATAGATTCAAGGACTGGAAGGGACCTCGAGAGGTCATCGAGTCCAGTCCCCTGCCCGCATGACAGGACCAAATACTGTCTAGACCATTCCTGATAGACATTTATCTAACCTACTCTTAAATATCTCCAGAGATGGAGATTCCACAACCTCCCTAGGCAATTTATTCCAGTGTTTAACCACCCTGACAGTTAGGAACTTTTTCCTAATGTCCAACCTAGACCTCCCTTGCTGCAGTTTAAGCCCATTGCTTCTTGTTCTATCCTCAGAGGCTAAGGTGAACAAGTTTTCTCCCTCCTCCTTATGACACCCTTTTAGATAGCTGAAAACTGCTATCATGTCCCCTCTCAGTCTTCTCTTTTCCAAACTAAAGAAACCCAATTCTTTCAGCCTTCCTTCGTAGGTCATGTTCTCAAGACCTTTAATCATTCTTGTTGCTCTTCTCTGGACCCTCTCCAATTTCTCCACATCTTTCTTGAAATGCGGTGCCCAGAACTGGACACAATACTCCAGCTGAGGCCTAACCAGAGCAGAGTAGAGAGGAAGAATGACTTCTCGTGTCTTGCTCACAACACACCTGTTAATACATCCCAGAATCATGTTTGCTTTTTTTGCAACAGCATCACACTGTTGACTCATATTTAGCTTGTGGTCCACTTTAACCCCTAGATCCCTTTCTGCCGTACTCCTTCCTAGACAGTCTCTTCCCATTCTGTATGTGTGAAACTGATTGTTCCTTCGTAAGTGGAGCACTTTGCATTTGTCTTTGTTATACTTCATCCTGTTTAACTCAGACCATTTCTCCAATTTGTCCAGATCATTTTGAATTATGACCCTGTCCTCCAAAGCAGTTGCAATCCCTCCCAGTTTGGTATCATCCGCAAATTGGGGATCGGTCCCCAATTCCCACCCACCTCACCCCACCCCACCCCACCCCCTCGTCCCATAGACACGTACAGGTGGGGGTGGAGAACAGGGAAAGGAAAAGCAACAGTGATTTCATTCTCATTTTCATGCAATGTGGGAAACTCCGGGCAGTTCTGCGTCCGGGGAGAGACTGGGGCTCTTGCAATCAGGGGGTTGTATTTAGACAGGAACCCCCCGGGGCAGGGATTTGCAGGCCGGTTCCCCAGGGTGAGTATAAGATGACAGGGGTGAGCGCTCAGTATATGGCGCTGTCCCCTTTACACCCCAGAGAGACCGTGCGCTCAGCTCAGTGCTCATGTAATGACAGGAGGTGGCTGTGAGAGGGTAGGAAGCAGGGTCCTTAATAGAGGACCCTGGACTGAGACTCAGGAGAACCTGCTGGGCTGGGAAGTGGTCTGAGGGTTTCATCCAGGTGGGATAAACTAATTGGAAGGCCTGTATATCTTGGCAGTGCTGTCTGGTGAATGGGGAGTTATACACCCACTTCATGTCTTAGGGTGTCACCCAAAGCCCATTGACAGGAACCGCAGTGTTTCCATTGGAGGAGCAGGGGTTGCTAGAGAATGTGATGGGCATGTCATACAGAAATGAGACTGTCCTGGGAACACTGGGTGCGGAAGGAGTGGAAGCTGCAGGGAGAGGAAGGCTGGTGTTGTGTACCCTGGGCTGACAAACAACCATAGGTAAACTAGAGGGAAGAGGGCATGGAGAGAAGATGCAACTTCTGGGCTTAATCAGAACAATTTCTGTTATTGGCGTAACCAGTGAACGAGACACGCTAGAGGAAATAGCCCTTTCTTGTAGGGGTTTTTCAAACGGTATAGGGCTACTGTAGCTCAGCCTCTCTGTAATTAGTGTCCACTTTGCATTAATCTATCTATCTATCTATCTATCTATCTATCTATCTATCTATCTATCTATCTATCTATCTATCTATCTATCTATCCCCATCCACCCCCTCTATCTATCTATCTATCTATCTATCTATCTATCTATCTATCTATCTATCTATCCCCATCCACCCCGTCAAGGCTGTATCCCCACTTTGAACTTTAGGGTACAAATGTAGGGGCCTGCATGAGGACTTCAAAGCTTAACTACCAGCTTAGTTCTGGTCCGCTACCACCATTCCCTACCCTGGGAAGCTTTTAGAAACTTTTCACCAATTTCCTGGTGAATACAGATCCAAACTCCTTGGATCTTAAACAAGGAGAAATTGACCCTTCCCCCCTCCTTCCTTTCACCAACTCCTGGTGAATACAGATCCAAACTCCTTGGATCTTAAACAAGGAGAAATTGACCCTTCCCCCCTCCTTCCTTTCACCAACTCCTGGTGAATACAGATCCAAACCCCCTTGGACCTTAAGACAAGGAGAAATCAATCAGGTTCTTAAAAAGAAGGCTTTTAATTAAAGAAAAAAGGTAAAAATCATCTCTGTAAAATCAGTATGGAAAATAACTTTACAGGGTAATCAAACTTAAAGAGCTCAAAGGACCCCCCTCTGTCTTAGGTTCAAAGTATAGCAAACAAAGATAAACACTCTAGTAAAAGGTACATTTACAAGTTGAGAAAAGAAAGTAAATCTAAGACGCCTTGCCTGGCTTTTACTTACAATTTTGAAAATAAGAGAGACTTGTTTAGAAAGATGGGGAGAACCTGGATTGATGTCTGGTCCCTCTCAGTCCCAAGAGCGAACAACCCCTTAAAACAAAGAGCACACACAAAAGCCTTCCCCCCCCCCAAGATTTGAAAGTATCTTGTCCCCTTATTGGTCTTTTGGGTCAGGTGTCAGCCAGGTTACCCGAGCTTCTTAACCCTTTACAGGTAAAAGGATTTTGGAGTCTCTGGCCAGGAGGGATTTTAGTACTGTACACAGGAGAGCTGTTACCTTTCCCTTTATAGTTATGACATGCCCCCCAAATCACAGATAGTGTTGGACGTTCGGTTCCACACTGGCTGTGATTTCTTCCTGGAGTTCTAGGAGAAAACAGAGTTAACAAGACACATGTACCTTTAGACATACTACTGATTATATAAAAACTAACAATATGTTTCATTCCAAGAACAATTGTTAACCAGTTAACTCTGGGAAACTTTCCCGGGAGAGTGCATCAGCCACCTTGTTAGAAGCTCCCGAAATGTGTTGTATTTCAAAATCAAAATCTTGGAGAGCTAAACTCCACCGAAGAAGTTTTTTGTTATTTCCCTTGGCGGTATGAAGCCACTGTAGCGCAGCATGGTCTGTTTGTAGTTGGAAATGCCGTCCCCAAACATATGGGCGTAGCTTTTCCAGCGCGTACACAATGGCGTAGCATTCCTTTTCGCTGATTGACCAGTGGCTTTCCCTCTCAGACAGTTTCTTGCTGAGAAACACGACAGGATGGAATTCTTGATCCGGTCCTTCCTGCATTAAAACTGCTCCCACGCCTCGCTCGGACGCATCTGTGGTTACTAGGAACGGTTTGTCAAAGTCTGGGGCCCTTAGCACAGGGTCAGACATGAGTGTTGCCTTAAGCTGGTTAAAGGCCTTTTGACACTCATCAGTCCACTGAACTGCATTTGGCTGTTTCTTTCTGGTTAGGTCTCTCAGTGGGGCGGCGATTTGGCTGTAGTGTGGTACAAATCGCCTATAATATCCGGCCAAGCCTAAGAAGGATTGGACCTGTTTCTTTGACTTTGGAACCGGCCACTTTTGGATAGCATCCACTTTGGCCTGTAGGGGATTTATAGTTCCTTGACCCACCTGGTGCCCCAGGTATGTCACTCTGTTTTGGCCTATTTGACAGTTTTTAGCCTTAACAGTTAGTCCTGCCTGCCGGATGCGCTCGAAGACTTTTTCCAGGTGCTCCAGGTGTTCTGTCCATGAATCAGAAAAAATGGCCACATCATCGAGGTAGGCAACTGCAGATTCTCCCAATACTGCTAGGAGACCATCTACAAGTCTTTGGAAGGTGGCGGGTGCATTTCGCAACCCGAAAGGGAGTACATTGAATTCATACACCCCTGCCTGGGTGACGAAGGCTGACCTTTCCTTAGCGGGTTCATCTAGTGGTACTTGCCAGTACCCTTTGGTTAAGTCTAAAGTAGAGATGAATTGGGCATGTCCCAATTTTTCCAATAGCTCATCTGTGCGTGGCATTGGATAGTTGTCAGGACGAGTTACAGCATTTAGCTTACGGTAGTCCACGCAAAAGCGTATTTCCCCATCTGGTTTGGGAACTAGAACCACTGGAGATGCCCATGCACTGGTAGAGGGGCGGATTATACCCATCTGTAGCATGTCCTGGATCTCCCTTTGTATAGCAGCTTGGGCATGAGGTGACTCCCGGTAGGGTGGGGTTCTAATTGGGTGAGCATTACCTGTGTCAATGGAGTGGTATGCCCGTTCGGTCCGTCCTGGAGTGGCTGAGAAAATCGGTGCAAAGCTTGTGCACAGCTCCTTGATCTGCTGTCGCTGCAGACGTCCCAGGGTCGTGGAGAGGTTCACCTCTTCCACGCCACCATTCCTTTTTCCTTCGTAGTAGACACCTGCAGGCCACTCCGCGTCATCTGTTTCCTGGGCTGTAAACTGGCAAACGTTTAATTCTCTGGAATAAAAGGGCTTAAGAGAATTAACATGGTATACCTTAGGCTTTATGTTGGAGGTGGGGGAGGCTATGAGATAGTTAACAGCTCCTAGGCGCTCCTGGACCGTGAATGGTCCTTCCCACGACGCTTTCATTTTATGGGCCTGGAGCGCCTTTAAGACCATGACTTGGTCTCCTACTTTGAAGGACCGTTCTCTGGAATGTTTATCATACCAGGCCTTTTGCTCTTCCTGAGCATCCTTTAGGTTTTCTTTAGCAAGGGCTAAAGAGTGTCGGAGGGTGCTTTGTAGGTTGCTTACAAAGTCTAGAATGTTATTTCCTGGAGAAGGTGTAAACCCCTCCCATTGTTGCTTCACCAACTGTAATGGCCCCTTAACCTCGCGGCCATACACAAGTTCAAATGGTGAAAACCCTAAACTGGGATGTGGTACAGCCCTGTAGGCAAAAAGCAACTGCTGCAACACTAGGTCCCAATCATTGGAGTGTTCATTTACGAATTTACGTATCATGGCCCCCAAAGTTCCATTAAACCTCTCCACCGGACCATTGGTTTGATGGTGATGAGGGGTGGCAACCAAGTGATTCACCCCATGAGCTTCCCACAGGTTTTTTATGTTCCCTGCCAGGAAATTAGTTCCCGAATCTGTAAGTATGTCGGAGGGCCACCCTACCCTGGCAAAAATGTCTGCTAATGCCTGGCACACACTGTTAGCCCTGGTGTTGCTTAAGGGTACAGCTTCCGGCCATCAGGTAGCAAAATCCATGAAAGTCAGTACGTACTGCTTTCCTCTGGGTGTCTTCTTTGGGAAAGGACCCAGAATATCCACAGCTACTCGCTGAAATGGGACCTCAATTATGGGTAGTGGCTGGAGAGGGGCTTTAACCTGGTCTTGGGGCTTTCCCACTCGTTGGCACACCTCACAAGACCGGACATAATTAGCAACGTCCTTGCCCATTCCCTCCCAGTGGAAGGACTTCCCCAACCGGTCTTTGGTTCTGTTCACCCGAGAATGGCCACTGGGATGATCATGGGCTAAGTTCAAGAGCTTTACCCGATACTTAGTGGGAACTACCAACTGTCTTTGAGGATGCCAGTCTTCCTGGTGCCCACCGGAAAGAGTCTCCTTGTATAAAAGTCCTTTTTCTACAATAAACCGGGATCGGTTAGAAGAGCTGAGAGGCGGTGGGGTGCTCCGTGCCGCCGCCCAAGCTTTCTGAAGGCTGTCATCTGCTTCCTGCTCGGCCTGGAACTGTTCCCTTGATGCTGGAGACATCCGTTCCTCCTTGGACTGTGGACTGGGGCTTGGTCCCTCTGGAAGCGATGCAGGTGCTGGGGCTGTTTCCATTGACTGTGAACCGCTGTCCGCTGGTGCACTATGTGGTATTTCAGGCTCTGGCTGAGCCTCTTGGGTAGGGTTATCTGCTGCTTCCGCCAGTTTAGGCTCGCTGGTGCCCTCTGGCATTGGAGTTGTAGACGGGGTTGCAAGCGCTGGACTCAGTGCTGGCAATGGTTCTGGTGCTGGCTGCGTTGCCAGTTCCGGTTCTGGGACTGGCTTTGGCTGGGTCTCTGGGATTGGATCCACTATGGCTGTTGCAGTCGTCGGCAGGGGATCCGGTTCCACCACCTTTGTTTGGGTCTCTGGTAACACAGATGGGGCCCTGGTGGACGGCTCAGGAACAGGGATGGGGGTGAAAGCTTGCTTAGCCTGGCTGCGGGTGACTATTCCCACCCTCTTGGCTAGCTTCACATGGTTGGCCAAGTCTTCCCCCAGCAGCATGGGAATGGGATAATTATCATAGACTGCAAAAGTCCACATTCCTGACCAGCCCTTGTACTGGACATGCAACTTGGCTGTAGGCAAGGTTACAGACTGTGACACGAAGGGTTGAATTGTCACTGTAGCCTCCGGGTTGATGAGTTTGGGGTCCACTAGCGATTGGTGGATAGTTGACACTTGTGCCCCAGTGTCCCTCCAAGCGATAACCTTCTTTCCGCCCACTCTCAAGGTTTCCCTTCGCTCCGAGGGTATGAGAGAGGCATCTGGGTCTGGGGATCTTTGGTGTGATTGGGGTGTAATGAACTGTAATCGGTTGGGGTTCTTGGGGCAGTGAGCCTTTATATGCCCCAGTTCATTACATTTAAAACATCGCCCTGCTAAGGTATCACCGGGGCGATGTTGGTTGGTGGAGACTGGTGTGGTGGGGTGAGAAGGTGTCTGGGGTTTCCCTTGGGATGTGGGTGGGGCCTTGGGTTGTCCCCGGTGATAAGGTTTTGTTTCGGCTTGCCCCTTCTGATATTCGCTCCAACTGCTACTAGTTTTTTTCTTTTCTGTCACCTCCACCCATTTGGCTCCAATCTCCCCCGCCTCGGTTACAGTTTTGGGCTTCCTATCTAGGATGTACCTTTCTATTTCCTCAGGAACACCCTCTAAAAACTGCTCCATTTTTACTAGGGAAATCAGATCTTCCAGGGATTTAACATTTGCTCCTGATACCCAGGCATCACAATTTTTGTCAATGTGGTAGGCATGCCGGGTAAATGACACGTCTGGTTTCCACCTTAGGGCTCTGAACCGCCGACGGGCATGCTCGGGTGTTATCCCCATTCTGAGTCTGGCCTTGTTTTTAAAAAGTTCATAACTGTTCATGTGTTCCTTAGGCATTTCAGCCGCCACCTCTGCTAAGGGTCCACTGAGCTGCGGCCTCAGCTCTACCATGTACTGGTCTGCAGCGATGCTGTATCCAAGGCAGGCCCTTTCAAAATTTTCTAAGAAGGCCTCAGTATCATCGCCTGCCTTGTAGGTGGGGAATTTCCTGGGATGGGAACAGAGGGTCCTGTGGCACCTTTAAGACTAACAGAAGTATTGGGAGCATAAGCTTTCGTGGGTAAGAACCTCACTTCTTCAGATGCAAGTAATGGAAATCTCCAGAGGCAGGTATAAATCAGTGTGGAGATAACGAGGTTAGTTCAATCAATTAGTTTAAACAAAGACTGTGAATGGCTATCCAACTACAGAAGCAGTTTCTCCTCCCTTGGTGTTCACACCTCTACTGCTAGCAGAGCACCTCACCCTCCCTGATTGAACTAACCTCGTTATCTCCACACTGATTTATACCTGCCTCTGGAGATTTCCATTACTTGCATCTGAAGAAGTGAGGTTCTTACCCACGAAAGCTTATGCTCCCAATACTTCTGTTAGTCTTAAAGGTGCCACAGGACCCTCTGTTGCTTTTTACAGATTCAGACTAACACGGCTACCCCTCTGATACTGGGATGGGAAGTGGCACCTGGAGTGGAGTTGCTAGGATGGTCTGATGCATCCTGCCTGGCACTTGCTGCTTCCAGTTCATGCTTCCTTTCTTTTTCTCTCGCCTCCTCTTTGGCTTTTTCCAGCTCCATCTCTCTCTTGTGGGCCTCCTCTTTGGCTTTTTCCAGCTCCATCTCTCTCTTGTGGGACTCCTCTTTGGCTTTCTCTTCTCTTTTATGGGCCTCCTCTTTGGCTTTTTCCAGCTCCATCTCTCTCTTGTGGGCCTCCTCTTTGGCTTTCTCTTCTCTTTTATGGGCCTCCTCTTTGGCCTCCTCTTCAAGTTTTTTAATTTGAAGCAGTCTTTGCTGTTTTCTTTCATTTTCTTCTGCTTCTAGTTTGGCCAGTTCTATTTTGTTAGCTACTTCTTTGGTAGTCATTTTCCTGTTTTCTTGTGCTGGGTCACACCCCTCTGCAGTTGACTGAAACTGGGATGTACTTAGCTCTGGCTGCTGCTGAGTTAACAGAGACTTTCTAACAAGCTACTCCCGAGGATATAAAAAGAAAAAAAAAACAATTCAGCTTGTAAATTGCCTTTACCAGTCAAAGTTTGTTTGCTTATTTGAACACTTCTCTTAAAAAAGGACCTTGTTAAAAAAACGTAACACCTCTGCCTTCAGGCAAGGAGAGATAAGATATGCATCTATCTACCTTCAGCTCTGCTTTCCAAGCAGCTAGAAGGAAAAAAAAATCTTACTGGCTTTTGGGTTTAAAACGATCTCCACCGCTGTGCCACCATGTCAAGGCTGTATCCCCACTTTGAACTTTAGGGTACAAATGTAGGGGCCTGCATGAGGACTTCTAAGCTTAACTACCAGCTTAGTTCTGGTCCGCTGCCACCATTCCCTATCCTGGAAAGCTTTTAGAAACTTTTCACCAATTTCCTGGTGAATACAGATCCAAACTCCTTGGATCTTAAACAAGGAGAAATTGACCCTTCCCCCCTCCTTCCTTTCACCAACGCCTGGTGAATACAGATCCAAACTCCTTAGATCTTAAACAAGGAGAAATTGACCCTTCCCCCCTCCTTCCTTTCACCAACTCCTGGTGAATACAGATCCAAACTCCCTTGGATCTTAAGACAAGGAGAAATCAATCAGGTTCTTAAAAAGAAGGCTTTTAATTAAAGAAAAAAGGTAAAAATCATCTCTGTAAAATCAGTATGGAAAATAACTTTACAGGGTAATCAAACTTAAAGAGCTCAAAGGACCCCCCTCTGTCTTAGGTTCAAAGTATAGCAAACAAAGATAAACACTCTAGTAAAAGGTACATTTACAAGTTGAGAAAAGAAAGTAAATCTAAGACGCCTTGCCTGGCTTTTACTTACAATTTTGAAAATAAGAGAGACTTGTTTAGAAAGATGGGGAGAACCTGGATTGATGTCTGGTCCCTCTCAGTCCCAAGAGCGAACAACCCCTTAAAACAAAGAGCACACACAAAAGCCTTCCCCCCCCCCAAGATTTGAAAGTATCTTGTCCCCTTATTGGTCTTTTGGGTCAGGTGTCAGCCAGGTTACCCGAGCTTCTTAACCCTTTACAGGTAAAAGGATTTTGGAGTCTCTGGCCAGGAGGGATTTTAGTACTGTACACAGGAGAGCTGTTACCCTTCCCTTTATAGTTATGACAACCCCCTCTATCTATCTATCTATCTATCTATCTATCTATCTATCTATCTATCTATCTATCTATCTATCTATCTATCTATCTATCTCCATACACCCAATCTATCTATCTATCTATCTAGCTAGCTAGCTAGCTAGCTATCCGCCCAGCACCATACATCTTGAGGGCATGTTTGTCATTTTAAAGTTGTTGGTCCTTTGAGATGAAATGACCACAGGGCGCTTCATTTTGCAAAGATGGCCGTTTCCCCCCCACACACACCTCCCCGCCCTGCTATACTTGCCATGTAGAGCTCAAAAGCAAAAATGCCATTACACCAGTTGGCTTTTGTTTAAAGAGACATTATAGAGATTACTCAGGAATGTAGCCATCAGATCTTTCAGTTTACAGGGTGTTACCATATTACTGAGTGAGCATCATTACACCACCTATTTAATTTCTAGTGATTTTATTAAATTGAGTGAAATCTCTATGGGCACATATTTAACAGACCAGGTATGTTTATCAAATGTTAATATTCAAAAAAATTGGACAGGTGTCCTGGGTTTTTTTGCAGGTGAATGTACTTTGGTTGAATACTGAATAAAAGGTAATCAGCTATCTGAGTCTGTATCTCTCCTCCGTCTATTTTGCTGGCTAGATAATTGGTGTGTTAATTTTTCCATCTCCGCAGACTGAGTCTTGCATATTTTTTGAACCGTTCCTCAGTGTTTGGGCTGTTTTTTCTTTTCCCAGTGAGAGGCTACCAATACCTGTCAGGAATGGTCTAGAGAATATTTAGTCCTGCCATGGGTGCAGGGGACGGGACTAGATGACCTCTCCAGCTCCCTTCCAGTCCTATGATTCTATGAATAGCCAAGCTGCTGCCAGCAGATGAGAGATTAATTCTTTATTTCCTTTGGTGTGACCATTCCCACTAGGAAACCCCAGGAGGATTACTAAAGGATCATTTTATAATGAATATCCAAAAATTGGTGATATTTGGTTATGGATTGCAACCCAATACCCTCTAATGACTGGACATGTCCCCATGTATGCATAAAATCTCCTCTTTCACCACAATTTCTCCAACATTTATCCTCATTCAGCCTCTGTATCGTTTTTAACAGAACTGGTGCAAGGTACTTTTGATACAGTAGCTTAAGGACATTTTCTTGTATTGTGCTACAGACAGAGACTGCCGGTCCCCTTTTCCAGATCAAATCCCATTCCTCTGGGCTAATTTGTCTGCTCACATCCTGTCCCCAATGACTCATGCATGAGATCTTATTGTTAATTTTACAGAAGACATTACAGGCGCCAGCCAAGGTCATGGTGCTGAGCACTACACAGACGCACAGTGTCTGTTCCAAGGAGCTTGCAATTTAGCAAGACAAGTCGCTGTTTTTGTAGAGGGGGAACCCAGGTTGAGAAAGGTCAAATGACCTGTTCAAGGTCACTTAACAAGTCTGTGGGGAGACAAGAATTGAACCCAAATCTTCTGAACACCGAGTCGAGCTCCTTTTCCCTAAAGCCATCTCTCCTCTCATGATACATTTCAATTTGGGGCTGATTTTCTGAGGTATTTGGCACCTGCAGCTCCCATTGATTTCAGGTAGAGCAGTGTGTGCGGAGTGAAGGTGAAATGTGCTCCCTTGGGACAACAAGTCCTGAAGTGGTTTCTGAATTTGGGGCTCTCGGTATCTGGAGACCAGTGTGAGATACAGAGAACCTGGTTCCCACGGGTGACGCCCGCCCACTGCTCCAGCTGAGGCCAATGAGAGATACAGGCGCTGAGCATCTTCTAGAGATCAGGCCCGAAAAGGTCTCAGTTAAGTGCCCAAAATATGAGGTATCCCGAACCATCACCCCAGTCTCGGTGAGACCCTGGGTGCACATTTCAGTGCGCAGCACGAGGAAGAGAAGTGTTTGAAATTCCTTGGTGGGACGGGGTGGGATGTAGGGGAGAAACGGGGGTGGCTCCTGAGATCCCGCTGTCGGCAATGCCCTGTTTGTCTCCTCCCCTCGGGCACAAACCGAGTGTTGCGCTCGGCTGACTATTTAGAAATCCGCTTCCCATTTCTGTGCCAGTCCCGGCTTTGCTCTGTGTCACTGTGTCTCTGGCACAGTAATAGGTGCCGGTGTCTGCAGCTGTCCGGGAGCCGAGCTGGAGATAAACTTCGTCCTTCGAGGTGTCCCTGGTGATGGTGACACGAGGTGTGAAAGCCGAGTTATACTCTGTGGACCCGCAATGCTGCGGATAAACCCCATCCACTCCAGCCCTTTCCCAGGGGGCTGCCGGGCCCAGCTCCAATAGTAGCTGCTGACGGAGACTCCAGAGACTTTACAGGTGATACTGAGGGTGTCTCCGGCTTTCACCGCTCCCGGCCGGTCTGGACCAGCTGCACCTGGGAGAGGACACCTGGGGAAAGGGAAACAAAGAGAAGATTCTACGGCTCGGTCCCTAATTTCCCTCCTTTCCCAGAGACACTCAGAGGCAGGGGCGGAGAACAGGGAAAGGAAAAGCAGCAGAGATTTCATTCTTCTTTTCCTATGAGGGCAATCCCGCAATGGGCAGGACCGGGCAGTTCTGTGTCTGGGGGGAGACTGGGGCTCCTAGAACCAGGGGTTTGTATTTAACAGGAACCCCCGGGGCAGGGATTTGCAGGCGGGTCTCACCTAGCGGGGATGGGAGATGAAAGGGGCTGGCAGGGGGGGGGGGGGCGCGGCTCTATGCACAGGGGAGAAGCAGCGAGCGGTGTTAAAGCTCCTGCTCTCTAGGTAAATGTCAGAGAGATTTCATGACAACACAGAAGTCTCGACTCTTTGGTGCCGATTTACCCACTGGAACAGGAGCTGCCGTGTGGGCGACGAAATGTTCTGCTGGGAGAACATCAGCCAATATGATCCCAAAAGGGAAACACAAACACAGAGAGAGAGACACACACACTCTGACAGACAGACAGACACACACACACACACACAGACACACACTCTGACAGAAACACACACACACACACACAAATACATACATACAGGCACATGCACAGACACACACAGTCTGTGTGCCGGGGACGGGGTCTGTACTCAGCACTCCTGGCTGAACTAGCCTCACTGCTTTGCTTAGACTCCACTTCCCCTTTTTGTATGGTCCCTGCTGTGCTCTGTGTCACTGTGTGTCTAGCGCAGTAATAGGTGCCGGTGTCTGCAGCTGTCAGCGAGCTCAGACGCAGGTAATATTTGGTGTTGGAGGAATCCACGGAGATGGTGATTCGGCCTTGGAGAGACGGGTTGTAATTTGTGCTCCCGGTCCAGTACCCCATCCACTCCAGCCCTTGGCCCGGGGCCTGCCGTATCCAGTTCCAGTAGTAGCTGCTGGTGACGGTGCCCCCAGTGACAGCACAGGTGAGTGTGAGCGTCTCTCCGGGCTTCACCACCCCCGGGCCGGACTCCTGGAGCTGGAGCTGGGACAGGACACCTGGGAAAAGCACGGATCGGTCAGATTCAAACCCACCTTCCCCCCAGATCATCGCCGCTTCCCGCAGCCTCCCGCCGACACTCACCCGGGGCCAGAGCCAGGAGGAGCAGGGGGAGGAGCAGAGAGTTCATTGTGTGCTAGGTGGGGACAACACAGAGCTCGCAAGGGGCAGCTCTGCGCCTGGGGACTGCAGGTCTGGGCGCCCTGGGGCCACTACTTCAACACAGAGCCAGGAGCGGGGATTTGCATAATGTGGGAGCGCCCCAGGAAGTAGAGAGAGAGAGAGAGAGAGAGAGAGAGAGATGATAAAAAGGACAGGGTGGGGGCCTCTGCCTCTCTGTGCCCACACTGGACAGACAGAGTGTGTTACACACACACACACACACACACACACACACACACACGCTTTGCCGATTGCGGCACAGGAGGAAAATACAAAAATCCATAGTGAATTAAACTCTCACACCTCACAGCTGTATCTCTCATCAGTTTCTGGTGTCAATTCATTCACTCGTGTAGACAAAGGAGGCGCTGAAGAAGTCGAATTTCGGGCGCAGGAACTTCAGTTATTCTTATTCGGTACCTTTCCCTGTTTCAAAGCCCCAAATATTTCCCCCAATGCTTCCCAAACTCAACAGTTATTGGTTATTGACGCCTGTTGATTGGTTGATAGGATGCACAGGTACGTAGCTGGGCAGGCAGTTAGCTGGCTCTATTACGTTATTAAGGGGAACTTGTGGTCCAGATCCCCTAGACATCTTTGCAAATCTCACCCTTATATTTCCAAGGACAAGGAGCTCGGTTTCTGGGAGGATATGGACAGTGATCTTTTCTTCCATAACAACACGTTGGCTTTAAATAATAATAATAATAATTAATGGAGATATCCCATCTCCTAGAACTGGAAGGGACCTTAAAAGGTCATCGAGTCCAGCCCCCTGCCTTCACTAGCAGGACCAAGTACTGATTTTGCCCCAGATCCCCAAGTGGCCCCCTCAAGGATTGAACTCACAACCCTGGGTTTAGCAGGCCAATGCTCAAACCACTGAGTTATCCCTCCCCCCCATAGGCTCAGAGATTTTCCATTCCAGCGCTGGGGATGGGTCACTTTCGATGGGGGGCAGGGTGTATGCCGGGGATCTCTCCGTGAAATAACCTCGAATTAGCGCCACGATCTCTGCTCCAGCCCCAGCCCTGACACACCAGCTCTGAAGCTGATCTGACAATATGGGGACGTTAGCTTGGATTCATTCACTGTGGCGCCACTAGCGGTCGCTGCATAATGTATTATTTCTATGATGTGTCCGGTCCTTTCCAACCCTCAACAGAAACCCGCTCCACATTTCAGTGTCTGCTTCTGTTTCTTTCTCTGCCACAGACTCCCTGTCTGTCCCTGAGCAAGTCACTTAGTCTGGTTGGGCCTCACTTCCCCCTCTGTCAAATGGGAATAACAGCACCCCCCCCGCCTCACAGGGATGTGGTGAGGAGAAATACATTGATAAGAGTGTGAGGCTCAGATACTGCGGTGATGGGAGCCATAAAATAACTTAAGATAGAAAAATACATGATCACAGTGTGTCCCTGCCTCAGTTCCCAATATGGATGTACCAGCCTCCTCGCAGTGCTGTGAGGCTCAGTACAGATTGTAAGGCGCTCGGATAACATGGTAGTGGGCGCCCTTAAGAGAGATCAGTAGAGAGGGAGAGAGAAAGAAGCAATGGCTGGAAAGTCAATCAATATTCCCAGCTGGAAAGGGAACAGACACTCCCCACACCAGGGAAGTGTTGTGTGTGTGTATTTCTGGAGTGAATGAGCCCTGGTTTGGGGGTATCCCGGCTCCTGTATCCTTATTAGCTGCGCTAGATGGAAGGACACGGGGTTTGGTGTGAGGATGAATGTGGCTGGTGATGGGAAGATGATGACAGAGAGATTTAAACTAGGGTTACCATACGTCGGTTTTTTCCCGGACATGTCCGGCTTTTCGGCAATCAAACCCCCGTCCGGGGGGAATTGCCAAAAAGCCGAACATGTCCGGGAAAATACCGTCCAGGCACTTCCCCTCCCGCAGCTGCCCTGCTCCTTCCCTAACTCTTCGGCTCTGTTTAAGAGCCGAGCTGCCCGAGCGCTACCGGCTTCGGGCAGCCCCCTTGCCTCTGGACCCCAGCCACTGGCTGGGCACTTCCCCTCCCGGGCTCCAGCTGCTCTGCTCCGGCGCCGCAGGGTCCGGAGGCACGGGGGCTGCCCGAAGCCGGAGCGCTCGGGCAGCTCGGCTCTTAAACAGAGCCGAAGAGTCAGGGGTGGAGCACAGCAGCCGGAGCCTGGGAGGGGAAGTGCCCGGCCGGGGGCGCAGGGTCTGGAGGCATGGGGGCTGCCCGAAGCCGGTAGCGCTCAGGCAGCTCGGCTCTTAAACAGAGCCGAAGAGTCGGGGAGGAGCAGAGCCTCCGGCCGCGGCGGCTCTGCTCCTCCCCTGACTCTTCAGCTCTGTTTAAGAGCCGAGCGCTACGGGCTTTGGGCAGCCCCCATGCCTCCGGACCCTGCGCCGCCGGAGCCCGGGAGGGGAAGTGCCCGGCCGGGGGCGCAGGGTCCGGAGGCATGGGGGCTGCCCGAAGCCCGAGCGCTACCAGCTTCACGGTTTGCCGGGCAGCCTCCAGACCCTGCGCCCCCGGCTGGGCGCTTCCCCTCCCGGGCTCCAGCTGTGCTGGGGAAGCGCTGGCCGGGGGCGCTGGGTCTGGGGGCTGCCCGGCAAACCGTGAAGCCGGTAGCGCTGGGGCAGCCCTTTTCGCCTGGCTGGGAGGGAGGAGGGGGAGTTAGGGCGGGGACTTTGGGGAAGGGGTGGGGAAGGGGCGGAGTTGGGTGGGGAAGGGGCGGAGTTGGGGCGGGGCCGGGTGGGAAAGGGGTGGGGCCAGGGCACCGTGGAGTGTCCTCTTTTTTTATTTTTTGAGTATGGTAACCCTATTTAAACATTTTTATAGGGTTACTAAATCCCCCTGCACTTTGATTGTGGGAGGTCAAACTCTTCCCTACAGGCAGGGCCGGTTCTGGCTTTTTGGCCACCCCAAGAAAAAAAAAACGGGGCGGCCAGAACGGCAAAGCAAAAAAAAAAAAAAACGGAGCCAGGATGCAGGGGGACTCCCTGCGCTGCGGGGGAGGGGGCAGGAGCTGGGGGTTAGAGAGAGAGAAGGGGGGTGGCCAGGGCTTCAGTGGGGCACTGCCCCGCGGCCCCGACCACTGTGCCGCCTGCGGGAGGGCTCCGCGCCGCTCCGGTCGGCTGGGAGGGAAGGATGCAGACTGCCCTGCCGGGCTTGCTGCAGGGCGCCTGAGCAGAACAACAACAAAAAAAAAAGCGGCCGTGCCGCCCTAGGATTGGGCGGAATGCCGCCTCCTACAAGCTGCTGCCCCGAGCTTGCTCGGCTGGTGCCTGGAGCCGGCCGTGCTGGTGAGAACCCCCAGCAGCCGGGCTGTCGGCATCAAACCAGCGGGGAGTTTCTCTGCTAACCGCAATGGGAGGTTTTTGTCTGAGCTCAGCCCGGCTTCGCCTCACTGTGAATCCCGCACAGTGATACCGGGCGGTGTCCTTGGGCTTCAGGCCGGTCATTTGCAGGTACAACAGGCAGGTGGGATTGTCCCTGGAGACGGTGAATCGACCCTTAACGGAGTCAGCGTAATATATAGTGGTGACATCAATGAAGGTGACACACTCCAGTCCCTTCCCGGGAGCGTGGCGGACCCAGCTCATCTGGTGGCTGCTGAAGGTGTATCCGGAACCTTTGCAGGAGAGAGTCTCCGGGCTTTTTCACATCCCCTCCGGACTCCACCAGCTGGGTCTGTGACAGGACCCCTGGAAATAAAGACAGGTTACAAATTACTCCAATTTCAGTGGCAACAGTGTAATGTTCCCCTGTTCCTCCAACACATTTACGGAGCTAAAATACCTTCTAAAGCCCCTACAATGAAAAACAAATGGATCCAAAGTCCCATTTTCCCTGGTGTTGGAGGGGAAAGTTCTCAGGGGAATTGGCTGATAAGTGCACAGACACAAGCAGCTCTGGATTCACAGAATCATAGAATATCAGGGTTGGAAGGGACCTCAGGAAGTCATCTAGTCCAACCTCCTGCTCAAAGCAGGACCAATTCCCAACTAAATCATCCCAGCCAGGGCTTTGTCAAGCCTGACCTTAAAAACCTCTAAGGAAGGAGATTCCACCACCTCCCTAGGTAACCCATTCCAGTGCTTCACCACCCTCCTAGTGAAAAAGTTTTTCCTAATATCCAACTTAAACCTCCCCAACTGCAACTTGAGACCATTACTCCTTGCTCTGTCATCAGGTACCACTGAGAACAGTCTAGATCCATCCTCTTTGGAACCCCCTTTCAGGTAGTTGAAAGTAGCTATCAAATCTCCCCTCATTCTTCTCTTCTGCAGACTAAACAATCCCAGTTCCCTCAGACTCTCCTCATAAGTCATGTGCTCCAGCCCCCTAATCAGTTTTGTTGCCCTCCGCTGGACTCTTTCCAATTTTTCCACATCTTTCTTGTAGTGTGGGACCCAAAACTGGACACAGTACTCCAGATGAGGCCTCACCAATGTCGATTAGAGGGGAACGATCACGTCCCTCGATCTGCTGGCAATGCCCCTACTTATACAGCCCAAAATGCCGTTAGCCTTCTTGGCAACAAGGGCACACTGTTGACTCATATCCAGCTTCTCGTCCACTGTGACCCCTAGGTCCTTTTCTGCAGAACTGCTACCTAGCCATTCGGTCCCTAGTCTGTAGCAGTGCACGGGATTCTTCCATCCTAAGTGCAGGACTCTGCATTTGTCCTTGTTGAACCTCATCAGGTTTCTTTTGGCCCAATCCTCTAATTTGTCTAGGTCCCTCTGTATCCTGTCCCTACCCTCCAGCATATCTACCACTCCTCCCAGTTTAGTGTCATCTGCAAACTTGCTGAAAGTGCAGTCCACGCCATCCTCCAGATCATTAATGAAGATATTGAAAAAAACCGGCCCCAGGACCTACCCCGGGGCACTCCACTTGAAACCGGCGGCCAACTAGACATGGAGCCATTGATCATTACCCGTTGAGCCCGACGATCTAGCCAGCTTTCTATCCACCTTATAGTCCATTCATCCAGCCCATACTTCTTTAACTTGGCGGCAAGAATACTGTGGGAGATTGTATCAAAAGCTTTGCTAAAGTCAAGGAATAACACCTCCACTGCTTTCCCCTCATCCACAGAGCCAGTTATCTCCTCGTAGAAGGCAATTAGGTTAGTCAGGCATGACTTGCCCTTAGTGAATCCATGCTGACTGTTCCTGATCACTTTCCTCTCCTCTAAGTGCTTCAGAATTGATTCCTTGAGGACCTGCTCTATGATTTTTCCAGGGACTGAGGTGAGGCTGACTGGCCTGTAGTTCCCCGGATCCTCCTTCTTCCCTTTTTTAAAGATGGGCACTACATTAGCCTTTTTCCAGTCATCCGGGACCTCCCCCGATCGCCATGAGTTTTCAAAGATAATGGCCAATGGCTCTGCAATCACATCCGCCAACTCCTTTAGCACCCTCGGATGCAGCGCATCTGGCCCCATGGACTTGTGCTCGTCCAGTTTTTCTAAGTAGTCCCGAACCACTTCTTTCTCCACAGAGGGCTGGTCACCTTCTCCCCATACTGTGCTGCCCAGTGCAGCAGTCTGGGAGCTGACCTTGTTTGTGAAAACAGAGGCAAAAAAATCATTGAGTACATTAGCCTTTTCCACATCCTCGGTCACTAGGTTGCCTCCCTCATTCAGTAAGGGGCCCACACTTTCCTTGACTTTCTTCTTGTTGCGTTTAAGGTCAGCAAGGATTTCACTGTTAAGCCAAGCTGGTCGCCTGCCATATTTACTGTTCTTTCTACACATCAGGATGTTTTTTTCCTGTAACCTCAATAAGGATTCTTTAAAATACAGCCAGCTCTCCTGGACTCCTTTCCCCCTCATGTTATTCTCCCAGGGGATCCTGCCCATCAGTTCCCTGAGGGAGTCAAAGTCTGCTTTTCTGAAGTCCACGGTCCGTATTCTGCTGTTCTCCTTTCTTCCTTGTGTCAGGATCCTGAACTCGACCATCTCATGGTCACTGCCTCCCAGGTTCCCATCCACTTTTGCTTCCCCTACTAATTCTTCCCGGTTTGTGAGCAGCAGGTCTAGAAGAGCTCTGCCCCTAGTTGGTTCCTTCAGCACTTGCACCAGGAAATTGTCCCCTACACTTTCCAAAAACTTCCTGGATTTTCTGTGTACCGCTGTATTGCTCTCCCAGCAGATATCAGGGTGATTGAAGTCTCCCATGAGAACCAGGGCCTGCGATCTAGTAACTTCTGCTAGTTGCCGGAAGAAAGCCTCATCCACCTCATCCCCTGGTCTGGTGGTCTATAGCAGACTCCCACCACGACATCACCCTTGTTGCTCATACTTCTAAATTTAATCCAGAGACTCTCAGGTTTTTCTGTAGTTTCATACCGGAGCTCTGAGCAGTCATATTCCTCTCTTACATACAATGCAACTCCCCCACCTTTTCTGCCCTGCCTGTCCTTCCTGAACAGTTTATATCCATCCATGACAGTACTCCAGTCATGTGAGTTATCCCACCAAGTCTCTGTTATTCCAATCACATCATAGTTCCTTGACTGTGCCAGGACTTCCAGTTCTCCCTGCTTGTTTCCCAGGCTTCTTGCATTTGTGTATAGGCACTTTAGATAACTCACTGATTGTCCCGCTTTCTCAGTCTGAGACAGGAGTCCTCCCCTCTTGCACTCTCCTGCTCGTGCTTCCTCTCGGTATCCCATTTCTCCACTTACCTCAGGGCTTTGGTCTCCGTCCCCCAGTGAACCTAGTTTAAAGCCCTCCTCACTAGGTTAGCCAGCCTGCTGGCGAAGATGTTCTTCCCTCTCTTCATTAGGTGGAGCCCATCTCTGCCTATCACTCCTCCTTCTTGGAACACCATCTCATGGTCGAAGAATCCAAAGCCTTCTCTCCGACACCACCTTCGTAGCCATTCGTTGACTTCCACAATTCAACGGTCTCTACCCAGGCCTTTTCCGGGCACAGGAAGGATGGACGAGAACACCACTTGCGCCTCAAACTCCTTTATCCTTCTTCCCAGAGCCACGTAGTCTGCAGTGATCCGCTCAAGGTCATTCTTGGCAGTATCATTGGTGCCCACGTGGAGAAGCAGGAAGGGGTAGCGATCCGAGGGCTTGATGAGTCTCGGCAGTCTCTCCGTCACATCGTGAATCCTAATTCCTGGCAAGCAGCAGACCTCTCGGTTTTCTCAGTTGGGGCGGCAGATAGATGACTTAGTCCCCCTGAGGAGGGAGTCCCCGACCACCACCACCCTTCTCCTTCTCTTGGGAGCGGTGATTGTGGAACCCCCATCCCTAGGACAGTGCATCTCATGCCTTCCAATCGGTGGAGTCTCCTTCTTCTCCCTTCCCTCAGATGTATCATCTACTCCACTCTCCGCATTAGTACCTGTGGAGAGAACATGAAAACGGTTGCTCACCTGTATCTCTATTGCTGGTACATGGACGCTCCTCTTTCTTCTTCTGGAGGTCACATGCTGCCAATTTTCTACACCGTCTCTCAGTCCCCTCTGCACAACCTCCTCCGATTCTTCAGAACGTTTGTGTGTATTAGATTATCTCTACGGGTGCAGCCTGGCCAGAGAGAGAGAGAGGGATGTAAATAGGTAACTCTCACCCCTATTTGCATATTCTCCTCCTTTTAAGAGAAACAAAATCTGATGTGATGTATTACATGCAGTAGGACTCAGAGGGAGGGAGTCAGATTATTTCAGACCGTGTGTTTGTACAGCGCCAGGCACAGTGTGGTGGGATGCTAAATACACTTTTGACAAAGGAAAAATAAAGAGATGCCTGGAAGGTGCTCGATTCCCCAGAGGGAAATTTGGGGGCCGGATTACAGCCACGTTATTTGGCCATGGGAGACTCAGAGATGCCTGGAGAGATTGGATGTATAATGAGGAAAATTATGTTTTAAATCTGTTATAAAATAAACAAATAACTGAGGTTGACTCTTAAGTGGGTAAAAATATGACTAAAGGGTGAGGGGTGAAACTCATCTCAGTGAGGTTGTGTAACGGCCGGTCACTAGAGTTAGTGACTGGGGAGGGGTCGGGTCACCCACCTCCTGGAGAGCAAAAATAACTTGGGGCTCTGGGAGTGAGCTGGGATCGAACCCCTGTTCACACCCCTTCCCAGCAGGGACCGGTTCCACTGACACGTGCCAGAGGGAACTATTTCCTGGCGGGCTCGGACACATGGCTCAGGGCCACATGCCAATGTTCTCACTCTCGGTACTTCCCTCATTTATGTCAGTGAGACCAGTGCTGTGTATAGGGGGAAGGAAGTAGGTTGTGCTCGACCTTGGTGCGCGGGGGAGATTCCCATGGACCTGTGGAGTTAAAAGCTGGTGTCATATGTGCGTACACCCTGATGCCCCTTTTCATGCCCGTCCCACAGCTGTGCTCTGGGTGTGTCATTCCTGCCCCCCGCTCAGGGCCGGCTCCAGGCACCAGCCGACCAAGCACGTGCTTGGGGCGGCACCTTGGAAGGGGCGGCCAATCTTGCAGTGGCGGGGGGCGCTCAGGGTTTTTTGTTCTTTTTTGGTTCGGTGGGGCGCCAGGGCACTGGGGAGGGGCGGGGGCTGGTGCGGTGCTCAGGGGGGCAGGGGCTTTGGCGGTGCGGTGCTGGGGAGGGGCGGGGGTTGGCGCGGCCCAGCGCGGCGTTCGGGGTTTGGGCGGCGCGGCGCTCGGGGGTTTGGGTGTTCCGGCCCGGCGCAGCACTCAGGCGGGGGTTTGGACAGCCCGGCGCATCGCTCGGGGTTTGGGTGGCGCGGCGCTCGGGGAGGGCAGGGGGTTTCGGCGGCCCGGCGCAGCGCTCGGGGAGAGGGGTTCAGCGGCCTGGCGCAGCGCTCGGGGGGGGTTCAGCGGCCCGGCGCAGCGCTCGGGTGGGGAGCGGGGGTTTCGGTGGCGCGGCGCTCAGGGGTGGGTTTGGCGGCGCTTGGGGGGGCAGGGGTTTCGGCAGCGCAGTGCTCGGGGGGGCAGAGGGCGGGTGTTATGGCGGGGCGGCGCTCTTTTTTTTTGCCTGGGGTGGCAAAAAAGTTAGAGCCGGCCCTGCCCCCGCTGCCGCGTGAACAGGGATGATACAGCCATGCGGTGAGCACGGGGCAGGGCAGCCCCCGACTCACTGGAGGGGGGACGGGTTGGTGCTAAAGGAGAAGATATCTTGGGTTATTGGGGTTAAGAGACATTTTATTGTACATCGCTCTGCACCTCAAACCACTGACATTGTTCTAAAAACTGGGACAGGGACAACGAGGCAGAATCAGACACGAAGGAAGAAAGTGAATTGTGACATCAGACTGGTGAGCCCCGGGTGGGAGCGAGAGGAAGAGAGAGGGGATTTGGGGAGGGGAGAAGTTACTCTCATTTTTGGGCCTTGGTGTTTTCCCACTCTGGTGAACGATCCCCCCCCCAAAAGCGGGGAGGTCTCAGTTCCGCCCTCTCCATCCCCAGCCAGAAGTGCCCCCCTACGTTCCCTTGGTTGTTTTTGAAAGCCTGAGTGGTCACAGTTTTACTGTTTGTCAAATATCCCACTGTTGCATGTCCGGGCGATGGTGCGCCAGTCCAGGGCAGATGGACTCAGAAGGAAAATGAGAAGCCCGGAGCAGCAGACACCAGGAAATGCCTCAAGCGTTGGGCTCTCTGACTCTGCCCTCATCTCTCATCTGTAGGTCTCTGCTTCTCCCTGCGTCACAGCCTCTGCCTGAGAGAGTCCAGTCAACCTGCGAGAATCCACTCTGGCTGGGTGTCAGTGCCATCACTGGGTTATTCGTGCAGATAAGGCCTGAGGGTTGGGGACTTTTATCTCCCTGGTCGCTACATTCAATTTAAGAAATCTATTATGGGTTGGCTCCTTAACTCTGCCGACTGACGTCAGCGGAGGTGCTGGAATGCCATCTTCAGAACCCCAGGCCTGCCCCATATTTCCAGGAGGAGCTGAGCGGGCTGTGTTCAGGAACTGAGTGATCCCTGTGCCACAGGCTGAGCTGGGCCTGGTGCCGCCATGGGTGACACTGCAAGGGAATGAAAGGGTTAACACCTGCTAGCAGGTTCTTATTACCCCTATGCCCGGCCTCACTGCTGTGTCTTGAGCTGAGTTGTTTGTGCATCTGCTGCCCCATGTGTCTGTCAAGGGTGTTTCCCCGCTCTGACACTTCCAGTGCAGAAGGCGGGACCCGCAAAAGACCTTAAAAATACTAGCCACTAAAGGCTGCCTTAAAACTCCCCAAGGTTACAGATTCCCTGGCCTTGGACCGGTATCACTGCCACCACCCAAATGCAAAAACCCCTTTGAGAACCCAGGAAGAGGCACTTGGAAATTCCTGTCCTGTGAGGTACCCCCAAGCTCTTTTAACCCTTCCCCTGGAGAGAGCTCGGGAAACCAGCTGTTGATATCAGCTGATCATGAACCTTTCATGTCTTAATTCTCTTAGTAGCTGGTTGTGCGGTCTTAGGCCTGGTCTACACTAGGCGTTTATGTCGAATTTAGCACCGTTAAATCGAATTAACCCTGCACCCGTCCACACCACGAGGCTATTTAGTTCGACATAGAGGGCTCTTAAATTCGACTTCTGTACTCCTCCCCAACGAGGGGAGTAGCGCTAAATTCGACATGGCCATATCGAATTAGGCTTGGTGTGGATGGAAATCGACGTTAATAGCTCCGGGAGCTATCCCACAGTGCACCACTCTGTTGACGCTCTGGACAGCAGTCCGAGCTCGGATGCTCTGACCAGCCACACAGGAAAAGCCCCGGGAAAATTTGAATTCCTTTTCCTGTCTGGGCAGTTTGAATCTCATTTCCTGTTTGGACAGCGTGGCGAGCTCAGCAGCAGTGGCAACGATGCAGAGCTCTCCAGCCGAGATGGCCGTGCAATCCCAGAATAGAAAGAGGGCCCCAGCATGGACTGATCGGGAAGTCTTGGATCTCATCGCTGTGTGGGGCGATGAGTCCGTGCTTTCCGAGCTGCGCTCCAAAAGACGGAACGTAAAGATCTATGAGAAGATCTCTAAAGCCATGGCAGAGAGAGGATACAGCCAGGATGCAACGCAGTGCCGCGTGAAAATCAAGGAGCTGAGACAAGGCTACCAGAAGACCAAAGAGGCAAACGGACGCTCCGGATCCCAGCCCCACACATCCCGTTTCTACGAGGCACTGCATTCCATCCTAGGTGCGGCCGCCACCACTACCCCACCACTGACCGTGGACTCTGAGGATGGGATATTGTCCAGGGCCGGTTCCTCGGACATGTTAGTGGACGTGGAAGATGAGGAAGGAGATGAGGAGGACGAGGCAGTCGGCAGCGCTTACCAAGCTGATTTCCCCGACAGCCAGGAACTCTTCATCACCCTTACAGAGATCCCCTACCAACCCTCCCCAGCATGTAACCCGGACACAGATTCAGGGGAAGGATCAAGCGGTAAGTGCTTTAAACAAATAAACCTTTATATTTTACAAAACTTGAATATTAATACTAATAACAATCTTTGATTCATGATTTCCTCCCCCTGGGCGCTTAAATAATCAGTAACAAGTATTTATAAAAAAATCAAACAGTGTCCGGTTGTGTATGATTGTGTTGCCCAAGCTGCTCCACGCCTTAGTCCCTGCTACTGCAGCTATATGAAAAGCCGGTCTATATGTCCGGGGATAGAGCAGTAGTACTCCACGGACATCTCCACAAAGCTCTCCTGCAGGTAAAGGGATAGCCTGTTCATCAGGTTCCTGGGGAGAGTGGCTTTACTTGGTCCTCCAAAGTACGAGACGTTCCCGCGCCAGGAGACAAGCAGGTACTCTGGAATCAGTGCCTTGCAGATCATGGCGGCATAGGGCCCCGGTCTCTGCAGGCTTTCTCGAAGCATCCTCTGGATCTCGGTGTCCGGGATCCTCATGAGGGTAATGTCGCTCATGACAACCTGCTTTGAATTAGATAGGGGACTGTTAGTATTGGGACTGCTTGCAACAAGTTCCTTTACAGAACTGTGACCGCTGGTTTACAGCCACGCGGTGGGGGCAGGAGAGGGCCAGCATCCAGGGATCTTTCCCTGGCACATCCGCGAGGGGGTGGGACAGGGCCACAGTTCTTGCTTGGCCGATTGCTGGCAGCACAGACTGGCAGTGCTTTCAATGTGAAAGGTGGCCAGTGGTACTCCTAAAGTTTTAATCTGCAACAAGTCTATGGCTTACCATGTTTGCCTGCTACAGAGAGTACCGTGTCCTGCCCCGGTTCCCAGATCGGCAGTGCAAAAGCCCAGGCACTGAAGGCGAGGTTCGAAAATTCGACCTTGTCCTCAGTGCGCATGTGATAGGTGTGGTTCATGGTCTTGTTCACAGAGAAAGACTAGGTTCTTGTGCAATCAAGGTTCTTGATTCACAACTACATTTATCTTACAGAGGAATTCACTGCCTTTCCCTCATTCCCACAGCCACATCTGCAACTGTCTCCCAACCCAGCCTGGCATCACACTCCCAGAGGCTAGCGCACATTAGGCGGAGGAAGAAGAAGACGCGAGAGGACATGTTCTCTGAACTTATGGGCTGCTCCCGAGCCCAGGCAGCACAGCAGAACCAGTGGAGGGAGAATTTGTCCCAAATGCACCGGACACACATGGAACGTGAGGAGATGTGGCGGCAGGAAGACCAGCAGGCGACTCAAACACTGCTTGGACTTCTGAGGGAGCAAACGGACACGCTCCGGCGCCTTGTTGATGTTCTGCAGGAACGGAGGCAGGAGGACAGAGCCCCGCTGCAGTCTATCAGGAACCGCACTCCCCCGCCACCAAGTCCCATACCCCCCTCGCCCAAAGTCCAAAGAAGGAGGGGCGGAAGAGTCCGTGAAAACTCTCACTCCACCCCTGCAGACTGCTCAAGCACCAGAAGGCTGTCATTCCCCAAAATTTGAAAAGTCCTTTCCTGGCCGCCTCAAGCAAGCCCCCGTCCAAGTTTCACCCCCCAGTTTCATGTGTGGTTGTTAATAAAAAATACGTTTTTGTTCATTACTGTTTCAGTCATGCTGTTTTGAGGGAGAGTCTGTCTGCAGGGGGGGAAAGGGCTTGGTAATTGGACAGGACAGTCACCTTTAGCAGGGTACAGAGGCGGGGGCAGGTCCAGCAGCAGGGCACACACACAGTGCAGTCACTAGTTACCCTGGTCAGTCTGGGAGGTGGTTTTCATGTTCTGTGCGTGGGGGGGGGGGGTTGCTCTGTGACTTTGTGGCGGGGGAGGGCAGTTACAGATGTTATGCAGCGGTCCTTGTCCTGGATCACAGAGCCAAGCAACAGGGGATCTGTAACCCTCCTCCCCCTGCCATAAAGTCACATAGCCCCCACATACACGCAGTCCCGCTCAGGAGGGCTGGCAGGCTCCGTTGAAACAACCAGTCCACCACTGCGAATCCTGTCATTCCTGGAGTTTAGAAGGATCATTTGCATCAGTACACTACACCCGCTCCCCACGACAGTCTGCGTCCCAGGTTTAAAACATTCCCGCGAAAACAGTAATAAAGACAACGGTGTTCATTAACAAAATAAAACTGAATTTATTTTTTTGGAAGGGGGTGGAGGGGGTCTGTAACTGGAGAGGATAGTCATCCTTAACTTGGTAAAAAAACGGGGGCAGGTTCAGCTTCTCTGTACAGAAACTTAAAAGTCACTGGTCACCCTGCTCACTGTGGAACCAGGCTTTCAAAGCCTCCCAGATGCACAGCGCGTCCCGCTGTGCTCTTCTAATCGCCCGGCTGTCTGGCTGGGCGTAATCAGATGCCAGGCTATTTGCCTCAACCTCCCACCCCGCCATAAAGGTCTCCCCCTTGCTCTCACACAGATTGTGGAGCACACAGCAAGCAGCTATAACAATGGGGATATTGGTTTCGCTGAGATCACAGCGAGTGAGTAAGCTTCTCCATCTCCCCTTGAGACGTCCAAAAGCACACTCCACCACCATTCTGCACTTGCTCAGCCGGTAGTTGAAGAGTTCTTTTTCAGAGTCCAGGGCGCCAGTGTAGGGCTTCATGAGCCAGGGCATTAGCGGGTAGGCTGGGTCCCCAAGGATCACTGTAGGCATCTCCACATCCCCAAGAGTTATTTTGTGGTCCGGGAAGTAAATACCTTCCTGCAGCCGTCTAAACAGACCAGAGTTCCTGAAGACGCGAGCGTCATGAACTTTGCCCGGCCATCCAACGTTGATGTTGGTAAAACGTCCCCTGTGGTCCACCAGTGCTTGCAGCACCATTGAAAAGTAGCCCTTTCGGTTGATGTACTGGCTGGCCTGGTGGTCCGGTCCCAGGATAGGGATGTGAGTTCCATCTATAGCCCCACCGCAGTTTGGGAATCCCATTGCGGCGAAGCCATCTATGATGACCTCCACGTTTCCCAGGGTCACTACCTTTGAGAGCAGTACCTTGACGATTGCGTTGGCTACTTGCATCACAACAACCCCCACGGTAGATTTGCCCACGCCAAACTGGTTCACGACAGACCGGTAGCTGTCCGGCGTTGCAAGCTTCCAGAGGGCTATGGCCACTCGCTTCTGGACAGTCAGGGCTGCTCGCATCCGGGTGTCATTGCGCTTCAGGGCAGGGGACAGCAACTCACAAAGTTCCAGGAAAGTCCCCTTCCGCATGCGAAAGTTTCGCAGCCACTGGGATTCGTCCCAGACCTGCAGCACTATGCGGTCCCACCAGTCAGTGCTTGTTTCCCGTGCCCAGAATCGCCGTTCCACAACATCCACATGACCCATTGTCACCGTGATGTCCTCGGAGCTGGGTCCTGTGCTTTGTGAGAGGTCTGTGCCCCTCTCAGAGTTTAGGCCCTCACCGCGGTGCCGTAGCCTCCTCGCCTGGTTCATCTGCATCTGCCTCTGGGAAAGGTGGATGATAACCTGCGAGGCGTTCACCAGTGCCACAACTGCAGCGATGGTCGCAGCGGGATCCATGCTCGCAGTGCTGTGGCGTCCGCGCTGTCACTGACCGGAAAAGTGCGCGAACTGATTTCCCGCCGGCGCTTTCAGGGAGGGAGGGAGGGCGGTAGTGACGGACGGGTGACGACAATTACCCAAAAGCACCCTCGACCCTTTTTTTTTACCCAGAAGGCATTGGCGGCTCGACCCAGAATTCCAATGGGCAGCGGGGACTGCGGGAACTGTGGGATAGCTGCCCACAGTGCACCGCTTCCAATGTCGACGCTTTCCCCGTTAGTGTGGACTCACAAAGTCGAATTACTGTCCTTAGTGTGGACACACAAGTTCGACTTTGCAATATCGATTCCACATATTCGATTTAAGTGAAATCGAAATACCCTCGTAGTGTAGACATACCCTGAGATCTAAAGGGATACCTTAGTTCTATCACTAAATCCTGACTTCATCTGTGAAGGCAATTCTAACCCTCAGCATAAATTCTAACCCTGACTTTTAATACTCACTCTCTCCCTCCATCACGATCTTGAAACTAACACTAAAGCCTGACCTAAAACATAACGATAAAGATAAAATCAAACCCACAATTTAACTCTTAACTGAACACAAATCTAAATTTGTACTGTAACCCTATTTCTAAGGGTAACAAATAACCTTAATCTTTAACATTTACTCTAACCCCAACCTTAAATGTATAAGCAAACCATAATCCTAAATTTGGCCCTAATATTAAACATGACGTGTCACATTAACCTTTAACTGTAACGTGAACCTCAAATTTATTCTCTGTCTCTAAATCCTAACCCTATTTGTATCCATAAATCTTATCTCTATCCCTAAACCTAGAGCTAATTTTAATCCTGCCTGGAGGCCTGAAGTCTTGCCGTAACCCTAAAGTCTATACCTTAAACTGTAGCCTTAATAGATGGGTGGATAGGAGTTACGTGATAATGTTAATGGAGGCGGGGCAGAATAAATAGAATCACATAATGTTTAGTAGCCTTGGAGGCAGAAGTGTCAATAGTCCAATGTGGTTTATTGAAAATTGCTTTAACGTTTGACGCCATCACTTTAGGTTTGAAAGGAGTTTCCTTCTCCTGCATGCAGGCTGTTGGGCTCTGTAGGGAAGCTTGTGATCTGGATTTTTAACAGTCACTTTGGAAAGAGCCATGGTAGATCAGGATGGGGATGGGTTGTGCCTCTCTCCCTTCGGGAGCAGCCTGCTTAGTCTCTCTCTGTCTTTGGTTCTTGTGTGTTAGGGGTCTGGATTCTGAACAATAATAAAGTACTATAAAGTTGCTGCCTTTCAGGAAGAATATTGTATGTGTGTGTATGAGAGAGAGAGCTAACTTTTCTATGTGCATGTCCTTTAGGCTGCTTGTGTAAATAGAGGTGGAGCTGTCTTTGGAGGTTGTGAGTCCGCCCCACGCCCCCCACCCCTTGGGGTTTTAGGCCAGAAGCTGTTGGTATAGGAAGTATGATAGTAAAGCATCCACTCCCACTTCTTCCCGGAAGCCTTTTGGATCCAAGGCACGATGTAGAGGTTCACATTACATCCATCTACAGCGCATGTCAGACTTTTTCACTGCTGGATGAGATTGGGTCAGGACAATCTACCAAAAGACGCCCTGGAGAGGAAAGCAATTGGTGAAAAGTGATATGAATAATGAATAATTAAATTAAAAATGTCTGGGGCCCTACTCTGCCTTGAGGTGAACCTTATGAGGCCATTCCCATCTGTACAAAGAGAAGGGAGAAATGATTTGCACCCACTTTGCTCTTTCATTCCTTAGGTGTCAGAGGAGTTGTATGATGTTTCATTTGTGTCAAATCAACTTCCTGGGCCAGTGTCACGGACTCACAGATCGTGCCCACTCATGGCCCCGTGCGGTCTGTGGGGGGTGCCCCTTTCAGTGTGACAGCCCTTCTCGCGGGTCCACTCTCTCCCAGGGTCAGGCCCCTCCACCTCATGGAGCCACACCTCTCTGAGCACTAGCACACCTGTTTCTCGCCATGGGCCCCCTCAGGGAGTCCACTCGCTCTGGACCCTCGGGGCCTCCACCTCCCGAAGGGGTTGATGCAACCCTGTTCTCTAGACCAGAGTGACTCCCAGCCAGTGTAAAACAGGAGGATTTATTGAGAGTTGAAAACAGCACAGGAAACTCGCAGCGCCTCAGGCCTGGCCTCCCGCAGCCCAGCACATCCCAGTCTCTCTGCATCCAGGTGGGCTCTGCCTGCTCCCCCTCTCCAGCCCAGAGCCCCCCTGCTTCCCAGCTGGGCATCTGAGATCCCCGGCCCCAAGCCCCGCCTCTGTCCATTGTCTTCTCTCCAGGTAAACAGGGTCGTAAACCGGGGCCTCCTCTCCTTGCTTCTGTCCTCTGGCTGGAACCGGCTGGTTAGGTCACCGGGTCCTCACTCTGCAGCCCATTGTTCTCCCACTGGCCAGAACCGGCTGCAACTCCTGAGCTGGGTCTCCGGGTCGGGGTCTCAGGTCACTGGTCGCTGGGGTATCCATCCTCCAGGCCATTGGCTGGGGTCCCAAGTTCCCTCTCCGGTCCTCTGTACTAACAAACGCCCTCTCCCCTCCCCTCGTTAAACCAGTAACCCCCAGGGAAACTGAGTCCCACCCCCTCCGCATGTGAACCATTGAAACCCCACCGAAAACAAGAAACCCCCCCACACACACTTCATCACAGCCAGTCCCATGAGTTAGAGCAGGGATGACTCTGTCCTTTACAGTGTAGTTCAACTGTATGTTCAAAAAATTGATGTGAGATTCCAGTCGGTCAAATGAAGTTTCATAATGCAAAGAGCATCGTGGTGGGATGGGAAGGGAGCCCCAATGAGTCAGGTCTTTTGTCTGAGGTGCTACTGTCAGTATGTAACCAGGAAGTGGGAGCTATCAGCTTTGCATATACTGGATTGACCGGAAAGGGGTTAATCTGGAAGCAGGGAGTGTGTGGGACCTGGGTAGGTGTGTGGAGCGCTGGGTTCAGGTGGGTAGCCAGAGAATCTAGCAAAGGCTGTGAGGGTCTCTCTTTAATACATTGCCTGATACTTGATCAGAGATCACACACACTATGGAGTGATGGGCAACAAGATGGAATATTGTCTGGGAATTATATACATAAAACCTGACTTTACTCCTGGCCTGGTGACCCTTCCTATTCCTGCGCCCAGTGGGGTATTGTCGATGGATCTGCAGCACCCTGCGGCCCAGGGGATAAGGGGGGATAAGGGACAGTGTTGTGAGGATAATGGCAATAACCACTTGTGAAGGGCGGAGATGCCATGGTGAGGGGCCCCACATCGGTTATAATGAACTAATCACCTTCCGCTGCATTAATGAAATAAACATCACAGTTTGCTGAAAGGGCCAGAGCCTCCCTGGTTTAAATCCGGAGTAACTTGAGTCTAGTGACAGCAGTTGCGGTGACTTTGCACTAGCAGAGGATTTGGCCCCAGGAGCAATTCGCTCCATCCGTTGGGTCTGATGCAAACCCCAACGCGCTTGTCCCCTTTATACTGACAGACACTGTCCTGTGAGTCTGACACAGAGACGGGACCCAGGAGAGCCAATGTGCCAGTTCTGTGAGGTGAGAGCGACTCAGAATAGGACTCACTCTGGATTGGGGTTCACTGATGAAGAGAGGGATCTCTGCACCGCAGGCCCAGTGGGGCTCTGGGCACGAAGGGGAGACACATTGCCTCGGAACGGAAGGGTTAAAACTGACAGTAGGTTTATGTTACATTCACTCGGTTGCCTGGTCTCCTGTCGGAGCCCGAAGCGGTGTGTGTGTCACTGCTGCACCCGAGCGGCTGCCGGGAGAAGGGCGATTCCGCAGCCTGAGTTTTTCTATGATCACAAATCAGTTTCATTTCACTTTGTCTCGGGTCGCACAATAATACCGGGCGGTGTCCTCGGGCTTCAGGCTGGTCATTTGCAGATACAGCTCACTCTTGGAATTATCCCTGGAGATGGTGAATCGGCCTTTCACTGAATCAAGGTAGTATGTAGTACTCCCACAGGGGTTTATAGCAGTGACCCATTCCAGTCCCTTCCCAGGAGCCTGTTGGACCCAGCTCATGTAATAGCTGCTGAAGGTGAACCCGGAGGCTTTGCAGGAGAGGCGGAGAGAGTCTCCGGGTTTTTTCACATCCCCTCCGGACTCCACCAGTGCCTGGGACCGGACACCTGGGAATAAAGACAGGCCATTAATATCGGTATAAAAACCGCAGTAACACAATATCCTTCTAACTCTGCCAGTTCTTCAGAGGAGGAAAATACCTTCCAAAGCTGCTACAGCGAAAATTACAAGGAGCAAAAATCCCATTTTCCCTGGTGCTGGAGGGGAAAGTTCTCAGGGGACTGGCTGGTCACTGCACAGACCCAGGGGCTGCGGATCGTGTCTCTGGGTGCAGCCAGGGCAGGGAGAGGCACAGGTTTAAACAGGAAACTGTCTCCCTCATTTGCATGCCCCCCATTTATAAGAGACACACACTCCTGCTGCCAGGGATCTGACTGACTCGCCCTAGGGCTCCGGGTGCAGCAGTCAGACTGTCCTGTCCTGTGTGTCTGTGCAGCGCCGGGCACTGGGTCCTCCTGACACTTTCGGACCCCTGGGAGGAATGACCAGCTCCCTGCAGTGACTGTATTTCCTCACCCAGGAACTGAGGGCCTGGCTATTGTGAGGTGATATTGGGGATTGGGGGGACTCAACTCTGGAGCCCCGTTCCAGGCAGACAAGGGCCATGTAACGTCTGGTCGGGGGGGTCAGTGTCTGGAGAGGGGTCGTGTCCCAGGGATCCATTGGGCTGGGCCACCCGCCGGAGAGGGAACATTTCCCATGGCGCTGGGAGGGATTTGGGACAGAAGCCCCTTTCCCTTTCCAGCAGTGACCGGCTACATAGAAATGATCTGTGACTCTAGGAACGTGATCTGAGAAAGCCTGGCTCATGCTTTGGGCCAGGTCTGGGGGCCACCTGTGGGTGCAGGTGGGAGAAGCTGGGGGTGGGAAGTCTGAGGACAGTGTTAAGGTTTTGCAGTGGAGCCTCCCTGACATTAGTGGGCCGAGAGCAGCGTGTCTGGGAGTTTTTGTTTAGGGGAGAGTCGAGGGAGGATTCAGGCTATAGTGCAGGACAATTATTATGCAGGTAATTACCGAGTGATCCACCCCGTTTCGCCCATTCACCGCTAAGCATCATCATCAAGATCATTTACTCAGTTAATTATTAATAAGCAATAAAGTGTAGACAGAAGCTTTCTCCTGGTTGTGTTTAAAGAGCTTGTGTGATATGAACGCTACGTGTTTTTAAACCATCCCCAAGATGTAATATTGAGGGATAACAAGAAAAATATTTCCATTCCCACTGACTTTCAGACCAGTATCAGCATTCACACTGAGACACAGATCTCCATTCCCATTATCACTCATGTTCCCTTTCATATCCCCACACTCATTCACACACACACACACACTGGAGAGAGAGAGAGAGGGAAAGAGAGAGTGTTTTAAGGGAATGTTAGTTAGTTCTTGTGGTCTTAGCCCACAAAAGCTTATGCTCAAATAAATGTGTTAGTCTCTAACGGTGTCTACACTACCCGCTGGATCAGCAGGTAGTGATCGATCTATAGGGGATCGATTTATCGCGTCTAGTGTAGACATGATAAATCGATCCCCGATCGCTCTGCCATCGACTCCGGAACTCCACCACAGCGAGAGGGGGAAGCGGAGTCTACGGGGGAGCGGCGGCCGTTGATCCTGCACCGCAAGTACACGAAGTAAGTGATTCTAAGTCGATCTAAGATATGTCAACTTCAGCTACGGTATTCTCATACCTGAAGTTGCGTATCTTAGATTGATCCCCCTCCCCCAGTGTAGACCAGGCCTAAGGTGCCACAAGTACTCCTGTTCTTCTTGTGGTCTTAGTTTTCCGTCTACGAAATGGAGACGGCCATAGTGTCCTGCCACCCATGGGAGTTGTGAAGATAAATTTATTAATGTTTCTGGGGTGCTGAGATACTGCAATGATGGGCAGCGTGGATGTTCCAAAACAGCAGGTTATCTTTGAGGTCTGTCAAACCAGGCTTCTTTCCAGTGAAGGTTTGGTTATTAATTTAAACCTTTTTTGTAGCTAAGCTTTTTCTTTTATTATGAAGACTTCTAATATACTGAGTAGTAACTTACACTTTGAGACTATTCAGAAAGGAGTTAAGTGGCCTGATTCCACTGGTGTGATTTTGGATTAATCTTCTCCCACTTACCACACTCCAAATCACCAGTAATTCCATTGGAGTCAATCTGACTGAGTCTCATTTTATGCAGCCCAGTTTGAACTGGGAGTAACTCCATGGGTGTCAGAGGATCAGAGTCTTGTTTCACCCCGGTGTCAATCAAGAGTAGCTCTATTGGACTCATTAAGGCTAATTCTCCTGTCACTCCTTCTTGTGTAAATCAGGAGTGTCTTTTGGAATCAATGAAGCTGATTCTCCTCTCAGCCACGAGGAGTGAGAAGAGAATAGGGACCAATGGATCTACCCATGGAGTAAAGTACTATTTGATATGAGTAATGGCAGCCAGAGTCTCACCCCATGTTAGCATTGTCACAATTTGAAATGTAAAATCAACATGAACATTTAAGTCCAGAATTTTTGCCCGCCTGGAGTAGAAATGTAGTTGTGCTGAAGTCAATGGCACTACACCCATTTACTCCAAGTGAGGATCTGCTCCCTTAACTTTCCCCTTCAATTCCCCTATCAGAAGAATTTCCCTTTTAACCTTGATGACAAGGGAGGAAAGGTGTTCCCATGCTGAGCCAGACTCTTCAGAGCTGTGCAATGCAGATCGAGTTCTATTTTGGAGGGGTTTTCAAACTCTCCATTCCCGAAATTGTTTTCAGCACAAAAACAGTGCAGTGCCTGCAAAATCTCTCCCCGTCTGACACTTGGTTAGGAAGTAGGCAGGAAATGGGGGGGAAAGACAGACAGGCCTTCAGCTGTGTCTTTCTATGAAATCGAAAGTCCATGTGGTTTTCAGAGCTGACCGCAGCTGCAGATGAAAACGAGAGCCGCCAGCTGAAAGACACCTAGGGCTCTGCTGCCATCATGTGCACATTAATGGATGTTGCTGTTTCTGTCTCATTCCTTTGCGTCCGCTAAGTAATCACTAGTGGCCATTGTAGAGAACAGCCTTGTGCTGGCCATTCCTACCCCTTGGCTGAAAGCATGTGTGGCATTACACAATATCATCTCCCTGTCTCATGCCATGTAGTAGCCGTTGTACAGAATGGCCTTACTTTATTCATTCTTGGCTATTGGAAAAGGAGGAAGGCAAGCAATTCTGCGTTTTCAGAAGTTTTGCCTCTCCCTTCTGTCTTTCCCCACCTACTCTCGAGGCACCCATTGACTACTGGAGTGGGACTCAGGAGAGATCTGTGTTCAGGCTGAAGTTAGCTACCCAACTTGCTTTGAACCTCATTGGGAGCCATGTGCCTAATTCCCTTAGGCCCCCTTGAATAGCTCAACTTCTATTACCAGCGCTGCCACATACTCACTGTGTGATGGGAACAGAGGAATTGCTCTAACGGCTCAGTCCTGTCCATCTAGCTCAGTTCTTCAACAGGAGCCAATACCGAATGCTTGAAAAGAAGGTGTAAGATCGGTTCCTACTAGAGTCAATGGGATACGGTAGCCATAGGGGAATTTTCTTCCCAACCACATTCAGTTAAAGCAAAACTGAATGGGTTGTCCAAGGTCTCTGCTGTTTTGAGCAAGCATGTCAACCTTTAACTTCGTTCCTCATCAAATAACAATGGCTTCCTACCTTTCATGGCTGTTGTGGGGATAAATACATTATTGTTTTTGAGGGGCTCAGATCCTTCCGAGGTGGGAGCCATGGCAGATCCTGAATCGAAAGTCATTTTTGATGTTTGTCAAGCTTTGGCTAGAAATACAAATGTTTCACAGTTTCACTTTAAATGATGAGGACTTCTGAACACCGAGTATGCACTTATTCTGTGACTAGTAACAATGGAGTCAATGGGGCAGAGCCCCCCTCCCGCACCTCAGTGTAAAGCAGAAGTGATTTCACTGTACTCAAAGAGCCTGATTTTCTTAATCAGTCTGGTGTAAAGCAGAAATAAGTTCATTGTACTCAATAAGACTCAATAAGCCTCATTTACCATGGTGTTCGTGAGGACTAAGTTCACTGGTGTCATGGGGCTGATTCTCCTTTCACGTACTCCTGTGTAAATTAGGAGAGACTCCAGTCTACAGCCACTGTTACCGAGAGGAGAATCCAGAGCAATGGAGCTACTCATGGAGTAAAATACTACTTGACATGAGTAATGGGAACAGAATCTCACCCCGTGCTAGCATTGCCCCGTTTTGAAATATAAAAAATCAATGTAAAGATTTAGGGCTAGATCATGAGGTCGTGTGTCTGTGTGCAGTGCTAATGAAGTCAGCACCGCTACGCTGAATTACACCACCGGAGAATCTGTCTCTTTCCAGTTTCCTCTTTCTAGCAAAGGAATCGGGCTAGATTTTAAAAAGTCTTTAGGAACATGAAGATGCAAAGTAGGCACCTACTGGGATTTTCAAAATAGTGTAAGAAGGTTTGGCACCTAACTCCCATTGAAAATAATGGGAGTTAGGCACCTAACCTACTTTTTGGGTATCTAAAATACCTTTAAAAATAGGACCAATTTTCCTGAAAGTCAGGCATAATTCGGGTAAAACCCCCTCAGCCTCTGCAAGACACTTCAAAGCTATTAATTGCAAGACAGTTTTATTCTGGTAGGACCTTTCATGCATACTCTCATCCCTTAAAATTGTACACCGTACACCAATGGGACAATAGCTCTTAAAATCTGTTCCTGTCTGGTGCTGTTAGTTAACAAGGCAGGAGACAGTGGGGAAATCACAGACTTTCATCTGGAATTTAAAATGAAAGAGAAACTCCATATGGTTTTCACAGCTGACCACAGCTGCACGTGGAACTGAGAGCTGCTAGATCTCTGTCCTTCAAAAACTCTGCTACCGTCACTTGCTCAGTAGCGGGTATAGAAACTTCTATCTCATTCCCCTACCTGCGTTATCAACTCCCGGTCATTGTACAGGGCACCGCATGCTCTCACTTCCTGACCATTTGCTGCTTCCACGTGGTCACTACGCAATAGACTTCTCTGTCCCATTCCCCAAGTTTTGCTGCCCTCTGGAGACCACTGCACCAAAGGAATTTGTGTTCCCTCTCGGCTATTGCAAATTGGCGGCATATTAGGATTAGAATCCAGGTCACCTCCCTCCCTGTACAGCATTGTCACCGATATCAGATAGATATACTGTAGCTCAAATGATACGCTGTGGCTCAAACAAAAATCATGGGTTTGTTACAGAAATGACTGGGGTTGGGCTCTTTGCTGTGTGTCATGCAGAGGGGCACAATGTTCTGAGAATGGTATTTCTGGCCTCACAAATCTGTGACTCTGTCCTTCATTTTCCTTAAGACCTGAGTGCTCCAGTTCAACATTTCTGTTGCATGCAGGACCCACTGGGTGGGAGGGTCTCACATAACGGTCCTTTCTCCCATTCAAATCCACAGGTCATTACTGTTGGCATTTTAGTAACACCTGAAGGGTCCCAACCAAGATCAGGGTTCTAGTGTGTCAGGTGCTGCCCATTCACACCACAGGAGACAGGCCTTGCGCTGAACAGGTTTCAGCAGGGCCGGCTCCAGGGTTTTGGCCGCCCCAAGCAGCCAAAAAAAAAATGCCACAATCACGATCTGCGGCGGCAATTCGGCGGAAGGTCCTTCACTCTGAGCGGAAGTGAGGGACCGTCCGCCGAATTGCCGCCGAATAGCTGGACCTGCCGCCCCTCTCCGGAGTGGCCGCCCCAAGCACCTGCTTGCCAAGCTGGTGCTTGGAGCCGGCCCTGAGTATTAGAGCACAGGGACTTGAAGATGGGCCTCCCTTGATCCCAGAAGAGTGCCCTGAACACCGGGCTATTGCTCTCTCGTCACAAAGACTCTTTAATTATCTGTACCAAGTGGGACAACTTCAAACGCAGCTCTGTTGAGATGAGTCCCCCGGAAAACCTTCTAGCCAGTCCCTGGGCACTCTCCTGGGAGGTACAAGATCTACCTTGAAGTCCAGCCTCTGGCTCAGGCAGAGTGGGATAGAGAGGCAGGGTGCTTAATTCGAGGCTGTAATTTCCACTGGGAGCCAGGCAGCTATGACCCTTATACGATGCGTACCCCCAGGACTCCCTAGCTTATTGCTCCAGCCAGTGTCCCCAGTGGGGCGGATCTGGTGTTTAAATGGTGTCTGAGTCTCTTCCCATATTTCTACAGATGTTCAAACCTCGAGCGCCCCAACCAGCCAACTCCAGAGCGTGGCTATAAGACAGAGCTTGGTTTATGTCCTAGGTCCCTGGCTGTTTGTGTCCTCCACTCTCAGGCTGCTGATTTGCAAATGCTCCAGGCTGTTGGCGTTGTCTCTGGAGATGGTGAATCACCCTTGTACGGTATCAGCATAGTAGGCGCTTCCCTGGCCAGCAACTCCCGCCCCTTCCCGTGGGCCAGACGGGTCCGATCCACAAGATAGCTGCTGAAGGTGAATCCGGAGACTTTGCAGGAGAGGTAGAGAGAGTCTCCGGGCTTTTTCACATCCCCTCCAGACTCCACCAACCTCTGCAACCGGGCACCTAGGAAGAAAGACACAATACAAATCACATCAAAAGAGCAATAGTATCACATTCACCTGACTGTGCAAATTACTCAGGAGACAAAAATACTTTCCAAAGCTGCAAAAATGAAAACTAAATGACACCAAATCTCATTTCCCCTGTTTTTGGAGGGGAAACCTCTCAGGGGACTGGTTGGTAACTGCACAGACTCAGGGGGCTGCGGATTGTCTCTCCGGGTGCAGCCTGGGCAGAGAGAAGGACAGATTTAAACAGAAAACTCTCACCCTTATTTGCATATCCCGCTGCTTATAGGAGAGACAGAACCCCTTTCCCTGAAGGATCAGAGTTATTTGGCCTGGGGCTCCAGCGCATTTAGGCACCTTTGAAATCCAAGTCCTAGTTATCACACCTTGAGAATTGATTCCCCAAATACTCCTCTTCTGCACTGTGCATTTTTACTTTGGTGTCTGATAAGGGCCACATTCAAACAGGTGAATATTCAAGAAGCCCCAGTTTTTATGGACACATGATCAGAGATGGATATTGAGCTCTGAAGCCTAGTGACTGATTTTTATTCACTCTGTGTGTAGCTCCCGTTTCTGTGCCCGGGGCTGGATTGTTTGTGGAAGTGCTGCCCCCACGCGGCGCACAGGAGAAGTGCAGTTCTGCCACTTGGGTTTTTGTATTAGCAGGATCGGGATTCCCCTCACTGTGTCTTGCACAGTGATACCGGGCTGTGTCCTCGGGTTTCAGGCTGTTCATCTGCAGGTACAACAGGCTGTTGGGGTCATCTCTGGAGACGGTGAATCACCCTTTTACCGAGTCACTCTCAGGGCCGGCTCCATGTTTTTTCTGCCACAAGCAACAGCAACAACAACAACAACAAACCAAACAAAACAGAAAACCGGAGTGCCGCCCCTTGAAAAGTGCTGCCCCAAGCACATGCTTGGATCGCTGGTGCCTAGGGCTGGCCCTGGGTAGAATGTGCATTTGGACGTTTCAAGGGTCGCTGGCGCACGTTACTGACTCGCTCAGACCTCAGCCAAAACCAATATTCCCATTGTTATTGCTGCTTGCTGTGTGCTCCACAATCTCTGTGACAGTAAGGGGGAGACCTTTATGGTGGGGTGGGAGGCTGAGGCAAATCGCCTGGCTGCTGATTACACACAGCCAGACACCAGGGTGATTAGAAAATCACACCAGGAAGTGCTGCGCATCAGAGAAGCTTTGAAAACCAGTTTCATAATTGGGGCTGCTGCATGATCAAATGGACATGCTCCGGCGTCTGGTGGAACTTCAGGAACGGCAGCAGGATCACAGAGTGCCGCTGCAGCCCCTGTATAACAGCCCTCCCCCGTCACCATGTTCCATAGCCTCCTCACCCAGACGTGTAAGAACGCAGCGGGGGGGAGGCTCCGTGAACCCTCCCACTCCACCCCAGTGGACAGCCCAACCAAAAGGCTGTCATTATTTTGAACTTTTTTAGTGGCCTTTTCCTTCCCTCCTATCCTCCTCCCAAACCCCACCTGGGCTACCTTGTCAGTTCTCTCCCTATGTTTATAATCAATTAATAAAGAATACATGCTTTTTAAACAATAGTGACTTTATTTTGTTTGAAAGCAAGCTGTGCTCGAAGGGGGGAGGGTGGTTTGCTTACAGGGAATGAGTCAATCAAGGAGGCGGGTTTTCAACAAACAGAACTTTCAAACCATAGCCTGGCCGGTCGACGCTAGCCTCGGTACATGGATGCACACCGCTGAATTAATATGCTTAGTGTGGCTGCATACACTCGACTTTATGCAATCGGTTGCCAAAAATTGAATTCTGTAAATTCGGATTAATCCCGTAGTGTAGACATACCTTTATAAGAGACTCAAACTCCTTCCCTTGGTGATGTGAATTACTTCCGCTCATGTTCACAGCACAGTCTGGCTGTCGCACAGAGCGCTGGGCTCCTCATTTCACTTTTGGATAAGGAAGTCATGAATACCTTTAGAAACAACTCTTCCCCCAGCATGTATTAAGGAAGGGCCTGTTCCTAGTCAAGTTAGGTGATGGTGGAAAATTTGTTTCACAGCCCCTACCTCATGAGCAGTGGGGCTGTGGAACGGCTGGCAACTGGGGGGGTCAGTGACTCAGGTCGGGTCACAGGGTCCAACTGGGCTGAGACACTCTCTGACTGGTGAAAATTCACCAGGGCGCCGAGCGAGGGCTGGGAATTAATTCCCTTCCCAGCCCCCTTCCCAGCAATGTCCAGCTCTGCTGAAAAGTGCAGGGAGCAGAGGGAAATATGTCGTGGGGAATTCAGACATGGATCGGGGGCCAAGTGCTGCTTTCTTTACTCTCTGGGAGTCTCCCATTCGTCTCAGTGAGGCTTCTGGTTTGAGGAGAGCTGGTAGTGCTCTGAGAAGGGTCTATGCTTTGAACTGCAGTGGGCTGCATCCCCCTCTGGAGCTGTGCAATGGAAACGTAACAGTGAATGTTTTAGGTTTTTTTACTCCATTTGTTCTTTCTCACGTTTGTGGCCAAGGCTGTGCCGTTTGCGCCACTGCTGCCCCCAAGTGGCGCAGGGTTGAAATGGGATTTAATCCGCTCTGGTTTTTGTATTAGCACTACTTGGCTACCTCCCACTGTGTGTCTGGCACAGTGATACCGGGAGGTGTCCTCGGGCTTCAGGCCAGTCATTTGCAGATACAGCAGGTTGTTGGGATTGTCCCTGGAGATGGTGAATCACCCTTGAACAGCCGGGGAGTACCACTGGCTCGATCCACCTGAGCTAATCTCAGCCACCCACTCCAGCCCCTTCCCAGGAGCCTGTCAGACCCAATCCATGTTGTAGCTGTTGAAGATGAACCCGGAGGCTTTGCAGGAGAGGTGGGGAGAGTCTCCGGGCTCTTTCACATCCGTCCGGACTCCACCATCTGCACCTGGGACCAGACACCTGGGAATAAGGACATGTTACAAATATTGGTATAAAACAACAATAGTATAATATTATTTTAGCTCTGCCAGTGATTCAGTGCAACCAATACCTTCCAGAGCCACCACAGTGAACATGAAAAGGAGCCAAAATCTCATTTTCGCTGGTGCTGGAGGGGAAAGTTCTCAGAGCGAATGTCTGGTAACCTCACAGACACAGGGGACTAGGGACCGTGTTCCCAGGTGCAGCCGGGCAGAGAGAGACACAGATTTTAACAGGCAACTGGCACCGGAATTTACATATTTCCCTCTTTATAAGCGGTACGAACATCTCTCCTTGGTCAGCAGGATGCCTGTGACTAAGGCTCAGAGGGGACTCTCTGGGTTGTGCAGCGCCCAGCACAGTGTGCTGGGGTCCAGAATATCCTTTCACTGAAGGGAGAAATCACCAGTTGCCTTCTACGCCCTCAAATCTCTAGACGTGGCTCTAGGGCTCGACCCAAATGTTATTGCAATGAACACAGATACTCCTCTTAGATTTAGAGGGCGTTGGATGAAACCATGAAGGAGAACTTTTATTTTATTTATTTATTTATTTATTTATTTATTGGCTAGAGAACAAGGCAATGTCTTGGCCAACAAGGTGTGAAAGATAAATTTTTCCTATAAGATTGTATTGGAAGTATAGTGGTAGATTTCCCGCCTTTAAAAAAAGTTAAATGGTGTTTAGGACTCTGCTTCTCCACCAATTTCAACATGATTTGAGCATCTAAATCCCCTAGTCCCATTGAGAATCCCAGCCACAGCTACTTCATTTTGTGCACTTTCCTTCTCAAATAATCTCCTCCTGTATTGATGCTTTTCACTGCGGGTGTCTGATAAATGCCAGCTTCAAATGACTAACTCTTCTTTTGGGCCGGGATTTTCATAGGAAACTAAGGGAGTTAGGAGCCCAATTCCTATTGATTTCACAGAGCTTTCGGGGTTCTAGCTCCCATAGACCCACTTTTGGTGGCCTTTTGTTATTGTGAAGGTCAGACTAGATGATCACAAGGGTTCCTTCTGGTCTTGGAATCTATGAAAATCCCTTTGTATATAATGCCACATCCTTTGAGAATATAAGAATGGCGACCTTGGGTCAGACTAATGGTCCATCTAGCTCAGTATCCTATCTTCCAACAGTGGCCAGTGCCAGGTGACCCAGAGGGAATGAACAGAACAGGTAATCATCAAGTGACCCATCCCCTGTCGCCCATTCCCATCTTCTGACAAACAGAGGCCAGGGACACCATCCCTACCCATCCTGGCTAATAGCCATTGACGGACATATACTCCATGAACTTACCTAGTTTTTTTGTGAACCCTTTTGTAGTCTTGGCCTTCCCAACACCCTCTGGCAAAGAGTTCCACAGGTTGACTGTGCTGTTGTGTGAAGAAATACTTCCTTTTGTTTGTTTTAAACCTGCTGCCTATTAATTTCATTGGGTGACCCAGAGTTCTTGTGTTATGTGGATAAGGGCATCAGTGGCTATCAGCCAAGGTGGTCAGAGACAAAACCCCGTGTGTGTGTGGTGTGTTTGTGTTCATCACTTTTTCCTGCTATGGGGTGGAATGAGTCCTTCTCCATGTCTCTCTTTACAGGGAACAAGGTTGAGTAAACACAATTTATTCCTTTTGCCTCCTGTAAATATCCCCAGTGCCTCAGCCACTACAGGAGAAATTGCAGTCCAAGGGCCCTGAATGGGTGTGTGGAAATTACTTCCCCTTTTTGTACGAATGCTTTGCTCTGTGTCACTGTGTGCCTGCCTGGCGCAGTAATAGGTGCCGGTGTCTGCAGCTGTCAGCGAGCGGAGCTGCAGGGAGAACTGGTTCTTGGCAGTGTCTGCAGAGATGGTGGTTCGGCCTTGGAGAGATGAGGCGTAGCCTGTGCTCCCGCCATACGGATACACCCATCCCATCCACTCCAGCCCTGTCCCGGGAGGCTGTCGGATCCAATGCCAGGCAGTATCGCTGCTAATGGAGGTCCCAGAGACAGCGCAGGTCAGTGTGAGGGTGTCTCCGGGCTTCACCACTCCTGGGCCGGACTGGACCAGCTGGGTAGCGGACAGGACACCTAAGGGAATTAGAATTAAATCATAACTACCCTTTCCAAGGGCTCGGCAATCATTTCCCCACCGCCTCCCTAGACATTCACAGGGTGAGACGGACAGCAAACACAGAGCAGATAACAAAGACTTCATCTTCGAGTAGGAGACTCAAGCAAAGGAAATCCAGTTCCCTGGCAGCCAAGTGTGTGCGAGAAGCCAGGGTTTGCCTTTTTGTGGGGGAATCTGGAGCTGAGATTTGCATAAACATCACACACCCGCCACCGCACTTGAATAGAAGTTCATAAAGTGCCATCTCTAGCTACTGCTGTTCAGTCAGTTTCTAATTAGTGTCCACTTTGCCTCTTCCTTCCTCCTTCCTTCCTTCCTTCCTTCCGTCCGTCCTTCTTTCTTTCTTTCTTTCTTTCTTTCTGTTCCCCTATATTGGTGCCCATCACAATAAATTTTGAGTTCATGTTTGTGATTTTAAAGTTGTTGGTTCTTTGATATCCAAAGACCACAGGGAGCTTCATTTTGCAAAGATGACTGTCTTTTCCCCCACTCCTGTACACAGATTTACAAGTCCTTTCCCTCCTGCTGATACCTTGAAAACCTGCAAACCACAGGACAGGCCCCAAGGGAACTGTGAGTGTTTCCCACACAGGCTGCTATAGAATTAACTCTCTGCCCCTCGGGGCTTTCATCGCCTTGGATTGGGGTCAGTCGAATTCCGTTCTGCTTGGGCGCAGCGCACCCACCTGGTGAGACCCAAAGCTGCAGCTGCTGCTGCTTATGAAAAGGCTCGTTCAGTGCTGCCCGGATGTGGGACTGAGAAGCCCGGTGGGAAGGGGAAATTCCTGATCTTCACCCTAGCGGCTCAGGCTCAACTTCTAGCCATGAGCGCCAGATTCCTCTCAGCGAAGAGCGCCGATTTCCCTGCGTGTCCCCACCCCTTGTTCCCTCCCAGAGCAGCACTAGCTCCCTAACCCAGCCCTGCTGCAGTGCGGTGGGTGAATGGAAAACCCCTGGTGACAGGGGTTGGGGTGGTGCCCAGTTCCTTATTCTCCACGTTAAACATTGACCTCACGAGCTGACATAGCTGCTATCAAATGTATGAGCCTCTGATGCCATCCTAGCAATGAAATTTTACTATTATTAATTTTACTAAAGACATTACAGGCCTCAGCCAAGATCATGCCCCCTGGTGCTGGGTGCTGTACAGACTCACAGTCAGAGAACGTTCCTGCTCCAAAGAGCCTATGATCCAGGTACGGAAGTCCCTATTTGTATAGAAGGGGAACTGAGGAAACCCCAGGAGGATTACGAAATGATAATTTTATAATGAATATCAAAATATTGGTGATATTTGGTTATGGATTGCAACCCAATATTCTCTAATTAGTGGACATGTCCCCATATATGCATAAAATCTCCTCTTTCACCACAATTTCTCCAACATTTATCCTCATTCAGCCTCTGTATCATTTTTAACAGAACTGGTGCAAGGTACTTTTGAAACAGTATCTTAAGGAAATTTTCTTGTATTGTGCTACAGACAGAGACTGCCGGTCCCCTTTTCCAGATCAAATCCCATTCCTCTGGGCTAATTTGTCTGCTCACATCCTGTCCCCAATGACTCATGCATGAGATCTTATTATTAATTTTAGAGAAGCCATTACAGGCACCAGCCAAGGTCATGGTGCTGAGCGCTACACAGACGCACAGTGTCTGTTCCAAGGAGCTTGCAATTTAGCAAGACAAGTCGCTGTTTTTGTAGAGGGGGGAACCCAGGTTGAGAAAGGTCAAATGACTTGTTCAAGGTCACTTAACAAGTCTGTGGGGAGACAAGAATTGAACCCAAATCTTCTGAACACTGAGTCGAGCTCTTTTTCCCTAAAGCCATCTCTCCTCTCATGATACATTTCAATTCGGGGCTGATTTTCCGAGGTATTTTGCACCTGCAGCTCCCATTGATTTCAGGTAGAGCAGTGTGTGCTGAGTGAGGGTGAAATGTACAAGTCCTGAAGTGGTTTCTGAATTTGGGGCTCTTGGTATCTGGAGACCAGCATGAGATACAGAGAACTTGGTTCCCACGGGTGACACCTGCCCACTGCTCCAGCTGAGGCCATTGAGAGATACAGGATCTGAGCATCCTTTAGAGATCACGCCCGAAAAGGTCTCAGTTAAGTGCCCAAAATATGAGGTATCCCGAACCATCACCCCAGTCCTGGTGAGTCCCTGGGTGCACATTTCAGTGCGCAGCACGAGGAAGAGAAGTGTTTGAAATTCCTTGGTGGGACGGGGTGGGATGTAGGGGGAGAAACAGGGGCGGCTCCTGAGATCCCGCAGTCGGCAATGCCCTGTCTGTCTCCTCCCCTAGGGCACAAACCGAGTGTTGCAGTAGGCTGACTATTTAGAAATCCACTTCCCATTTCTGTGCCAGTCCTGGCTGTGCTCTGTGTCACTGTGTGTCTGGCTCAGTAATAGGTGCTGGTGTCTGCAGCTGTCCGGGAGCCGAGCTGGACATAAACTTCATCCTTCGAGGTGTCCCTGGTGATGGTGAAACGAGGTGTGAAAGCCGAGTTATACTCTGTGGTTCCTCCCCGTGCTGTGCTGCGGATAAACCCCATCCACTCCAGCCCTTTCCCAGGGGGCTGCCGGACCCAGCTCCAACAGTAGCTGCTGACTGAGACACCAGAGACTTTACAGGTGATACTGAGGGTCTCTCCAGCTTTCACCGCTCCCAGACGATCTGGATCAGCTGCACCTGAGAGAGGACACCTGGGGAAAGGGAAACAAAGAGAAGATTGAATTAATCATGGAACCAATCTACGGATCGGTCCCTAATCTCCCTCCTTTCCCAGAGACACTCAGAGGCAGGGGTGGGGAACAGGGAAAGGAAAAGCAGCAGAGATTTCATTCTTGTTTTCCTATGAGGGCAATCCCCCAGCAGGCAGGACCGGACAGTTCTGTGTCTGGGGAGAGACTGAGGCTCCTAGAACCAGGGGTTTGTATTTAACAGGAACCCCCCCGGACAGGGATTTGCATGCGGGTTCCCAGGGCGGGTATAAAAGATGACGGGGGTGAGCGCTCAGTACATGGTGCTGTCCCCTCCGGGACACATGTCCCCTTTACACCCCAGGAAGACCTCTTGGGTAGGAATCGCTAAGTGGGTTTCGCTCAGTGGGGCCAATCTACCAAAGCTTGCCTTTGTGATAGGTGGTCCATTACACCAAAAATCACAACAATAGTCAGGTTATTGCCCTTCCCCGAGGACCAGTCACTTACCCCAGGTCAATTACTCTTTAGATCCTACACCAAAGACAAGACTTGTAGCCAGACCTATAATGAGTTAACTAAAGATTTATTGGCTAAGAAAAAAGAAGGAAGAGAGTTATTTACAAGGTTAAAGCAGGTAAACATACCCTCACAAACCAGTTACAGTCTTAGCTTCTAAAAGGTGGTAGAAGCTTCTATAAGACGCAAGTTCTATGTGTCTTTTAGGGCTAACTGTGCTCAACTCAAGGGATCTTTTGCTTATGCTTAGTAATCCTTGCTTCTCAGAGTCCAAGCAGCATGAAGATCCAGTGTCTCCTTGTTATGGGTTTTTATTCCCTTCCCCCAGAGCTCAAGCTGATGGGAGGAGTCCAGCTGCACTTCTCCTGTTTGTGGGTGTGTGGGGGGGGAAGCAATAAACAGAGTCTTTTGTTCTCTGATATTCCACAGTGATTTGTCTGTGTCAGGGTTCCTTCCCCACTCTGAACTCTAGGGTACAGATGTGGGGACCCGCATGAAAGCCCCCTAAGCTTATTTCTACCAGCTTAGGTTAAAACCTGGTACGCTGCCACCACCAAGCGATTTAACAAGAAACAGGGAAAGGACCACTTGGAGTTTCTCTTCCCCCAAAATATCCCCCCAAGCCCTTACACCCCCTTTCCTGGGGAGGCTTGAGAATAATCTTCTAACCAATTGGTTACAAAGTGAGCAAAGACCCAAACCCCTGGGTCTTTGGACAATGGAAAAATCAATCAGGTTCTTAAAAGAAGGATTTTATTAAAAAGAAAAGGTAAAAATCATCTCTGTAAATCAGGATGGAAAATAACTTTACAGGGTAATCAGATTCAAAGAGCCCAGAGGAACCCCCTCTAGCCTTAGTTTCAAAGTTAAAACAAAACAGGGATAAACCTCCCTCTAGCAAAGGGAACATTCACAAGTTGAGAAAACAAAGATAAACTAATACACCTTGTCTGCCTGTTACTTACAAGTTTCAAATATGAGAGACTTGTTCAGAAAGATTTGAAGAGCATGAATTGATGTCCTGTCCCTCTTAGTCCCAGAGGGAACAACACCAAAACAAAGAGCACAAACAACCCCGCCCCCCCAAGATTTGAAAGTATCTTGTCCCCTTATTGGTCCTTTGGGTCAGGTGTCAGCCAGGTTACCTGAGCTTCTTAACCCTTTACAGGTAAAAGGATTTTGGTGCCTCTGGCCAGGAGGGATTTTATAGTATTGTACACAGGAGGGTTGTTACCCTTCCCTTTCTAGTTATGACAGTCTGGTATCTATGGGCCTATGCTGGGCATATAAAATAAATCTAAACAATGTATATGTGTTGTCCATAGGAATGAATCTCTCCTGCAAATGTCTGATGGGGAAACAGCTCAAACTGCAGTGGGAGAAAGGCTGGTTTCAGGTACTGGAGAGTGACAATAGGTTTCAATGAAAGCGGGTGGAACTGGGCATGGAGAGAAGGTGCAGTTTGTGGGCTCTGTCAGAACAAGGGCTGTGACTGTAGAAACAAAGGGTGGGGAGATGCAGTAAAGAGATGAAGCACTTTATCTTGGGGTCCGTTTTCAAACAGAACAGTTGCATTTGTCATTCCTGCCCTCTGCTGGAAGCAATTCCCCCGGTGCTGACAGGACCGGAGACCTTACAGGTTATACTGAGGGTCTCTCCGGGCTTCACCGCTCCTGGGTCGGTCAAGACAAGCTGCACCGGGGAGAGGCCACCTGGGAAAAGGGGGAACAGAGCTGAGTCTGGCCTGGAACTGGTGCATTCCCCACCTCGGTGTTTCTCAGCGTCCCATGAAATACTCACCCGATGGGGCGGTGAAGAGGAAAAGGGAGAAGGGCACTGGGTAGTGACAGCGTCATGGTGATTGTTAATGGAGACACTCCCCAGCGGGCCGAACCAGACAGTTCTGTGTCTGGGGGGAGACTGAGGCTCCTAGAATCAGGGGTTTGTATTTAACAGGAACCTCCAGGCAGGGATTTGAATGCGGGTTTCACCCAGCAGGGATGGGAGATGAAAGGGGCTGGCAGGGGGGCTCTATGCACAGGGGAGAAGCAGCGAGCGGTGTTAAAGCTCCTGCTCTCTAGGTAAAGGTCAGAGAGATTTGATGACAACACAGAAGTCTCGACTCTTTGGTGCCGATTTACTCACTGGAACAGGAGCTGCAGTGTGGGCGACGAAATGTTCTGCTGGGAGAACATCAGCCAATATGATCCCAAAAGGAAAACACACACAGACAGACAGACATACACACACACACTGACAGAAAGACACACGCATAGATACACACAGATACATACATACAGACACACACACACACAGTCTGTGTGCCGGGGACGGGGTCTGCACTCAGCACTCCCAGCTGAACTGGCCTCACTGCCAGAATCCACTTCCCCTTTTTGTATGGTCCCTGCTCTGCCCTGTGTCACTGTGTCTCTGGCGCAGTAATAGGTGCCGGTGTCTGCAGCTGTCAGCGAGCTCAGCCGCAGATAATATTTGGTGTTGGAAGAATCCACGGAGATGGTGATTCGGCCTTGGAGAGACGGGGCGTAGCTTGTGCTCCCGGTCCATAGTCCCATCCACTCCAGCCCTTGGCCCGGGGCCTGGCGTATCCAGTTCCACCAGTAGCTGCTGGTGACGGTGCCCCCGGTGACAGTGCAGGTGAGTGTGAGGGTCTCTCCGGGCTTCACCACCCCCGGGCCGGACTCCTGGAGCTGGAGCTGGGACAGGACACCTGGGAAAAGCAGGGATTGGTCAGATTCAAACCCACCTTCCCCCCAGATCATCGCCGCCTCCCACAGCCTCCCGCCGACACTCACCCGGGGCCAGAGCCAGGAGGAGCAGGGGGAGAAGCAGAGAGTTCATTGTGCGCTAGGCGGGGACAACACAGAGCTCGCAAGGGGCAGCTCAGCGCCTGGGGACTGCAGGTCTGGGCGCCCCGAGGCCGCTACTTCAACACAGAGCCCGGGGTGGGGATTTGCATAATGTGGGAGCGCCCCAGGAAGGAGCGGGGGGGGGGGGGCGAGAGCTGATAAAAAGGACAGGGTGGGGCCCTCTGCCTCTCTGTGCCCACACTGGACAGACAGAGTGTGTCACACACACACACACACACACACACGTTTTGCCGATTGCGGCACAGGAGGAAAATACAAAAATCCATAGTGAATTAAACTCTCACAGCTCACAGCTGTATCTCTCATTAGTTTCTGGTGTCAATTCATTCACTTGTGTAGACAAAGGAGGCACTGAAGAAGTCGAAGATCGGGCCCAGGAACTTCAATTATTCTTATTCGGTACCTTTCCCTGTTTCAAAGGCCCAAACACTTCCCCCGATGCTTCCCAAACTCAACAATTATTGATACCTGTTGATTGGTTATTGATAGGATGCACAGGTACGTAGCTGGGCAGGCAGTTAGCTGGCTCTATTACGTTATTAAGGGGAACTTGAGGTCCAGTTCCCCTAGACATCTTCGCAAATCTCACCCTTATGTTTCCAAGGACAAGGGGCGCAGTTTGTGGCAGGTTTTGGCCAGTGCTCTTCTCTTCCATAACAACACGTTGGCAGAAAAGTTTGTGCGACTTTAAATAGGCTCCGAGATCTTCCATTCCAGCGCTGGGGATGGGTCACTTTCGGGGGGGGGGGGCAGGGTGTATGCCGGGGATCTCTCAGTGAAATAACTTTGAATTGGCACCTTGATCTCTACTCCAGCCCCTGCACTGACACATCAGCTCTGAAACTGATCTGACTATATGGGGACGTTAACCCGGATTCATTATTTGGCTTCAAACCAAATCCCTGTTGCAACTTTCACTGTGGCACTGCTAGCAGTGGCCGCGTAATCTTTCATTTCTGTGATGTGTCCAGTCCTCTCCAACCCCCAATGGAAATCCTGTCCATGTTACAGTGTCCGCTTCCATTTCATTCTCTGCCACAGACTCCCTGTGCGTCCCTGAGCAAGTCACTTAGTCTGGCTGCCCCTCACTTCCCCCTCTGTTAAATGGGAATAACAGCATCCACTGCCTCACAGGGATGTGGTGAGGAGAAATACATTGATAAGAGTGTGCGGCTCAGGTCCTGCGGTGATGGGAGCCATAAAATTATCAAAGATAGAAAAATACATGATCACAGTGTGTCCCTGCCTCAGTTCCCGATACGGACTTACCAGCCTCCTAGAAGTGCTGTGAGGATCAATACAGATTGTAAGGCACTCGGATAACATGGTAGTGGGCGCCCTTAAGAAAGCTCGATAGAGAGGGAGAGAGAAAGAAGCAATGGCTGGAAAGTCAATCAATATTCCCAGCTGGAAAGGGAATAGACAGTCTCCAGACCAGGGAAGAGTTGTGTGTGTATGTATTGCTGGAGTGAATGAGCCCTGGTTTAGGGGTGTCCAGGCTCCTGTATCCTTATTAGCTGTGCTGGATGGAAGGACACGGGGTTTGGTGTGAGGATGAATGTGGTTGGTGACGGGGAGACCATGGCAGAGAGTTTTCAAAAATTGTATAGGGTTACTAAATCCCCCTGCGCTTTGATTGTGGGAGGTCAAACTCTTTCCTACAGGGACACACGATCATGGTGTGTGTGTTGCACACAGTCACCCTGTTTACTTTTAGCGGAAAGATGGGATGAGAAAGTCAGCAGGGAGAATTTACACGGCCTGAATTAAGACGTCAACATTTAAATCAGTTCAGCACCTGTGTGCAGACACGTTTCCACGGAGCGATCACTCGTCACTGGTTTCTATTTCTGTCTTCATTAATTCTCACCTTGTGCAATTGAAAATGGAGGCTGTCCCTTTACTGCAATTTAGCGGAAAGGTGGGTCTCCTGCTTTTCTAGATGAGTTAGCATCACAGAGGCGTGAAATTCTATGACTCTTTAAATCATGATTTAGGGACTTCAACAGCTGAGTCAAGGGAAAGAATTCTTCCGGGAGTGGGTGGGTCAGCTTTTGTGGCCCGCATCATGCGGGAGGTCAGACTAGATGATCATAATTGTCCCTTCTGACCTTAGAGTCTATGAGTCTATGAGTCTGTGTAGGCTCCGCTTCCCCTTTTTGTACGGTCCCTGCTTTGCTCTGTGTCACTATGTCTCTGGCGCAGTAATAGGTGCCGGTGTCTGCAGCTGTCAGCGAGCGGAGCTGCAGGGAGAACTTGTTCTTGGAGGAGTCAGGGGAGATGGTGATTCGGCTCTGGAAGGACGAGGCGTAGTTCGTATTCCAGGTGGAACTGCTGTAATATCCCACTCCAAGCCACACCAGCCCTTTTCCGGGAGGCTGCCGAATCCAGTGCCAACCGTAACCACTGGTGACGGAGTAACCCGAGACAGCGCAGGTCAGGGTGATGGTCTCGCCAGGCTTCACCACTCCTGGGCCGGACTGGACCAGCTGCACCTGGTAGAGGACACCTGGGGAAAGGAGAACAGAGCTGACTCTCTCCTGGAACCGGTGCATTCCCCACCTTGGTGTTTCTCAGCATCCCATGAAACACCCACCCGATGGGGCGGCGAACAGGAAAAGGGAGAAGGGCAGTGATGATGTCCTGGTGGTTGTTAATGGAGAAACTCCCCAGCAGGCAGGACCGGGCAGTTCTGTGTCTGGGGAGAGACTGAGGCTCCTAGAACCAGGGGTTGGTATTTAAACAGGAACCCCCCGGGGCAGGGATTTGCATGCGGGTTCCCCAGGGTTGGTATAAGAGATGGCAGGGGAGGAGGTTGTGAAGGCTAGGACTATAAATAACAGGGTTCAAAAGAGAACTAGATAATTCATGGAGGTTAAGTCCATGAATGGTTATTAGCCAGGATGGGTAAGGAATGGTGTCCCTAGCCTCTGTTTGTCAGAGGGTGGAGATGGATGGCAGGAGAGAGATCACTTGATCATTACCTGTTAGGTTCACTCCCGCTGGGACACCTGGCATTGGCCACTGTTGGCAGACAGGAAACTGGTCTGGATGGACCTTTGGTCTGACCCAGTACGGCCGTTCTTATGTTCTTATGTTATATTCTTAGGCTAGTTCCAATCAAGGGAGCACATGCAGGTGCTAGTGAGAGATATTCATGCCCTCTAAGTGGATTTGAACCTCCTTCAGAGAAGTCTGAGGTTGCAGAACCAAATGTTCTCGTTGATCCAATTTCAACACATGAGGTCCTGAAATTGGGGCTCTTAAACATCGGAGGGGAGCAAGGTTTGTGATCAGAGGGTTGAAATTTAATTTTTTTTTTTGTTGGCCCAATTCCAGTCTGTACAAACCGGGCTTATGAAATCCCTCCAAAATGGTAATATGCCCATAGAATTTAAACCAAAGTGCTGGCATGAGCTTGTCACAATGTGTGCACTTTACTGGAACTACTGGGACCTTGCTGAATCAAGTCATGTCCAGCTAAAGTCCTGTTCAGCAGTTCCCAGTTTACGAGGAATCGAGTGATATTCTTGCCCGCTTGTGATCAGAGACAGCTGCAGTTCCTCTCTGGGTAACGGAGGTGTCTGAGTTCCAATTACAATGATGACATGTAGGGGCATGGTTGTTCCCCAATCAGCGGAGGAAACCAGGGCCACCCTGCACCTTCCGCCACCCGGGAGGCTGTCCCTGGGTGTGTTTGATGGTGTACATACTCTCCAGTGGCACTCTGCATGCAGTTGGCAGTGCTTTCCCAGGGGGAACCTGAGGAGTTGCCAACAGCAGAGAGCGACACTGCAGGGCCAGGGAGTTGCTCCCGTTCCCATAGAATCCATGCATGTGGCACAGAAAATTTGCTTCCTGGGCTCCAGCTGACAAACACCTGCCAGAGGTTCAGAGGGATCACAGGTACAGTACAGAGCCAGGACACCATCAGACTCCAGACACTTATGAACAGCAAGGTGCTGGTGCACCGGTGAGATGTCATGGCTCATGTACGGGACCTGTGAGGGGGCAGAGAAGAGAGAAAAACTTCTCACACTCCCCCCGTATATACTGGGAGAATCTGGGACCAATATTACAGGGTGAACATAAAACAGTGACCTATGTGAGGGTGGCCATAATAAGTCAAGGACTTTTATGGCCTTTTCCTGTCTCAACATCGGGATAGGCACTGACCAGCCCACTCAATGCGTATTCTCCAACAGCTCAACGCCGTTCCTTCTTGCTGGCCAAGAAGGGTGGCTTACAGGATGGAGAAGACAGTCTTGAGGGTCAGGTGGTTTATCCTTCCATTCTTTGAGCTGTGAAGAATGAAAACCTTTCTGCCAGGGTTTTCCATTTCTCCCATTCAGGATTTCTACCTGACACACACTGGGGCTGGCCCGATTCACAATAGAGTAGCGGCCATCCCAGGTGCGTGTAAAGAGCTGTTTAGCGGTGACAGAGGCAGTGTTGGTTTTAGTAGGGATGGCTTCCACCCTGAATCTTTCTAAAACAAAGTCAGTGGATTTATACACAGTTGAGAAACTTTGGCAGCTAGAAACTGAACCAAATTTTTCAGCACCTACACTGTTGCTTGCTACAGCAGGGGTTCTCAAACTGGGGGTTGGGACCCCCTCAGGGGGTCATGAGGTTATTAGGTCAGGGGTTGTGAGCTGTCAGCCTCCACCCCAAACCACGCTTTGCCTCCAGCATTTGTAATGGTGTTAAATATATAGAAAAGCGTTTTTAATTTATAAGGGGGGGGGTCGCACTCAGAGGCTTGCTGTGTGAAAGGGGTCACCAGTACAAAAGTTTGAGAATCGCTGTGCTGCAGGCAATGATTCATTCTGAGCTAACTCAATCAACCCACTTCCACACCCTTCAGTTGCAGCAAACTGCTTGCAAAAGCTACCATGAGGTTTTATTCCTTCAGGAGCACTTTTAGGCAACAATTCGTTTCCCCCAGAAATTTTGGCCTTTCTCTTTTCAGCTAGGGGTTGCTCTACAGACACATCTTTCTGAGCATCTTTCTGGGTTTCAGTTGAGTCCAGAATGACTTCTGAGACAACTGACATATCCATATTTGCTAGCAGTTGGGCTAACATCCCTGGGTTCCCCACTGTAGCCCTCACAGTGGGTCTCCTCCATACGTCGCACTGATGTCTTGTGATCAGCTGGGGAGGCCCGTGGGGAACGGGCACCCCTACTAATCATCAGACTCCCAGAGCCTCCACTCAGAAGAGGGGGCAGGGATCTGACAGGGAGTGGACGTGGGGGATGGACTCCGTACCGGGGCAGTGGGTTGTGGGGGAGCTCCCTGCATTAACTCTGTTCTCCACATGACCTGAGACAAAGCATTAATCAGGACGCTGAGAGGCTGGCGATCATATTTTCCCATATCCTCCCCTAAATTCACCAGCTCTTTCCAAATCATGTTCCTAAGGGTCTGCTTGGGTCGGCGCTGCCCAGGGTTGTGGGAGGTAGGGGAATTAGGATTGGGAGGGTGCCTGGCAGAGTGAGGACCATTATTTGTAAACGTGATAGCCTGCACGGGCTCTGAGGTAGTCTTTTTGCTGACTTGTCTTTTTAAGACACGAGTTTCTCTCAGCAAATCTCCTGCCTGTTTGATTTTTGCCACTAGTTCACTCCAGGTTAGATGTTCATAAGTGCGCTGTACTAATTCGTGTCCCTGATACTGGAAAGTGATAATCCCATTCTCTTCTGTCTGGGGTAATGAATCAGAGAGAGCTGCCAGCATTTTCTTTCCAATTAGGTAAGCTTCTGGGGCCTCTCCTGGTTTCTGCTCTTCCATTATATACAGTTTCTTAAGGGAAGACGCAGGCAGTAATATTTTAAGAGCACTCACCATCCATTCCCGGGGTCCAGTGGCAGTCTCCTCCCAAGAACCTATGCCTATGTCTAGAGCATCTGCATCGCAAGGAGAGGCGCATAACTGAGCCAGTTGGGTTAAGTCCATGCCATCAGCAGAGGGGTACATTTGCCAAATACGGGCCAGCCATGCAACGGCTGTGTCACGGTTCAGTGGCCCCAGTCTCTCAGCAATAGCCTTGGCTTGACTAGGGGACCACCTTACTACATCCGTGACCAGCTCTGTTGTGGGAAGATCAGCTCCTGCAACTATGCGCTTAACCTCCCTTGTGGAAACAGGGGCAACATGATGCCTGTGTGGCCAATCGGGGTTGAATGGGTTTTGGGGGACAGCATCAGGGGGTATCTTTATTTTCCCAAGGGGCTCCAAATCACAATCCTCTCTCAACCTTACAGCTGCTACCACCCCCTTATGGGCGCTAAGTTGGGCATGCAATTGACTAATCTTTGCCTCACGCTCCTGATGGTCTGCTGCTGCCTTTGCTGCCCTGTTCTCTTCTGCCAAGAAGCGAGTTGCTGCTCTTGCTTCTTCTAACAGAACTTTTGTGTGTTAACCCTTTCCGATACTGTTCTGCATTCCTGCTGGCCTTGTCTCTCTCCTCTTGTGTATCTCTGAGTACAGTCACCATTCTGAGCTTTTCTGCTATCAGTTCACACCCGTCTGTCTCACACTTGTTCAAGCACTGGTGTAACTGCTTTTTCTCCAGCTCCAGTTCCTGTCTTCCCTTTACCATTTCAACCATGTCCAGACCTGCATAAAATAATGCCCATGCAGCAGCTGCATCCTTTGCACGACCACGTGGCTTAAAGGTTGTGCCATATTGTTCAAAGCTCAGCCTAGCTTCAGTCAGGGGATTCTCACCCTTAAAGCACCCCATCTCCCAGGGGCAGTTCCCCTTCTTCATTACCCATCTCTCTAACCTGCTGGCATTCTCCTGTCTCAAGCGAGCAGCAGAAAGGTCTTTTTCAGCCATCTCTACTTCCTTATTGCAGTTCTACAGGTATTCCCAGCACAATTCCTTAACAGAAGGTTACCAAATAGTCTATGAGAGACATTCCTTGCTAAAGGAGCATGGTCTGGAAAAGGAAAAAAAAAGAAAGCTTACTCAGGTCTGTGCCTCAGTTTCCCCACTCCACAGCAACTACTCAACAATTACCATGTGATTAGGGTCACTTGCTGCCCACGTATCTCCACCAATTTGTTACCAGATTTGCCCATTACTTTGGGGTATGTTCATTTATTCGGCTTACTCTTTGAGGGGGGGGGGGTTCTGTAATTCTATCAATGTACTGCTTGTGTCATGTGTGTTTTCATATGGAGCTCTACTTCTCCCTTCTGCAAGTCCCCTCCCAATGCAGCTATTCTGCAGGACCTAGGTTCCCCAGGGTTGGGTTCTTCCAGCCCCCCCACACACACACACACACACTAACAGAGCAAGTCTGAGTGGACCGGGTCAATCAGCACTTTCAAGCTGACCCTTTATATGTCCCTGGGCTCCATGGACTGGGTCAAGCAGCACTTTCAAGCTGCCACCCTTATGTGTCCCAGATTCAGCACGTCCCTATCCCCAATCTCACAACACAATTGTACTGGCAGTAACCTACCTGATGAGCAAACCCCACAGTATTTTGGGCGCTGCAGGGATCTTTAGCTTAGGTAAAAGAAGCGTTGCTGTAGAGTGAATGGGGGAAACTAAAAACACAAAAGAGTGAAGTTCAGCAAGAGAGAGAGAGAAGCAACCAGCTAAACCATAAAAGTTATTTATTGAATAAAGTGATAACTACACAAGGAGAGCTAAACCAACAGAACAGACATTATCAAAGGTTAATACCTAAGGTAGCAGGGAAAACAGAGAGAGAGAAAGAAGAGGATCTCACCGCTCCCTGAAGCTTGAACTGGTCGGGGTTCCCAGGTGATGGTGGTAGCTCAGGGTCCTGAGGGCAGGAGACAGGCAGAGCCCCCAGCACCATCAGTCAGGAGATGGAGTCCCCGTGGAACTGATGCAGAGCTTAGATCTAAGCTTGGATCAGAACACTTATTTGAACATAGGTAGGGTTTTTTGTAGAGAAACAACAATGGAGATGTCTTAATCTTGTCACCCTTGTCAGGCGGGGTCTAGGTGTGTCTCCCAATACCCTTCACTGCTCTCTGCAAGCCTTTTCTCTGATCCATCTTGGTTCAAGCAGAGTCGGAGGGTGTCCCTCAAGATTCAGACAGGCCAGAGACTGCGCCCTGGTTCCCACAAAACACAGAGCTGACTGGTATCAACAGGTGTCCCCTTAACACCCCAGAGAGATGGTGCACTCAGCTCAGTTCACCTAGAATGGGAGGTGGTGGCTGTGAGAGGCTGGTTTGGAGAGTCTACAGGAGAGGGACTCAGGAAAATCTGCTGGGACAGGCAGTAGCATGCGGGTTTCACCCAGTGAGGAAAAAATACCAGGGAGACCTCTGTCCAGTGTCCTTCATGTCACAGGGTGTGATCCAAAACCTGCTGAAGTCACTGGGTGTCTCTCCAGTGGAGCAGGGGCTAGTGTGAAATGGGCTGGGCGATTAAAAGCAGTACATGCAATGTACGGGCAGGGTCAGTAGAAGTGAGGGTATGGCTACACTTGCAGTTGTACAGAGCTGTGAGTTAAACCTGCCTTCGTACAGCTGAGTAGGGAAAGCACTGCAGTCTGTCCACACTGACAGCTGACAGCGCACTGGCGTGGCCACATTTGCAGCGTTTGCAGATGCATTGGGAGCAGGGCCGGTGCAACCATTAGGGGCGCCTAAAAGCCCGCTCAGGCGAGGAGGTGGAATGAAGGTGAGCTGGGGCGTGGGGGCATGGGGAGGGCCGCCCACAGTAACGGGGGGGGGAAACGCTCCCCCCCCCAGTTCACCTCCACTCTGCCTCCTCCGTTGAGCACACATCCTCCGCTTTAATTCTCCTCCAATTGGCGCCGCAAGCCTGGGAGCGGAGGAGAATTACAGCGGCGCTGGCGTGCTCAGCAGAGGAGGCAGAGCAGAGGTGAGCCGGGGCGGGCTCCCCGGGTGGGGATAGCTGCCAGGGCGGGCGGGGTTAGCTGCCATGGAGGGGGGCTCCCCTGGTGGGGTTAGTTGCAGGGGGGGCTCCCCGGGTGGGGGGGGGATGGTGGGCGGGGTTAGCTGCCGCGGGGCGGTCTCCTCTGGTGGAGGGGCGTGGGGGCGTGATTGGCTGCCGTGCGGGGGTGGGGGGTCGAGTTAGCTGGGTGTCAGGGGTGGCGCAAGGTGGAAGTTTCACCTAGGGTGCAAAACTTCCTTGCACCGGCCCTGAGTACCGCACATAGAAAAACAAAACAAAACAAAACAACAACAACAAATTGCAAAGTTCAAATGTGTAAAAGCCAAAAAAAAGGGTGGGGGGCAGCCAAAAATTTTTTTTTTGCTTGGGGCCGCAAAAATGCTAGAGCCGGCCCTGCTCAGCGGAGTGGGGTTTATTCAGGCACTGGGTGATCTCTGCCCCACAGCCCCGCCCGGACTCTGGGAATGTCCCATTTCCATATCCCAGCCTCCATCTCTCTGTGCCTCAGTCTCCCCTTTCTGAACCAGGGGCTGTGATAGTTCCCAGGCTCCCGGTGGCGTTGTGGGGATAAAGTCAATAACCGCTTGTGAAGGGCGGAGATGCCACGGTGAGGGGCCCCACATCAGTCATAATGAACTAATCACCTTCCACTGCATTAATGAGCTAACCGTCCCAGTTTGCTGAAAGGGCCAGAGCCTCCCTGGTGTAAATCAGGAGTAACTTGAGTCTAGTGGAAGCAGTTGCGCTGACTTTACACTAGCAGAGGATTTGGCCCCATGAGGAATTCGCTCCATCCGTTGCGTGGGATGCAAACCCCAATGAGGCCAAGAGGATGAATCCCGTTGTCTGTGATGGGCACTGGATCAGTCCCGCAATGCGCTTGTCCCCTTTACACTGACAGACGCTGTCCTGTGAGTCTGACACAGAGACGGGCCGCAGGAGAGCCAATGTGCCAGGTCTGCGAGGGGAGAGCGACTCAGAACAGGACTCACTCCGGATTGGGGTTCACAGATGAAGCGAGGGATCTCTGCACCACAGGCCCAGCGGGGCTCTGGGCAGGAAGGGGAGACACATTGCCCGGGAACGGAAGGGTTAAAACTGAGGGGAGGTTTCTGTTACATTCACACAGTTGCCGGGTCTCCTGTCTGAGCCCAGAGCAGTGTGTGTGTCACTGCTGCCCCGGCCCTGCTGCCGGGAGAAGGGCGATTCCGCAGCCTGGGTTTTTGTATGACCACAAACCGGTTTCGTTTCACTGTGTCTCTCGCACAGTAATAGCGGGCGGTGTCCTCGGGCTTCAGGCCGGTCATTTGCAGATACAGCTCACTCTTGGAATCATCCCTGGAGATGGTGAATCGGCCTTTCACTGAATCAAGGTAGTATGCAGTACTCCCACCGGTGTATATAATAGCGACCCATTCTAGTCCCTTGCCAGGAGCCTGTCGGACCCAGCTCATGTAGTAGCTGCTGAAGTCGAACCCGGAGGCTTTGCAGGAGAGGCGGAGAGAGTCTCCGGGCTTTTTCACATCCCCTCCGGACTCCACCAGCTGGACCTGGGACCGGGCACCTGAGAATAAAGACAGGCCATTAATATCGGTATAAAAACAGCGATAACACAATATTCTTCTGACTCTGCCAGTTATTCAGAGGAGGAAAATACCTTCCAAAGCTGCTACAGCGAATATTACAAGGAGCAAAAGTCCCATTTTCCCTGGTGTTGGAGGGGAAAGTTCTCAGGGGACTGGCTGGTCACTTCACAGACCCAGGGGCTGCGGATTGTGTCTCCGGGTGCAGCCTGGGCAGAGAGAGGCACAGATTTAAACAGGAAACTGTCTTCCTCATTTGCATATTTCCCTTCTTATAAGAGACACACACTCCTGCTGCCAGGGATCTGACTGACTCGCCCTAGGGCTCCGCGTGCGGGAGTCAGACTGTCCCGGCCTGTGTGTCTGTGCAGCGCCGGGCACAGGGCTCCGGGTGCGGGAGTCAGACTGTCCCGGCCTGTGTGTCTGTGCAGCGCCGGGCACAGGGCTCCGGGTGCGGGAGTCAGACTGTCCCGGCCTGTGTGTCTGTGCAGCGCCGGGCACAGGGCTCCGCGTGCGGGAGTCAGACTGTCCCGGCCTGTGTGTCTGTGCAGCGCCGGGCACAGGGCTCCGGGTGCGGGAGTCAGACTGTCCCGGCCTGTGTGTCTGTGCAGCGCCGGGCACAGGGCTCCGGGTGCGGGAGTCAGACTGTCCCGTCCTGTGTGTCTGTGCAGCGCTGGGCACAGGGCGCTGGGTCCTCCGGACAATTTCGTATAGGGTGACCAGATCGCAAGAGTGAAATATCAGGACACATTGGGCGAGGGGGGGGAGGGAGGACGATGACGAAGACAGACACAGGTGCACAGCCCCGACCAGAGCCATGAGAGGGGGCCCTAGGAAGCTGCAAGGGGGGTTGTACGGCCCCTGCTGCAGCCCGCACCACAAGCCACAGGGCAAGGACTCATGGCCCCAGCTCCAGCCCCCAGTAGAAGCCACAGGGCCAGGGGCACAGGATTCTGGTTGCAAAGTCAGATCCAGTTGCAGGGCAGGGGAGTGAAGGGTCCCGGTTCTAGCTCTGGCTCCAGCCGCAGTCACAGAGGGGAGGCCCCCAGTCCTGCCTTCAGCCCCAGCTTCAGCCACTGACAGCTGAAGCAAACTACATCACAGAGGTCTGGAATCAGTGGGGCAAAACTTCCATTCACTGCCCTGGGGGCGTAGGCTCCAGCCCTGCGCCTTTCCATTCAGCCATGCAAAGCACGTGCCCCTGTCAGATCTTGTATTCGTGTGGATGTGCCCGCACAGGACAGGGAGAGAAAGCCAATTGTCAGGCAACCCAGCGCCTCGCATCTTTCCTGTGACAAGGGCAGCACCTGCCCGTTTCTCTGGGCCGCTGCTTGGCAGAGGGGCTGTGTTCAGGTGGGAGCACGTGTTGTTTCATGGTTGCAAGCCAGCGCCACGGGCAGCAGCTCGGGAAAGTGCTTGGTTCTCAGACAAGCAAAGAACACGTGGGGGGAGTTAGCTTGGCCTTGACTCGCCTCGTCGTTTCCAGAGTAGTGCGGAATGAGCCCGGGATGGCATCTGGTGTCGCCTTTGTTAGGAGTGTGTTTGAGTCTGACAGTTACGTTCATGGGAGTCTTTGCTTCTCCCAAAGCCACCTGGGTGGAAGCATCGGGGTGGTGAAGAAATACAGAGACACACAGAGAGAGGAGATTGCCTCTCCTGGAAACGTGTCCTTACGCCCTGTCCCTCTGGCCAGTCATTGTTTCTTTAGAGTCATGTCTTCTTTTGACACAGCTCTGTCAGATCAGGGGTCTTTGGCTAGGGCAGCCTGCTGCAGCCATACAGAGCGACTGGGGGAATTGGGCTCCAGCGGTGATGGTGGGGCGGAAATGGGGCTGGCTGCATCAGCCTGACCCTCTGTGTACGCTGCCTATTTGTACGGACAGGTCCCCCTAGGTTTCCCTAGGAGCGCCCGGTCTGGAATCTCTGTCTCCATCCAGACACACGAGTGTGAAATCTAGCTGTCACGCTGAACTTCACTCTGGAGATCCATAAACCAGCTATTTGATCTGTCCCCTCAGGTGCCTTACTGCGTTCTTACATTATAAACTTTAGAGGGATCGGCAACCTTTGGCATGCGGCTCCCCAGGGTAAGCACCCTGGTTGGCCGGGCCAGTTTGTTTGCCTGCCAGGTCTGCAGGTTTGGCCGATCACGCTGCTAAGGCCAATGGGGGCGGGTGGCCAGCACATCCCTTGGCCTGCGCTGCTTCCCGCCGCCCCCATTGGCCAGGAGTGGTGAACTATGGCGAGTGGGAGCCGCGATCGGCCGAACCTGCAGATGCAGCAGGTAAGCAAACCGGCCCGTCCAGCCAGGGGGCTTACCCTGGCGAGCCGCGTGCCATCAGTTGCCGATCTCTGTTATAAACCATTGCAGTTACAAGGTATCCCAGTGAAGGGACCCTGCATTGGCTGACACGTCTGTGCTAGCCCCTATGTGGTCTCCTCTTTCCAGATATGCTGGCCCCTTGCACACCCCCGAAATTCAGGATTGAGGGCTTCTGAGTGTGATGCAAACTGGTTAGCTTGGAAACGGTACCGATTTCTGTTTAAACCCTACATGGATTCGAGCCCAGAGAGGCAAACCTGATTGGGAACAGTGAGGTCTGTGCTCGGAGAGGTTCTTGATTTCAGCTCCATTGGGATTTTGAGAGTGGCCCTGCAAACCCTTCCTAGCCTGAGTAATCCTTACCCCACAAATTGTTCCACCGGAGCCAGTGGGGTCAGTCCCATTAGTAAGGATGGCAAGATCTTAAAGAGAACTAGACCCTGCATAAGTCTGTCTGGTCCAGCCCCGGGCTCTGTTCCCAGCACTCCCTCTCTTCCTCTTCAGCGGCACTTCGGTGGCAGCGCAAAGGAAGAGGGACTGAGGGACCCGGAATTCCAGGGGCGGCATGCCAGGAGGTTTGTTTGTTTGTTTGTTTGTTTTGCTTCTGCAGTTGCGGTCTCGGAGGTTTTTTTGTTTTGTTTTGTTTTTTTGCTCGGGACGGCAAAAAACCCGAGCCGGCCCTGGCAGAGATTTATCAATGGCATGGGGGGGAGGTAAGGGGGGGAGAGATTTAGCCCTCTCAAAACGTTGCAGGCACAGGGCCATACTCCAGAGTGAGGTGTTGGCTTTTTTCTTTCTGTCCACAGGCCCTTGTACCAACAACTCAGACTTTGTCCTCCACGAAACAGAAGGTCTGGGCTCTGTTCCTGGCTCTCATATGATAGTCGGGCTCTAGTGTCTGCAGTGGGCACCGGTATAAAGATGCCTTGTTTATTATCCCAGCCATGGGAGGGAAGAATAATCTAGTTGCTATAGCGTGAGTGTAGGTATCAATATTTCTGGGGTCTTTCCTTCCACTTCTTAGCACAATAATAGACAAATTGGTAGAGCAGGGCCCCGGGAGTCAGGACTCCTGGGTTTCATTCCCAGTCTTGGTGTTTCTGATTCACTGTGTGACTTCGGGTGATATGGAGTTTAACTCACAAGCGCTTGTAACTTGCTGAGGAATCTGTATGAAGCAAAAAGCTAATGAAGCAGAGAGAACGCGGTGCTGGCAGCTGCTGTTCTCGGTGACTCACCCTGGAAGGCTGGTTCTCTGCACGGTTAGTTTTAGTGCGGGCTCTGATAGATTTTTCCTCACTGTGTGTATCTGGCACAGTAATACCCGGAGGTGTCTGCGGGCTGTAGGCCAGTCAGTTGCAGGAACACTTTGGCTTTTTGTCTCTGGTGATGCTGAGGCGATTTTTGAGAGCGTCATTATAATTAGTGCTTCCACCTGACCAGATGGTACTGACACATTCCAGCCCTTTCCCCGCTGGCTGGCGGGCCCAGTGCACCCTAGTGATAGAAAATCTGGGCACGGTGCAGGTCGGTCTGAGGGTCTCCCCGGGCTTCTTGATTCCCCCACCGGACTCCACCAGGCTGATCTGGGAATAGACACCTGCAGAGGGGGAAATAAAGGGGAAATATTGCAGTGATTCCTGGAGGCGCAGTTATTAGGGAACATGCGGTACCAGGCGCCCAGCGGCAGTGCAGATCCCACCCGTACCCGCTGGGAGCAGCAGGAGGAAGGTGATGGCCAGGCTGGGGGTCATGTCTGTGGCTGGTGGCTCGTTCCCCAGGCGGGATGGGAAGCTGAAGCCTGGCGCTGGCTCTGAGCGGGGTGAGCGGCGGGGACTGTGCTATGAACAGGGCCCCGGGGAGCTCATTTGCATGGGCCAGGGGTGGGGACAATATAACCGCAAAAATAACAGGAGTACTTGTGGCACCTTAGAGACTAACAAAGGAGGTGTGTGACGCAGCGTCGCATTGTTAAATCTAATGGCAAGTGGGTCACAGAGTCCACTAACTGCGTTTCTTTTGCACCTTTTAATTTGAAAATATATAACCACTAAATGAAAGCAGTTGAGTGATCTATCTATCTATCTATCTATCTATCTATCTATCTATCTATCTATCTATCTATCTATCTATCCCCATCCACCCCATCTATCTATCTATCTATCTATCTATCTATCTATCTATCTATCTATCTATCTATCTATCTATCTATCTATCTATCCCCATCCACCCCATCTATCTATCTATCTATGTATCTATCTATCTATCTATCTAATCTCTGTCTTTCTTCCCTTCAGTGTTGTGGCCAATGTTACATACCAGCAATTATTTATATCACTGAACAGTTCCTTTGCAGGATGATTTGGAGAATGAGTATGGAAAGAGTTTACAAAGATGCTTCATAAAACTTATGCTTCAGGTTATAATGATCAAAAGGATATTGGAGTCAAGTTGCTTAGTGCCACAGACAAAGAATAAAAGTCATGGAGCCACAGAAGGCTTAGGTGGGGTTCAGTAGGTGCAAAGGCCTTCGTGCTGGCCCCTTTACAAAGAAAGTCCTTTATCACAGACCCCTCCCTTCCTGTGATAAATGGGGGGGGGTAGCATCCTTGTGTAACTCCACAACCATTCAGTTAGCTATAGAAACCTCCTTAGCTGTACCTGAATCTCCTTACCTGTAAAGGGTTAAGAGGGAAGCTTAAAATGAGTTGGCACCTGACCAGGGGAACCAATCGGGACGCTTTACCCTTTCAAATTGGGGAAAACTGCTAGGTGTACGGGGTCTTTTGCTCTCTCGCTGCAGAGGGACAGGGCAGCAGTTATGCTGTAAGAAGCTTGGGATCAGGTATATAAATTCATCAGTATCATACCTAGAAACTACTCATTTGGAACCCCAGATATGGAAGTAGAAATGTTAGACAGGAAATGTTAGACTGACGCAATCAGGGATCTGTTTATTTTGGCTTGTGGATTCCTCTGTGCTAACCCCAGGTGCTTTAGTTTCCTTGGGTAACCTTTAAGCTGGACCCCAAGAAGGCTATTCTTGGTGCTTAATCCTTGTCGTTGTTCTTTTAAAATCTAGCAATAGCCTGAGTTCCCAGATGTATTTTTCTTTCTTTCTTTCTTTTTTTTTAAATTACCTTTTTAAATAACATGATTGGATTTCTGTGTCTTAAGAGGTTTGTGAACATTTTTTTTAGTTAGCTGGTGGCAACAGCTAATTTCTTGTTTTTTTTTGTCTTTTCCTTTCTCAGCTCTTCGGGGGTGTGTGTGAAGGGGCTTGAGGGTACCCCACAGGGAGGAATTCCCAAGTGCGCCTTCCTGGGCTCTCAAAGGGGTTCTGCACTTGGGTGGTGAGAGCACTACTAACCCAAGGCCAGGTAAATCTGTAACCTTGGGAGTTTAATACAAGTGGAGTGGCCAGTATTAATTTTTAGAGTGCTTGCAGGCTCCCACCTTCTGCACTCGAAGTGCCAGAGTGGGGAATCAGCCTTGACACTTCCAGTCAATGATCCTCTCAGCTTCTCCACTGATGTTCACCAAGGGCTCACCTTCTCCATTGACTTCAAGGGGAGAAGGAGGGATCCGAGCAGAGTGTCTGATCAGAAAGATCTGGTGGGCCACTGGGGGCATCTACAGAACGAGGTCGGGTGCACCTGTTCTTTCCTCCTGCTCGGTGACATACACCCTGGGCATCTGCTCCGTGCGCTCCCGGGAGAGCTCACTTAATGCTTTCCTGGCCTCTGCCACTGAATGCCTGAATGCATTAAGCTGTGCCCTGTCAGTGTGAGAGGACTGCATGAGTTTGGAAAGTGTGTCACTGCCAGTGCGTTTTTTTCACCTTCTAATCTGCGGTAACCTCAGGGACGGAGATGATACACGGAGCGTAGAAACATTTGCATCTTTGGGGGGATAAAAAGGGAGAGTAAAATTTAAGATGACACATTTCTGAGAACAAAAGGGAGACTCTTTCACAGTGAATCAAGCAATTCACAGCAGACAGCACATGTGCTTTAGGTACAAGGACGCATTTTGCCTTTTATATTGAGCACCTGCCGGTATGGTGACACATCACACACGGCTGGGCAACAGAATGTGGTTTCCAGGCAGCCATGGTAAGCCAAAGGGTACGCAGGTTTGGCTTCCAATGCCTTCATAACATGTGGGAATGGTTTCAAACTGCAGTGCCCTCCTTTCTCATAGCAAGCAATGCTGGTTGGGTTTCACATTTGAAAGGATGGGCTGCGGTTTTTGGGTGGATGTGCAGCACACACCTTCCCCCCACCCCACTGCGTGGCTATTCTCAGGGATGATCCCTTCACCCCTCCCCCCACCGCATGGCTATTCTCAGCAATGATCCCTTTTAGCCAAGCACAAACAGCCCAGCATGAACGGGGCCCTTTTACTGTTCCCTTACAAAAATTCCCCTATTTCAACCAGGTGACCATGAATGATATCACTCTCCTGAGGCTAACACAGAAAGATATAGACCGAATGTTGCTTGAATGCGACCAAAATCCAGGACCATTCGCTGCCATGCTTTGTACTGCAATGATTCCAGACTACTTGCTACTTGCTTGGTGTGGTAAAGTGTCCTATCGTGGAGGACGAAATAAGGCAGCCCTCCCCAGAAACCTTCTGCAAAGGCTTTCAGAATACCTCCAGGAGAGCTTCATGGAGATGTCCCTGGAGGATTGCCGCTCCATCCCAGACGCATTAATAGACTTTTCCAGTAGCTGTACTGGCTGCGAATGCATCCCAATTCTTCAGGACAGATCAAACATTAAACACTATTGCTTTTAAACCCTGTAGTGTAGTTACAAAGGTGCACTCACCAGAGGTGCCGTCTCTGGCTTCATGAGGGTATTGGCTCCACGGTGATGAAAAGGTCCTGGCTGCTGGGGAGAACGGATTCACCGCTTGCCTGCTGCGCATTCTCCTCCTCCTCTTCCTCATCCACAAAATCCTCCTCCATGTTGCGTGAGACTCCCCCCTTGCACGTGTCCACAGACAGTGGTGGGGTCTTGATAGGGTCCCCCCTAGAATTAATATGGAGATATACCTATCTCATAGAACTGGAAGGGACCTTGGAAGGTCATTGAGTCCAGTCTCCTGCCTTCACAGCAGGACCAAGTACCATCCCCAGATCCCAAAATGGCCCCCTCAAGGATTGAGCTCACAATGCTGGGTTTAGCAGGCCAATGTTCAAATCACTGAGCTATCCCTCCCCCCTAAAGAATGCCATGCAACTGATCATAGAAGCGGCATGTATGGGGCTCTGACCCGGAGTGACCGTTTGCCTCCTTTGTCTTGTGGTAGGCTTGCCTGAGCTCCTTAAGTTTCACGCAGCACTGCTATGTGTCCCTGTGTGTGTCCCCTCTCTCCACCATGCCCTGTGCGATTTTGAAGAAACTACAGTGCCTGTTTTTTGTCCTAGGCCCCTGGCTGTGTGTCTCTGACACAGTAATACAGGGCGGTGTCCTCCGCTCTCAGGCTGCTGATTTGCAAACGCACCAGGCTGTTGGCGTTGTCTCTGGAGATGGTGAATCGCCCTTGCACAGAATCAGCGTAGTAGGCGCTGCCCTGGGCAGCAGCTCTGGCCAGCCACTCCAGCCCCTTCCCGGGGGCCAGACGGATCCAATCCATGAGATGACTGCTGAAGGGGAACCTGGAGGCTTTGCAGAAGAGGGGGAGAGAGTCTCCAGCATAGGCAGCAAGTTGTATGGGCTCATGGTGCCTGGGCTCCAGCAATATTCAGGGCCCAGGGGCCCGGCTCCACCAAAGTTCGGGGCAGGGTCTCTCCCCCGGCGCCGCCTGCCACCCCCCCGCACCTCCCCCGAGTGTCCCCCGGCCCACACTTGCTGCCCCCGTGCGCCTTCCTAGGTCCCCGGAGCAGAGCGCCCCTGTCTCTCCCAGGCAGGTCCATGCTGCCTCCCTGCATCAATTGCCGCCGCGGGGTCCTAGTGCCCCACCGCCAGGCTTGCCAGGGCAGACTGACCCTTACCCTGCCCTTCCTCCTCAGACCCTTTCATTTTCCAATGGGACCCTCCACCAGCACAGGCCTCCCCCACCCGCCTGCAGTCACCGCTCCTGCCCCACGCTGGGTAAGGTGCAGCCCCACCCCCACCCCCAGTGAGGCTACAGTGAGGGGTAGCAGCTGGGCCCCCCCCGGCACCCACCGCAGGGGAGACAAGGGGGCTTCCTGTACCTGAGAGGGGCCCTAGGAGCACATGCAGTGACAGTGGTGCGAAGTGAGTGTGGTGCAGGGGGGAGAGGGGGCCTCCCCCGGAGCTCACTGCTGCCTGTGGGGAGAGGGCTGAGGGGAATCCTCCTCTCTGGCCCTTGACCTGGGGCAGCCTGTCTGCACCCCAAACTCCTCATCCCCAGCCCTGCCCCATCCCAAAGCCCTCACCCCCAGCCAGAGCCCTCACCCACTGCACCCCAACCCTCTACCCCAGCCCTGAGCCCCTCCCACACCCCAAACCCCTCATCCTCAGAGCCCTCACCCCCTGCACCCCAACTCTCTGCCCCAGTCCTGAGCCCCTCCCACACCCAAACCCCTCATACCCAGAGCCCTCACCGCCTGTACCCTAACCCCCTCTGCCCCAGACCTGAGCCCCCTCTGCCCCAGACCTGAGCCCCCCTCTGCCCCAGACCTGAGCCCCTCTCACATCCCAAACCCCTCATCCCCAGCCCTGTCCCACCCCAGAGCCCTCACCCCCTGCACCTCTACCCTCTACCCCAGCCCTCAGCCCCTCCCACACCCCAAACTCCTCATCCCAAGCCCCCTCACCCCTTGTACCCCTACCCTCTACCTTAGCCTTGATCCCCCTCTCACACCCCAAACCCCTCATCACCAGCCCACTCCACAGCCCTCACAGTTTTACATTATTTTAAAAAATATACAGTAACTCCTCACTTAACGTTGTAGTTTTGTTCCTGAAAAATGCTACTTTAAGTGAAATGATGTTAAGTGAATCCAATTTCCCCATAAGAATTAATGTAAATGGGGGGTTAGGTTCCAGGGAATTTTGTTTTAAACAATGTAATACTGTACACAGCAATGCTGATTGTGAAGCTTGGTTGAGGTGGTGGAGTCAGCGGGTGGAAGAGGGTGGGCTATTTCCCAGGGAATGCCTTACTGCTAAATGATGAACTAGCACTCGGCTGAGCCCTCAAGGGTTAACACGTTGTTGTTAATGCAGCCTCACACTCTACAAGGCAGCACGAATGGAGGGGGGTTGCGGAGAGACAGCATGGGACAGAGAGACAGAGATACACACCCTGTGTGTGAGAGAGAGACTTTGAGTCAGCAGCTGCTGCCAGAGCTCCCTCCATTCTGAGCCCAGTCGTGTCCCCTCTTTCCTCAATGGAGATGAGGAGGCAGCAACGGGGAGGGGGCACCCTGACAACAGCATCCCTCTTCCCCCTCCCCCTGCACAAAAAGCAGGAGGTTCAGGGGAGCAGCTCCAAGGCAGAGGGCAGGAACAGCACACGGCAGTGTGGGGGAGGGACACCTGAACTGCCCAGTAATTGATAGCCTGCTGGGCGGCAGCTGCACAGGGAACTTAGGGGAGCTGATAGGGGGGCTGTCAGCCCACCCTGGATCCAAGCCTCCCCCCCCCCCAGCTAGCTCCAACTGCTGCTCTTCCTGCAAGCAGTGGACAAAGCAGGCGGCTGCCAAACAACACTATAAGGGAGCATTGAGCAACTTTCAACGACCATGTTCTCTAATTCAGAGGTTCTCAAACTGTGGTCCCTGAATGACCACTGGTCCGCGAGCTCCATTCAGGTGGTCCACGGATGGTTCCCTCTAAGGTGCACTCCTGGGCAGCTGCACACAAAACAATGAAGAGCCACCCACCTAATTAGTGGATCCGCACAGGTGTGGCTCCACTAATTAGGTGCCTGGACCCTGGAGAAGATGCACATGTAAGGTGAGGTGGTGGCCTTGGGGGGAATAGGAGTAGTAGGAGGGGGCAGTGGTGTGAGAAGAGGGGGTGGGAGGAATTTGGGACGTGCAGGGCTACGGCAGCCAGAGAAAGAGGCTCAGGGCTGCAGCTGCTGAGGAGAGACCCCCTTCCTTCCCAGCCAGACCTCAGGGGCTACTGCGGTGGGGGAGAGAGAGAGAGAACCCCCCTTCTTCTCAGTCCCAGCTTGGGGGCTGCTGCGGAAGGGAAGAGAGGCCACATCCATCACATTAGAAAGGTTAAGACTACTGATATTAAAATATGAGTTGTGTGCTTTTATGTGTAGAACAAAAAAAGTTAATTATTATTTAGGGGTTTTTATATAGAACTTTTATCCAAAGCGCTTTACAATAGTTCACTAACGGTACATACAACATTTGGAAAGATCATTAAGTGGTCCACCAAGACCCTCAGCAATTTTCAAGTGGTCCACGGGAAAAAAAGTTTGAGAGCCACTTCTCTAATTGATCAGCAACGTAACAACAAAAAAACATTAACCGGGACGACTTTAAGTGAGGAATTACTGTATATTAGCTTATAAGGCAGGGGTGTGTGTGTGTGTGTGTATACAAACCTGCCGCCCCTGCCTGGGCTTCCCTGCGCTGCGCTGAGAGTGGGAGGGGACTGGGCACAGAGAGACGCTGCAGGGTCTGGGCTTTGTCAGACCAGGGGCTGCGATGCCTGGGACACGGTGGAGAGTCTGGACCTAGCCCTGGAGAGAAATGCAGCAGCTGATGGTTAAGTACTTTCCGTGTGGAAAAGCTGTGTGTGTGTGTGTGTGTGTGTGTGTGTGTGTGTGTGTGTGTGTGTGCGCGCACTACACAAACATGCAGAGACACTCACAGGCAAACAGATGGACACCTCCACCGGTCCCTGTCCGCGCCTAACTCTGTACATCCGTGAATTGGTCCCTGCCTCTTCCTAGAGACACTGAAATACAAACAACTCACTGTATTCTGGCAGTAGCTGGACACGATTCCTGGGGCAGCTGACAAGTCAGCTGGGTGTGGAGAGACTGGGGGCTTCAGGGAGCAGTTTGGATAATATCTCTGGGGATGTTTGTCCTGTTCTAGCCAGGGTGTGTTTCTGGGCAGGGTGGGGGGTGGGGCTCAAAGTCCCCTTGTCACTCTGGCCTCACTTTGCTCTTTATCAGCCTCTTCCCCTTTTCATACCAGTCCCGCTCTGCTTCGTGTCACTGTGTATCTGGTGCAGTAATGGGTGGCGGTGTCCACAGCTGCCAGTGAGCGCAGCTGCAGGGAGAGCGCGTTTTTAGCCGTGTCTCTGGAGAAGCTCAGGCGGCTCTGGAGAGACGGGGTGTAGTCTGTGCCCCCACTAGCGCCTATATACCCGAGCCATTCCAGGCCTTCACCGGGGGGCTGCCAGACCCAGTGCCAACCATAGCTGCTGTCAGTGATGGAAACACCCGAGACAGCGCAGGTCAGGGTGAGGGTCTCTCCGAGCTTCACCGCCCCCGGGCCAGACTGGACCAGCTGCACCTGGCAGAGGACACCTGGGGAAAGGAAAACAGAGCGTTAAGGCCCCAATTCTGCTTCAAGCCGTCGATCCTGTCTCCCAGATCTCCCCTGGACACTCACCCGGGGCAGCAGCCAGTGACAGCATGAGGACGAGTAAAGATTTCATGGTGGTCTTCAAGTGAAACGCAAACCAATGAAGATGCGGGTCAGGCCCTGAGCAGGCGGGTCCCGGTGAGAACCCAGGAACTGCTCTTTAAACGGGGAACGTGGGCCTGAGATTTGCATAAAACACCCCAACCTCCCTCCTCCCTCTTGAAAAGGAGCTGGAACAAGGAGCGATCTCCAGCGCCCATTGGCCGGTCTCCCCTCATTAGCTGTGCGACAGGCCGGGGGATGAGCAGAGCATTAGCGAGCTCCTCCTAATCACTGCCTGGGTTCCAGCTGTCCGGGGTCTGAGACTGGCGCCCATCACTGTGGTAACTTGGCACTGTGCGTTCACGAGTATAAAGTTGGGGTTGTTTTGAGCTCGAATCAAGGCCATGACAGAGGGTTTGTTCGGGTAAGGAGGGCTCAGATTCTTTCCCCCCCGCTCACATTTAAAAGTTCCTTTACCACCGCCCCCTTCCCCCCAGGAAACCTGGAAATGACCGGACAGGACACAAGGGAATTGTGAGCAGTTCCTCCACTCAGGGACTGGCATGTGAGTATTTCCAAGTGGGGATAAACCTCCTGGGATGCTGGAGCGCAGTGTGGGGGATGGGAGAGTCAGACACCCACCCCCCCCCGCCGCCTGTCTGTAAAATAAACATCGCAGCACTGGATACTGCAAACTGCACCGACAATACAGAGAATGGATGTCCCGACGCTGAGACTCTCCTAGGAGTATCTAACGGAGGAGGAAAGGCCGGTTTTAGGAGCACGGGCTCACAAACAGCTTTGGGGAAAGGGGAGGGAACCGAGCCCGAGTAGAAGATGCAGTTTCTGGGCTGGGGTTGCAGTGACAGGAATGAGGAACCGTGGGAAATGGAATGCTTTGCCTGGGTGCTTTTTAAACAGACCCACAATGCACAGCCAACCTGTGGAACTCCTTGCCAGAGGTCGCTGTGAAGGCAAAATGTATAACTAGGTTAAAAAAAGAATTAGAGGAGGATAGGTCTATCAATGGCTATTAGCCTAAAAGATCAGGGACCATCTCCATTCTCTGGTTGCACCTAAACTTCCAACTGCCAGAGGAAGGGAGTGAATGACAGTGGATGGATCACTGGATGATTCCCTGTTCTGTTCATTCCCTCTGGGGCACCTGGCATTGGCCACTGTTGGAACGACTGGATACTGGGCTGGATGGACCTTTGGTCTGACCCAATATGGCCATTCTTATGTTCTTATTTACTAGTTTGTGTGGGTGGGTGCGCTGCTCCTGGCAGGGTGGGATGAGGCCTGGGGGATGTTTGGGGCTCCAGGGAAAGGAACAGCCACAGAGAGGCAGGCAGGGAAACGCCCAGTCAAAACGAGCAGTTCGGTTTCTGGGGGGAGACTGAGGCACAAGAATATGTGGATTTGACCCTGGGTTTTCCTGCACTGCGAGTGGGAGGGAACTGGGCAGGGAGAGACCCTGCAGGGTCTGGGCTTTGTCAGCACAGGGGCTGTGATGGCTGGGACACGGGGGAGAGTCTGGACCAAGCCCTGGAGAGAAATGCAGCAGCTCCGTGTTAGGCGCTTTCCATATAGAAAAGCCGTGTGTGTGTGTGTGTGTGTGTGTGTGTGTGTGTGTGTGTGTGTGTGTGTGTGTGTGTGTGTGTGTGTGTGTGTGGGAGAGAGGGAGACTGCTGCCCCCTACTGGAGGGAAGGAGGATTGGGGGGATGTGTGTGTTGGGGGGTTGTGCTGGAAATAGACCTTCTTAGTCTACACAAACATGCAGAGACACTCACAGGCAAACAGATGGACACCTCCACCGGCCCCTGTCCGTGCCTAACTCTGTACATCAGTGAATCGGTCCCTGCCTCTTCCTAGAGCCACTGAAATACAAACAACTCACTGTATTCTGGCAGTAGCTGGACATGATTCCTGGGGCAGCTGACAGGTCAACTGGGTGTGGAGAGACTGGGGGCTTCCGGGGGCAGCTTTAACAATAGCTCTGGGGATGTTTGTCCTGTTCTAGCCACTGTGTGTTTCTGGGCAGTGAGAGGGTGGGGACTCATATTACCCTTTTCAAAGTAGCAGCCGTGTTAGTCTGTATCCGCAAAAATAACAGGAGTACTTGTGGCACCTTAGAGACTAACAAATTTATTAGAGCATAAGCTTTCGTGGGCTACAACCCACTTCTTCGGATGCATAAAGAGTGAACCATATATTGAGGAGATATATATACACACACATACAGAGAGCATGAACAGGTGGGAGTTGTCTTACCAACTCTGAGAGGCCAATTAAGTAAGAGAAAAAAAACTTTTGAAGTGATAATCAAGATGGTTCAGTACAGACAGTTTGATAAGAAGCAAGTGTGAAAATACTTACAAGGGGAGATAGATTCAATGTTTGTAATGGCTCAGCCACTCCCAATCCCTATTTAGCCCTGAGTAGATTGTGTCTAGTTTGCATATCAATTCCAGCTCAGCAGTCTCTCGTTGGAGTCTGTTTTTGAAGTTTTTCTGTTTTAAGATAGCCACCCGCAGGTCTGTCAAAGAATGGCCAGACAGGTTAAAGTGTTCTCCCACTGGTTTTTGAGTATTATGATTCCTGATGTCAGATTTGTGTCCATTAATTCTTTTGCGTAGAGACTGTCCGGTTTGGCCAATGTACATGGCAGAGGGGCATTGCTGGCACATGATGGCATATATCACATTGGTAGATGTGCAGGTGAACGAGCCACCGATGGTATGGCTGATGTGATTAGGCCCTATGATGGTGTCACTTGAATAGATATGTGGACAGAGTTGGCATCGGGCTTTGTTACAAGGATAGGTTCCTGGGTCAGTGTTTTTGTTCAGTGATGTGTGGTTGCTGGTGAGTATTTGCTTTAGGTTGGGGGGTTGTCTGTAAGCGAGGACAGGTCTGTCTCCCAAGATCTGTGAGAGTAAAGGATCATCTTTCAGGATAGGTTGTAGATCTCTGATGATGCGCTGGAGAGGTTTTAGTTGGGGGCTGAAGGTGACAGCTAGTGGTGTTCTGTTATTTTCTTTGTTGGCCCTGTCTTGTAGGAGGTGACTTCTGGGTACTCGTCTGGCTCTGTCAATCTGTTTTTTCACTTCAGCAGGTGGGTATTGTAGTTTTAAGAATGCTTGATAGAGATCTTGTAGGTGCTTGTCTCTATCTGAGGGATTGGAGCAAATGCGGTTATATCTTAGAGCTTGGCTGTAGACAATGGATCGTGTGGTGTGTCCTGGATGGATGCTGGAGGCATGTAGGTAGACATATTACCCTTGTCACTCTGGCCTCACTTTGCAGTTTATCAGCCACTTCCCCTTTGTACCAGTCCCTACTTTCCTCTGTGTCACTGTTCATGTCTGCCTGGCTCAGGAAGAGGTGGTGGTGTCTTCAGATGTCAGTGAATTGAGCCGGGGGGGAACTGGTTCTTGGAAGTGTCTCCAGAGATGGTGGTTTAGCGTTGGAAAGACAGGGCATAGCCTGTGCTCACACCACTATCTGCAACTACATAAGCCACCTACTCCAGCCCTTTCCCAGCGGGCTGCCGGATCCTGTCCAGCTCGTACTGCGGAGTCGTGATGGAGAACCCGGAGACAGCGCAGATCAGTGTGATCTGTTTGCCCAGAACTTTGCTGGTCCCGGGCTGGACTGGACTGGCTGCACCTGGGAAAAACAAAGCAGAGCAAAGAGAGAATTAGCAACCAAAGAAATCTACGGATCTGTCTCTGAGTCCCCCCTGCCCCATAGACACTTACCGGTGAAGATGGAGAACAGGGAAAGAAAAAGCAACAGAGATTCCATTCTCATTTCCATGTAATGAGGGAAATTCCCCAGAGGGCAGGACCGGGCAGTTCTGTGTCTAGGGAGAGACTGGGGCTCCCAGAACCAGGAGTTTGTATTTAAATAGGAATCCCCCGGGGCAGGCGCTCGGTACATGGCGATGTCCCCTCAGAGACAGGTGCCCCCTTTACACCCGGAGAGACCCTGCACTCAGCTCAGCACATGGACACGTGATGGCTGATTGAGGGTAGGAAGGTGGGCCCAGAGGACAGTTACCAGAACCTGGACTCAGGAGAACCCCCTAGGCCAGGCAGTTCCATGCAAATTTCATCCAGTGAGTACAAACTACCGGGGAGACCTCTAGCTAGGCCGGGCTGTCTGGTGGGTAGGAGATTCACAGCCCCCTTCATCTCTTGGGGTGTGACCCACAGGCCGGGGCAGTCAATGGGTTTCTCTCCATTGGAGCTGTGGCTACTGCAGAATGTTCTGGGCAAATGGAATCAGTACAAGGCATGTTCAGACTCTGCCAATAGGAACAAAGCTCCTGGGAACATCTGAGGGGGGAGGAGTCACAGCTGCAGGAGGAGGGAGAGGCTGGTTTCAGAGACCAGAGACTGAGAAACAGCTCTAGTTAAAAGGGAGGAACTGGGCAAGGAGAGAAGATGCATCTTCTGGGGTGTCTCAGCCTGAGAGCTGGGGCTGCAGCAGCCCTGAAGGGAGATGCACAATAGAGGGGGATGGAACGATTTTGTTTGTAGGCGCCACCACCTCGAGAGAGACATGGCCAGTGTCTTGTTCCCTGCAGGCTACAATGGAAATGGTAAATTACAGCACCAGAGAGGCCCAAACCTTCCTGTTGAATCTGCTTTCCCTAAGGCTGCGTCTACACTACAGAGTTAAGTTGAAGCAAGTTACAGCTGATGATTATAAACCGCAATAATTGCATCGCTTGTGTACGTTCACACGCCGCTCCCTGTGTCGGCAGAGCAGGTCCACAGCTGGTTCTCTAGCATTGACAGAGAGAGCAGTGCACCATGGGTAGCTATCCCATTGTGCAACTCACCCCCTGCTGCTGCTAGGAACTGTGGGAATAGGGAATGGATTGCAGTGCATCATGGGTGTGGGCTCACTGTCACATGATGAAGATTTTTCTCTCCCATCATTCCGTGGGCTTCTGACTATGGTTTGTGCCATTTTCAACAGCCCCTGTAAACTGGGCACCCCCAATTTCTGGGTGAAATCATGGATCCAGCCCCGCTCTCCAGGCTGGGGATCAGGGCCGGCTCTAGGCACCAGCAAACCAAGTACGTGCCACCCAGGGATGGCGGCAGGGTGGCCAGAAGCAGCAGCGGGGCCATAGAGATGGGGCGCTGCCATGCGGGGCCCGCATCCCGCTCTCTGGGGCTCTGCTTCCTCTGGGGCTACCCTGGCCCGGCTCCTCAGCCCTCTGCCGGGCAGTCCCCCAGCTCTGCCCTCCTGGGTCCCAGCCAGTCCTGGAGGCTGGGACCCCCTGCTGCTTACCCCAACCCTGCCAGCAACGGACCGGCTGGAGGTGAAGGGGAATTGGCGGAGTCAGCACTGGTGGGGGGAAGCCCAGGGCTGGGGCAGCAGGGGGTGTGGGTGGAGGAGGGCACTGGGGGGGGGTGAGAACCCAGGGCTGAGATGGGGGGCAGCCAAAATTTTTTTTTGCTTGCGCGGCAAAAAATCTAGAGCTGTCCCTGCTGGGGATAAGGGTTAGGAACAGAAGGCGGCTGATCACGCAGTATATTATGAGTTGCGAATCTGAACAGGAATTATTGTATTAGCCTCCCCCTGCCCTGCTTTACTCTCTGTCACCAGCACAGTAACACGTGGGAGCAGAACTGCGGGGAGAACTGGTGTGGGACCACACAGGGGGGAAATGCAGCACCTCAGTTTAGGTGCTTGCCTATAGAAGAAATGCTTGGTGGTGGCGGGGGGGGGGGGGAACTGCTGCCCCCTACTGGACAGAATGAGACTCTCTCACACACACAGGCAAACAGACAGACCCAGGGGTCCTGAGTGATTTTTGTGTAACTGTTTTGCCATGAATCTGTCTCTGCCTGCTACTATAATAAACGTAATGTAACAAATGACACATTTTTCAGTAAGTTTGCAAAGCTTCCTGTGGGAGCGGAAAGGTAAATGGTGTCCAGAGAAACTGGGTGGCAGATGGAGGCATTTTAACCGATATCTATTAGTATGCAGGTTGTTAGTATTCAATCTACTGTGTGTGTCTTTATCTCTAAGGGCTCAGCTATCCCTGCTTCTCTGGCCTCACTCGGCTGCTTAGAACCAGCTTCCCCTTTTTGTGCCAGTCCCGCTTTGCTCTGTGTCACTGTGTGTCTGGCACAGTAATAGGTGGCAGTGTCTGCAGCTGTCAGCGAGCGGAGCTGCAGGGAGAACTGGCTCTTGGCGGTGTCTCCAGAGATGGTGATTCGGCCCTGAAGAGACAGGGCATAGTCTGTGCTCCCGCCATACGGGTACACATACCCCATCCACTCCAGCCCTTTCCCGGGGGGCTGCCGGATCCAGTTCCAAGCGTAGTTGTCAGTGATGGATACACCCGAGACAGCGCAGGTCAGTGCGAGGGTCTCTCCAGGCTTCACCATTCCCAGGCCTGACTGGACTAGCTGCACCTGAGACAGGACACCTGGAGAAAGGAAACAAAGTGTGGAAAGTATTACCACTGAACAAATCTATGGTTCTGCCCCTAATTCCCCCACTGCCCCATAGACACTTACAGGTGGGGGCGGAGAACAGGGAAAGGAAAAGCAACAGAGATTTCATTCTCGTTTTCATGCAATGAGGGAAACTCCCCAGTGGGCAGGACCGGGCAGTTCTGTGTCTGGGGAGAGACTGAAGCTCATAGAATTAGGGGTTTGTATTTAAACAGCAACCCCCTAGGGAGGGATTTGCATGCGGGTTGCACCCAGGGGATATAAGTTGACAGGGAGAAGTCTAGGTAAGGAGTATTGTCTGGTGGAGTCAACAGAAACACATCTTCAGCACGCTGGGATGTGATGGAGATTCACTAAACTTTTCATCTTTCCATGTCTGCTGTGCCGTTACATTATTTTATTTCTCTTTCACATAATTCCCGTGGCACTTCGGATCATGCCGACCCACATTTTCACTGAATTTGTGTATCACAACAGAATTTTGGGACAGTTTATTGTGGGACATTAGTCAGACGTTGCTCTGGTAGGGCATGCGGCAGAGAGAAATTACCTAAAGTCGGTTTTGTTTAATAAAACATTTTATGTATTGTGTTCATATTCTACTCAATTTGGGTGAGTCTATAAGGGAGAGTGTGTGTGTGTGTGTGTATGTGTGTGTGCATGTGTGCTCGCGTGCAGGGGTATCACTGTGTATGAGTTGTTGTTCATGTGAGTGTGTGTGTCACAGCCAGGATCTAACACTCCATCTAAAACTGGTCTCATTGAACTGCATAGAATCGTCTGCTCCCTTTTTTGGTAGTTAGAGCATTAAATAATGTTAAAAATCTGCTCCTAAAGGGGAATCAGACACATCACAGATCAGTGTGAGGTTCTCCCCATGAGAACATAACAGCCACATTGGGTCAGACCAACTGTGCATCTATCCCAGTGTCCTGTCTGAGGACAGGGGCCAATGCCAGGTGCTTCAAAGGGAATGAACAGATCAGGCAAACACTGAGTGATCCACCCCCCCCTTGTCCAGTCCCAGCTTTTGGCAGTCAGAGGTCTAAGGGCACCCAGAGCATGGGGTCGCATCCCTGCCCACCTTGGGTAGTAGCTATTGATAGACCTGTTTCAGAGTAGCAGCCGTGTTAGTCTGTATCCGCAAAAAGAACAGGAGTACTTGTGGCACCTTAGAGACTAACAAATTTACCTGCCCTCCATGAACTTATCTCTCTCTCTCTCTGTGTGTCTGTCTCTCTCTCGCTCTGTGTGTATGGGTGTGTCGGACTACTGCCTCCTAATGGAGAAAATCAGAGTTGTTCTCCCTCCCTCCCTCCCTCCCTCCCTCCCTCTCTGTGAGTGTGCGCACGCACCCGTCACTCTCTTCCAAAGGCAAAGACCGCGACCTTCCCGGTGCGCACCTGACACACACTGGGACACAGACACACGGTGCCATTATTTTGTAACTCTTAATTCCGTGAATCTTTCCCTGCCTGCTCCGACAGCCATTCGGAAGGAAGGAAACACCTGAGTTTTATCAGTGAGTTTCCCATAGGGTGACCAGATGTCCCGATTTTATAGGGACAGTCCCGATATTTGGGGCTTTTTCACACTTGCTGTCTGGTCACCCTAGTTTCCCATGATTTCTGTGGCAGCTCAAAGGCAAGGCATATCCAGAGAAACTGGCTAAATTCTACAGAGTTAAAAAAAATCCCAACTATTTGGATGTATGTTTTTCATAGTGAGTTCACTGTGTGTGTCTCTTTCTCAGCAGGGCTCCACTATCCCTCTGACTGTGGCCTCCCTGGGCTATTTAGAAACCGCTTCCCCTTTTCGTGCCAGTCCCTGCTCTGCTCTGGGTCACTGTGTCTCTCCTGGCACGGTAATAGGTGGCGGTGTCTGCAGCTGTCAGCGAGCGGAGCTGCAGGGAGAACTGGTTCTTGGCGGTGTCTGCAGAGATGGTGATTCGGCCTCGGAGAGACAGGGCGTAGCCTGTCTCCCCGCTGTTATACGGGTACACATACCCCATCCACTCCAGCCCTTTCCCGGGGGGCTGCCGGATCCAGTTCCAGGCGTAATACCGAGTAGTGACGGAGAACCCGGAGACAGTGCAGGTCAGGGTGAGGGTCTCTCTGGGCTTTGCCGTCCCCGGGCCGGACTGGACCAGCTGCACCTGGGAGAGGACACCTGGGAAAAGGGAAAGAAAGCAAGAAAACCATTAGCCCAGAGAGACTCCACAGATCTGTTACCAGACCCACCTCCACTGCCCCATAGACACTTACAGGATGGGACAGAGAACAGAGAAAGGAAAAGCAACAGAGATTTCATTCTCATTTTCATGCAATGGGGGAAACTCCCCAGCAGGCAGGACCGGGCAGTTCTGTGTCTGGGGAGAGACTGAGGCTCCTAGAACCAGGGGTTGGTATTTAACCAGCAACCCTGTGGGGAGGGATTTGCATGCGGGTTGCACCCAGCAGGTATAAGGTGACAGGGAGCCGTGTAGGTAGGGTGTATTGGCTGGTGGAGTGGACAGATCTCCATGAGGTCTGGGATGGGATGGGGAGGTCCCCTTGACGCCCTTTCCCTTGAGTGCAATGTGTCTTAGGAAAGAGGTTAACTGGCTCTGTGAATCGTAACCTCCAACAGTGGCTACTGAGAAATGCATTGGGCATCTCCGAGAAACATAAACAGTGCACAGAAGCAGTCAATCGAAATGAGCTGTCACAGGGATGAGCAAAGGGGAAGGTGATTCCTCTGTGTAATACTGATTAATTAATAAGTGACATTGCAGATATATCCAAAGGGGAAAGTGGTGCAGGTGTGGAGAGATGAAGGGCTAAAATCCATGTGCAGCTTAGGTAATAACTTGGTATATGAATTGTGCCAGCTCTTTTCCAAGCCCAAAGTCCAGAGTTTGATCAAGAGACCAGAGGCCTAGCAAATAGTGATTAGCTAGGAAAAGGCAGAATAACCAAAAGATAACCTTGCTTTTGCTAAGATGAGCCTGGTCAGCAAAATTGCCAGATGTTGGAGCAATAACTGAATAATTGTGTCTTATTCAGAGTTGCAAATTGAACAAAGAAGCCCTGTTTCTGTTGTGGTAGTTTCTTTTTTAGGGAGATGGTCTTCCCACATCTCCAATCTTGAGTTTATGAGAGGTTGGAACATGTTAGTATAAGATATGGCCTCCTCCCACCTCCCTTTCCCAGGGACCAGTACCTGCCTTAAGACAGAAAGGAGGCAATCTTTATTGCTATATACTTTCACTGTTTCTTTGCTTTAACCCCTAGGAATGTATCTGTTGGACAATCAGAGGAGTTGCTTCATTCTATGGATCCCAAATCAGAATTCAACATATATATATATTATACTAATACATTTATCAAAGTATTAATTAAATGTTAACTTGTTAACTTGAGACCATGGGCAGAGACATTATGTAACCTTTTAACCATTGGCTACTGTGCTATCTTGTCTTGCTGCAAAACCTATCAGGGGTTGTAGAACTGCCTACCCCGTCACTTTCCCCCACCCATGGAAAATCCATATATTCCATTGTAATCAACTGATTGACAGTGTCTCTGAGCCTAATGAGCAAGGTGACACTCCGTCAGCGCTGTACATAATAACCCCCTATGCTTGACCTCTACACGGTGTGAAATTATGTTAGTGCACTGGGCATTCGGTAGTGGATACAGACAAACAGGGGCAGTGAGGGAGGAGGAAATGGAGACACAAAGGAACGGGGAAGGTTTGGGTTTTATGCGATGAAGAACTTTGCACTCAGGGAATCCTAAGAGTAACCTGGAAGGGAAAGTAGCAGCTTGTAGTTAATGTCACTTTTGAGTTAATAGCTTCATATTATATTTATCCCAGAAGGGACCATTTGAACCCGCTAACACTGGTCTACAATTTTTGAGAAGCCGTCTGCTTCAGAGATAAAATGTGCTATTTATTATGTATTTTGATGTGCTGAATTCAAATATGACAATTAAAACAACTGATTGGCTACTGTTTCTAAGATATTTAAGTTTTTACATTTTATGTCTATGTATATTGTGTAGATAGTAGAGTTTTAATCATAAAATTGTAAACCTAGGTCTTTTCATGTGTTTATGGTTGCTTTACATGATAATATTTCACCTGTCCTGTTTATGTAACACTTTAAAAATCAACAAAAGGGTTATATAAATAAAATTTATTATGAAACAAAAGGCAAAAAACTATTATGGACATAGTTTAGTCCTATTCAGTGTCTAGTCAGCGCTTCTTGACTTGTCTCTTGTATTCATTAAATGGAGCATCTCTTGTCACTGTCCAGCAATAGTCTGCAAGCATTGATGGGCTCCATTTGCCCTGATAGTGTTTCTCCATTGTTGCAATGTCCTGGTGAAATCGCTCGCCGTGCTCGTTGCTCACTGCTCCGCAGTTCGGTGGAAAAAAATCTAGATGAGAGTGCAAAAAATGTATCTTTAGTGACATGTTGCAACCAAGGCTTTTGTATGCCTTGAGGAGGTTTTCCACCAACAACCTGTAGTCGTCTGCCTTATTGTTTCCGAGAAAATGTATTGCCACTAACTGGAAGGCTTTCCATGCCGTCTTTTCCTTGTCACGCAGTGCATGGTCAAATGCATCATCTCGAAGAAGTTCACGAATCTGAGGACCAACTGATAAAGACACCTTCCTTTATCTTAGCTTCCCTTAACCTTGGAAATTTTCCACGGAGGTACTTGAAAGCTGCTTGTGTTTTGTCAATGGCCTTGACAAAGTTCTTCATCAGACCCAGCTTGATGTGTAAGGGTGGTAACAAAATCTTCCTTGATTCAACAAGTGGTGGATGCTGAACACTTTTCCTCCCAGGCTCCAATGACTGTCGGAGTGGCCAATCTTTCTTGATGTAGTGGGAATCTCTTGCACGACTATCTCATTCGCAGAGAAAACAGCAGTACTTTGTGTACCCAGTCTGCAGACCAAGCAAGAGAGCAACAACCTTCAAATCGCCACAAAGCTGCCACTGATGTTGGTCATAGTTTATGCACCTCAAAAGTTGTTTCATGTTGTCATAGGTTTCCTTCATATGGACTGCATGACCAACTGGAATTGATGGCAAAACATTGCCATTATGCAGTAAAACAGCTTTAAGACTCGTCTTCGATGAATCAATGAACAGTCTCCACTCATCTGGATCGTGAACGATGTTGAGGGCTGCCATCACACCATCGATGTTGTTGCAGGCTACAAGATCACCTTCCATGAAGAAGAATGGGACAAGATCCTTTTGACGGTCACAGAACATGGAAACCCTAACATCACCTGCCAGGAGATTCCAGTGCTGTAGTCTGGAGCCCAACAGCTCTGCCTTACTCTTGGGTAGTTCCAAATCCCTGACAAGGTCATTCAGTTCACCTTGTGTTATGAGGTGTGGTTCAGAGGAGAAGGATGGGAGAAAATGTGGGTCCTGTGACATTGATGGCTCAGGACCAGAAGTTTCATCCTCTTCCTCTTCCTCGTCTGACTCAAGTGAGAATGATTCTGGTGCATCAGGAACCGGCAGCCCTTCTCCGTGAGATACTGGGCGTATAGCTGATGGAATGTTTGGATAATGCACAGTCCACTTTTTCTTCTTTGACACACCTTTCCCAACTGGAGGCACCATGCAGAAGTAACAATTGCTGGTATGATCTGTTGGCTCTCTCCAAATCATTGGCACTGCAAAAGGCATAGATTTCCTTTTCCTGTTCAACCACTGGCGAAGATTTGTTGCACAAGTGTTGCAGCATATGTGTGGGGCCCACCTCTTGTCCTGAGCTCCAATTTTGCAGCCAAAATAAAGGTGATAGGCTTTCTTAACCATAGTGGTTATACTGCGCTTTTGTGATGCAAAAGTCACTTCACCACAAACATAGCAGAAGTTATCTGCACTGTTCACACAAGTACGAGGCATCTCTGCTCACTTTGGCTAAACAGAAATGTGTCCCTTTGCAAAATCAAACACTGACAAATAAAAGAGCACGACACTGTATGATTTCTAGAGCTGATTTCGGGCAATTTGTATAGCAGAGTGATGTAAGCTTCGTTATGATTGCATCATCCATGACTTCTAGGAATAACATGATGCAATTCATATCATGTATGACGCAATACCAGCTTCAGATTGCATCATTCATTGTTTTGCCTAAAAAGCAAGTACTGTCCAAACCCAGTCATAGATTTATTCATAGATCCAGTCAAAGATATATTTTAGTCATTTCTGGTTTAAATTGAGATCCCTTCCCTTTATAACTCACTTATCCTCCGCCATTCCCAAGTCAAGGGTCGTATATTCTGACCCAATAGCATATCTTGAAAACTAGAGCCAATCAACAATTTTAAGCATCATTTTCGTTCTCAGTGACCCAGAATTAGTAAAGTTTGACTACATTTATTTCAGAAGCATTTTGGCTGTAGAGCAGTGTAATCTGACCTGCACGGCACAAGCCAGTGGATTTCCCCCAGTGATTACTGGATGCTTGGCAACGCGCCAGCAGTGCGTGTTCGCAGGTAATTCCTGCCCCCCACCAGAGGAGATGAGAATTGTTGACTGTGCACGTAGATAGATGTGTCTGAAGGCTTGTGTTTTTCACTGACTGTCCCTGCTGAAGGGGAAGAGTCCAATTCTGTGTGTGTTTTTGAAGCATGCTCACTCTTTCTCTCTGTGTGCCGCCCCCTAATGGAGGTAGTGACGTCTTCTCACTCTGTATCCATTTATACCTTTGTGTACAGAGAACACACACACACACAGTGTGTTGACTTTTTCTTTCTCTTTATATCCATTTAATCTTTCCATCTCTGTGCCGTTACATTATTTTATTTCTGTTTGACATAATTTCCCTGGCACATCAGATTATGCAGACCCACATTTTGACTGAATTTGTGTATCACAACAGAAATGTGGGACAGTGTATTGTGGGACATTAGGCAGACCTTGCTCTGGATAGGACACATGGTACAGAGAAATTACCTGAAGTGTGTTTCGTTTAATACAAATTTGTATGTATTTTGTTCATATTTGATTCACTTTGAGTGCGTCTATAAGTGAGTGCGTGGCTGTGTTTGTGTGTGAGATTTTTTTTATTTGTGGGATATGGTGTTCATATTCGATTTACTATCGGGGGTGGGGGGATCATTGTGCAGGAGTTTGTGTTCGTGTGAATGTGTGTGTCACAGCCAGGATCCAACACACCCTCTAAAACTGGTCTCGCTGCACTGCACAGAATCCGCTGCCCCTTTTTCGGGAGTTGTGACACTATGCCCCATATTCTTCACAGAATATTGTTCTAATATGATTATAGCATAAATATGATCTATTTTGTGCAAGATAAGGCACGTGAGGTGTAATGGGAAAGGTTGTGATTTGCTGAATATGATTATCCTGTTTGTATCATTTCTGTATCTGAAGTTAGGAATATTGACTATACATCTGTACTACAAAAGTCTTTGCACCTGGGGAACACCCACCAGACAGAATGCAACCAGTCTGGCTGGCTAGCTGGGAACAAGTCAATGGACCCTTAGGGAGAACAATATGGCTTTGGAGCTGCTAGTCTCCCACCTTCCTTGACTCATGGCTTCTTTGACACTGCAAGGTCATGTAATCATGTCACCTGGTAATGGACTCCATGGTAGAATACCAGTATTTTCCACTGAGATGTGGTGGGGGGAGGAACCACCCTGGAAAACAAAGGGTTCCCACCATATGTAAACCTATTTAAGGCAGGGGAGTGACTTAATCAGTGTTCATTCTCCACTGAATCCAGGCCCAGGATGACTGCTGAAACAAGACCGGGAGCAGGGTGGTGAGGACTGAATCCAGGCTGGACAGTTTGTTGTATTTCCAATACACGCAGTGTATCGCCTTTTCCCCTGAAAAAGATCCCGTGTGCTTCTTATAAGCATAACACACAGACACTGGAATCAGCTCTGCAAGGGCAGCACTCAGCTAGGGAATTGCCCAGCATTCAAGTGCACACCCCCTCTGAAGTGTAAACCCCAAATTGTGTCATCTTGTGCTGTACAGAGAACTGTACAGTGTAAGATCATTGACATTCGCTGTAGATGGGGACTGGGCAGGGAGAGAGATGAGCTGAGTTACCCACTTTCTCTCAGACAGTGTCTGGCAGAGACCAGAACTGAACCCAAATCGCCTTAAACCAGTCCAGCGCCTTTCCCCTAACGCTACCCTTCCTCTCATAAAGCATTGCAGCGGGAGGGCTGATTTTTGGAGGCGCTGGGCCCCAGCAGCTCTCACTGAGTTCAGGCAGAGCAGTGCCCGCTTAGCACCTCTGACATTGGCTCCCCTGGGGCAACGTTTCCTACACCGGTTCTGAGTTTGGGAGTGTGAATTGTTCGGTGCCCAACGCGAGTCACAGCGAGCCGGATTCCCAGAAGTGGATAATCCCCCACAGCTGTGACTGGGGTCACTCAGAGATGCAGGGACTGAGCATCTTTTGGAAACGAGGCCCAGAGTATCTCACCATTCATGTAACCGTCACCCCTGTCTCAGTGAGTCCCTGGGTGAACATTTCAGTGCGCAGCATGAGGAAGCGGAGTGTTTAAAATCCCTTGGTGGGAGGGGCTGGGATGTAGGGGGACAGCGGTTTCCCCAGGAATTGAAATTAGGGGGGGTGTTCGAATTTATGGGGGGGGGGGGTGTCAGGGCTGATGAGATATATAAAAGAGATATGAATAAAGTAAATGTTTTGTTAGGATAATGCAAATTTAACATAAGGATAATGCAAGTTACACCAAAACACATAACAGGTCTAGATTTCTAAAAATATATAATTAAAAAAAAATGTATTTAATTTAAATTGACTTTTGAAAAGTAAGCCCTCATGGGATAAGAGGGAAGTCCTCTCATGGATCAGTAACTGGTTAAAAGCTGGGACACAAAGGGTAGGAATAAATTATCTGTTTTCAGAATGGAGAGAGATAAATAGTGGTATCCCTGAGGGGTTGGTACTGGGACCATTACTGTTCAACATATTCATAAATGTTCTGGAAAAATGGGTAAACAGTGAGGTGGCAAAATTTGCAGATGATACAAAACTATTCAAGATAGTTAAGTTCCAGGCAGACTGCGAAGAGTTACAAAGAGATCTCACAAAACTGGGCGACTGGGCAACAAAATGGCAGATGAAATTCAATGTTCATAAATGCAAAGTAATGCACATTGGAAAACAATCTCAACTATACATACAAAATGAAGGAGTCTGAATTAGCTGTTAACACTCAAGTAAGAGATCTTGGAGTCATTGTAGATAATTCTCTGAAAACATCCACTCAATGTGCCATGGCAGTCAAAAAAGCAAAGAGAATGTTGGTGTTGGAAATCATTAAGAAAGGGATAGATAATAAGACAGAAAATATCATATTGCCTCTATATAAATCCATGGTACGTGCACACCTTGAATACTGTGTGCAGATCTGGTCACCCCATCCCCCAAAAGATATACTGGATTAGGGGTATGAAACAGGAGGAGAAATGAAAATGACTGGGGATTTTCAGCTTAGAAAAGAGACAACTAAGGGGGATATGATAGAGGTGTATAAAATCTTGACTGGTGTGAAGAAAGTGAATAAGGAAATGTTATTTAATCCTTCACATAACACAAGAACTAGCAGTCACCCAATGAAATTAAAAGGCAGCAGGTTTTAAAAAAACAAAAGGAAGTACTTCTTCAAACAACATAATGTCAACCTGTGGAACTCTGCCAGGGGATGCTGTGAAGACCAAAACTACACCATAAGCACATAAATATCGTAAAAATAGGTGGCCTTTTGTGAGCTAAACTGCTAAGGTACTTAGGCATCCAGTGGGATTTTCACATCTGCAACTTTAGGTGTCCAACTTTGGGAATCTGGTCTAGAGAGATTTGTGCAAGGTGAGTCTTGAGCTTAGGGAGGCTGTGGAATCTCCATCACTGGGGATTTTTAAGAGCGGGTTACACAAACATTGTCAGGGATGGTCCAGAAGATAAAGCTTAGTCCTTCCATGAGTGCTGGGAACTGGACTAATGACCTCTTGAGGTCCCTTCCAGTCCTACTATTCTATTATTCTAAGGGTATGTCTACACTACGAGGGTAGTTCGATTTCTCTTAAATCAAATTTGTGGAATCGATATTGCAAAGTCGAACGTGTGTGTCCACACTAAGGACAGTAATTCGACTTTGTGAGTCCACACTAACGGGGAAAGCGTCGACATTGGAAGCGGTGCACTGTGGGCAGCTATCCCACAGTTCCCGCAGTCCCCGCTGCCCATTGGAATTCTGGGTCGAGCCGCCAATGCCTTCTGGGTAAAAAAAAAAGGGTCGAGGGTGCTTTTGGGTAATTGTCGTCACCCGTCCGTCACTACCGCCCTCCCTCCCTCCCTGAAAGCGCCGGCGGGAAATCAGTTCGCGCACTTTTCCGGTCAGTGACAGCGCGGACGCCACAGCACTGCGAGCATGGATCCCGCTGCGAACATCGCTGCAGTTGTGGCCGTTGTCAACGCCTCGCAGCTTATCATCCACCTTTCCCAGAGGCAGATGCAGATAAACCAGGCGAGGAGGCTACGGCACCGCGGTGAGGGCCTGAAGTCTGAGAGTGGTACAGACCTGTCACAAAGCATGGGACCCAGCGCCGAGGACATCACGGTGACAATGGGTCATGTGGATGTTGTGGAACGGTGATTCTGGGCACGGGAAACAAGCACGGACTGGTGGGACCGCATAGTGCTGCAGGTCTGGGATGAATCCCAGTGGCTGCAAAACTTTCGCATGCGGAAGGGCACTTTCATGGAACTTTGTGAGTTGCTGTCCCCTGAAGCGCAATGACACCCGGATGCGAGCAGCCCTGACTGTCCAGAAGCGAGTGGCCATAGCCCTCTGGAAGCTTGCAACGCCGGACAGCTACCGGTCTGTCGCGAACCAGTTTGGCGTGGGCAAATCTACCGTGGGGGTTGTTGTGATGCAAGTAGCCAACGCAATCGTTAAGGTACTGCTCTCAAAGGTAGTGACCCTGGGAAACGTGGAGGTCATCATAGATGGCTTCGCCGCGATGGGATTCCCAAACTGCGGTGGGGCTATAGATGGAACTCACATCCCTATCCTGGGACCGGACCACCAGGCCAGCCAGTACATTAACAGAAAGGGATACTTTTCAATGGTGCTGCAAGCACTGGTGGACCGTCGGGGACGTTTTACAAACATCAACGTCGGATGGCCGGGCAAGGTTCATGACGCTCGCGTCTTCAGGAACTCTGGTCTGTTTAGATGGCTGCAGGAAGGTATTTACTTCCCGGACCACAAAATAACTCTTGGGGATGTGGAGATGCCTACAGTGATCCTTGGGGACCCAGCCTACCCGCTAATGCCCTGGCTCATGAAGCCCTACACTGGAGCCCTAGACACTGAAAAAGAACTGTTCAACTACCAGCTGAGCAAGTGCAGAATGGTGGTGGAGTGTGCTTTTGGCCGTCTCAAGGGGAGATGGAGAAGCTTACTCACTTGCTGTGATCTCAGCGAAACCAATATCCCCATTGTTATAGCAGCTTGCTGTGTGCTCCACAATCTCTGTGAGAGCAAGGGGGAGACCTTTATGGCGGGGTGGGAGGTTGAGGCAAATAGCCTGGCTGCTGATTACGCCCAGCCAGACAGCCGGGTGATTAGAAGAGCCCAGCGGGACGCGCTGTGCATCCGGGAGGCTTTGAAAGCTAAGTTCCACAGTGAGCAGGGTAACCAGTGACTTTTAAGTTTCTGTACAGAGAAGCTGAACCTGCCCCCGTTTCTTTACCCAGTTAATGTTGACTATCCTCTCCAGTTACAGACCCCCTCCACCCCCTTCCAAAAAAATAAAATCAGTTTTATTTTGTTAATGAACACCGTTGTCTTTAGTACTGTTTTCGCGGGAATGTTTGAAACCTGGGACGCAGACTGTGGTGGGGAGTGGGTGTAGTGTACTGATGCAAATGATCCTTCTAAACTCCAGGAATGACAGGATTCGCAGTGGTGGACTGGTTGTTTCAACGGAGCCTGCCAGCCCTCCTGAGCGGAACTGCGGGTGTGGGGGGGCTATGTGTTTTATGGCAGGGGGAGGAGGGTTACAGATCCCCTGCTGCGTGGCTCTGTGATCCAGGACAAGGACCGCTGCATAAGATTTGTAACTGCCCTCCCCCGCAACAAAGTCACAGTGCACCCCCCCCCCCACAGAACATGAAAACCACCTCCCAGACTGACCAGGGTAACTAGTCACTGCACTGTGTATGTGCCCTGCTGCTGGACCTGCCCCCGCCTCTGTACCCTGCTAAAGGTGACTATCCTGTCCAATTACCAAGCCCCTTCCCTCGCTTCAGACAGACTCTCCCTCAAAAGAACATGACTGAAACAGTAATGAACAGAAACGTATTTTTTATTAACAACCACACATGAAACTGGGGGGTGAAACTTGGACGGGGGCTTGGGTGAGGCAGGCAGGAAAGGACTTTTCAAATTTTGGGGAATGACAGCCTTCTGGTGCTTGAGCAGTCTGCAGGGGTGGAGTGAGAGTTTTCACGGACTCTGCCGCCCCTCCTTCTTTGGACTTTGGGCGAGGGGGGTATGGGACTTGGTGGCGGGGGAGTGCGGTTCCTGATAGACTGCAGCGGGGCTCTGTCCTCCTGCCTCCGTTCCTGCAGAACATCAACAAGGCGCCGGAGCGTGTCCGTTTGCTCCCTCAGAAGTCCAAGCAGCGTTTGAGTCGCCTGCTGGTCTTCCTGCCGCCACCTCTCCTCACGTTCCTGCAGCCGTCTAAACAGACCAGAGTTCCTGAAGACGCGAGCGTCATGAACCTTGCCCGGCCATCCGACGTTGATGTTTGTAAAATGTCCCCGATGGTCCACCAGTGCTTGCAGCACCATTGAAAAGTATCCCTTTCTGTTAATGTGTGTCCGGTGCATTTGGGACAAATTCTCCCTCCAATGGTTCTGCTGTGCTGCCTGGGCTCGGGAGCAGTCCATTAGTTCTGAGAACATGTCCTCTCGCATCTTCTTCTTCCTCCGCCTAATGTGCGCTAGCCTCTGGGAGTGTGATGCCAGGCTGGGTTGGGAGACAGTCGCAGATGTGGCTGTGGGAATGAGAAAAAGGTAGTGAATTCCTCCGAAAGATAAATGTAGTTGTGAACAAAGAACATAGTCTTTCTCTGTGAACAAGACCATGCACCGCACCTATCACATGCGCACTCAGGACAAGGTTGAATTTTCGGACCTCGCCTTCAGTGCCTGGGGTTTTGCACTGCAGATCTGGGAAGCGTGGCAGGACACCGTAATCTCTGTAGCAGGCAAAGATGGTAAGCCGTAGACTTGTGGCTGCTTAAAACTTTAGTAGTACCACTGGCCTCCTTTCACATTGAAAGCAATGCCAGTCTCTGCTGCCAGCAATCAGCCAAGCATGAACTCTGGCCCTGTCGCACCCCCTCGCGGATGTCCCAGGGAAAGATCCCTGTATGCTGCCCCTCTCCCGCATCCACCGCGTGGCTGCAAACCAGCGGTTACAGTTCTGTAAAGGAACTTGCAAGCAGTCCCAATACTAACAGTCCCCTACCTAATTCAAAGCAGGTCATCATGAGCGACATAACTATCATGAGGATCTCGGACACCGAGAAGGAAAGGATGCTTCGGGAAAGCCTGCAAAGACCAGGGCCCTATGCCGCCATGCTGTGCAAGGCAATGATACCGGAGTACTTGTTTGTCTCCTGGCGCGGGAACGTCTCCTACTTCGGAGGACCCAATAAGGCCGCTCTCCCCAGGAACCTGATGAACAGACTTTCCCACTACCTGCAGGAGAGCTTCGTTGAGATGTCAGTGGAGGATTATTGCTCTATCCCCGGACATATAGACCGGATTTTCATATAGCTGCAGTGGCAGGGACTAAAGAGTGGAGCAGCTTGGGCAGCAGAATCATGCACAACCGGACACTGTTTGATTTTTTTTAAATAGTTGTTACTGATTACTTAAGCGCCCAGGGTAAAGAAATCATGAAGCACACATTGTTCTTAGTCTTAATATTCCAGTTTTGTAAAAAATAAATGTTTAGATGTTTAAAGCACTTACCGCTTGATCCTTCCCCTGAATCTGTGTCCGGGTTACATGCTGGGGAGGGTTGGTAGGGGATCTCTGTAAGGGTGATGAAGAGCTCCTGGCTGTCGGGGAAATCAGCTTGGTAAGCGCTGTCGACTGCCTCGTCCTCCTCATCTCCTTCCTCATCTTCCCCGTCCGCTAACATGTCCGAGGAAGCGGCCGTGGACAATATCCCATCCTCAGAGTCCACGGTCAGTGGTGGGGTAGTGGTGGCGGCCGCACCTAGGATGGAATGCAGTGCCTCGTAGAAATGGGATGTGTGGGGCTGGGATCCGGAGCATCCGTTTGCCTCTTTGGTCTTCTGATAGCCTTGTCTCAGCTCCTTGATTTTCACGCGGCACTGCGTTGCATCCCGGCTGTATCCTCTCTCTGCCATGGCTTTAGAGATCTTCTCATAGATCTTTGCGTTCCGTCTTTTGGAGCGCAGCTCGGAAAGCACGGACTCATCGCCCCACACAGCGATGAGATCCAAGACTTCCCGATCAGTCCATGCTGGGGCCCTCTTTCTATTCTGGGATTGCACGGCCATCTCGGCTGGAGAGCTCTGCATCGTTGCCAGTGCTGCTGAGCTCGCCACGCTGTCCAAACAGGAAATGAGATTCAAACTGCCCAGACAGGAAAAGGAATTCAAATTTTCCCGGGGCTTTTCCTGTGTGGCTGGTCAGAGCATCCGAGCTCGGACTGCTGTCCAGAGCGTCAACGGAGTGGTGCACTGTGGGATAGCTCCCGGAGCTATTAGCGTCGATTTCCATCCACACCAAGCCTAATTCGATATGGCCATGTCGAATTTAGCGCTACTCCCCTCATTGGGGAGGAGTACAGAAGTCGAATTTAAGAGACCTCTATGTCGAACTAAATAGCCTCGTGGTGTGGATGGGTGCAGGGTTAATTCGATGTAATGGCGCTAAATTCGACATAAACGCCTAGTGTAGACCAGGCCTAACTCTGTCGGTTATTCAGAGGAAGGAAATACCTTCCAAAGCTGCTACAGTGAAAAGTAAAAGCAGCAAAAATCTCACTTTCCCTGGTGCTGGAGGGGAAAGTTCTCAGGGATTGGCTGGTAACTGCCAGGGCCGGCTCCAGGCACCAGCTTACCAAGCAGGTGCTTGGGGCGGCCACTCCGGAGAGGGGCGGCACGTCCAGCTGTTCGGCGGCAATTCGGCGGACGGTCCCTCACTCCTGCTCGGAGCGAAGGACCTCCCGCCGAATTGCCGCCGCAGATCGCGATCGCGGCTTTTTGTTTGTTTGTTTGTTTGTTTGCTTGGGGCGGCCAAAACCCTGGAGCCGGCACTGGTAACTGCACAGACTCAGGGGGCTGGGGATTGTCTCCCTGGCTGCAGCCTGGGCAAGGAGAGGGACAGATTTAAACAGGAAACTAACTCCCGCATTTGCATATCCCGCTCCTTATAAGAGACACACACTCTTACCCTTAGTAATTTGAGTGATTAACTATCGGTCTAGACCAGGGATCGGCAACCTTTGGCACGCGGCCTGCCAGGGTAAGCACCCTGGGCCGGTTTGTTTACCTGCCGCATCCTCAGGTTCAGCCGATCCGGGCTCCCACTGGCCGTGGTTCACCGCTCCAGGCCAATGGGGGCTGCGGGAAGTGGTGGCCAGCACACCCCTTGGCCCGTGCCACTTCCCGCTGCTCCCATTGGCCTGGAGCGGCGAACCGCGGCCAGTGGGAGCCGCGATCGGTGGAACCTGCCCAACCGGCAGGTAAACAAACCGGCCCTGCCCACCAGGGTACTTACCCTGGTGAGGTTGCCGATCCCTAGTCTAGACGGTCCCTTCCTATGTGCTGTGCTGGATCCTGATGATACTTTTACCCCAGGGAGGACTGAAGTGATCTCCCATCCCTAAGCACCATCTTATGGCCTGATAGAGTGTGTTTTGGGTGGTTCAGTGCAGGACACCCCTTGTTCTTCGTGGCCTTGGGATCAGAGTGGCAGGAGAACGGGGGCAGTGCATGTGAGACTCTCCAGGTCCAAGAGGAAATGAAGGCTCGCTTGTTTACAACAAGGGAAGTCCTAACATTTAAAATTCAGGTGTTGCCTAATTTAGGATGGGACTTTCACAGAAGGATTAAGGGAGCATTGGGCTTTATATTATTCAGTAGAAGCCGCGTTCTGTGTCCTTCCTGCCTCCGGTCTCTCTCCAGCCCGGGGTCTTTTTCTCCCTCTGCATTAGCCTCTCGCTGAGTGACTCCAGTGACCCCCATCTTAGAACCCTTTGTCACGTGACTATCCCCATTGACCTGAGTGCCAGAGCTGGGCTGAGTGATGTCATCAAGGGTTGAGGTGTTTATCTCCATGGTTACATAATGAAATTTTTGAAATTCCTTGTGGGTTGAGATGTCTCAGATCCACCCATTGACACCAGCGGAGAGGCCGGGCTGTGATTTCCACATGTCAGTTGAGTGAAAACAATCCCCGAGTCCCTTTGCAAAGTCCCGGCGGTGGCACATTCCCAGGCTCAGCGGAGTGGGGTTTATTCAGGCGCTGGGTGATCTCTGCCCCACAGCCCTGCCCGGACTCTGAATGGCCAATTTGCATATCCCAGCCTCCATCTCGCTCTGCCTCAGTCTCCCCTCGCTGAACCAGGGGCTTTGATAGTTCCCGGGCTCCCGGCGGCGTTGCGGGGATAAAGGTAATAACCGTGTATGAAGGGCGGAGATGCCACGGTGAGGGGCCCACATCGGTTATAATGAACTAATCACCTTCCGCTGCATTAATGCGCTAAACGTCCCAGTTTGCTGAAAGGGCCAGAGCCTCCCTGGTGTAAATCGGGAGTAACTCAAGTCTAGTGGAAGCAGTTGCGGTGATTTTACACTAGCTGAGGATTTGTCCCCATGAGGAATTGGCTCCATCCGTGGGTTGTGATGCAAACCCCATTGGGCAGCAGGATAAATCCAATTGACCCTGAGGGGCACAGCACTGGATCAGTCCCGCCACGCGCTTGTCTTCTTTACACTGTCAGGGGCTGTCCTGTGAGTCTGACCTCTCTCTTGATTGCTGGTTGCCCCAGGAGAAGCAACGTGCCAGGTGTCCGAGCGGAGAATGACTCCGAACAGGACTCACTCCGGATTGGGGTTCACTGACGAAGCGAGGGATCTATGGACCGCAGCACCAGTGGGAGCTTTGCAGGAAGGGGAGACACTGCCAGGCAGGGCTGGATTAAGACCTTTAGAGGCCCTAAGCACTGAAAAGTTTATGGTGCCCCCCCTATGTAATTCAAAATAAAAACAATACTATACCATAAAATACAATTTTATTATTTGAAATGACACAAAACTTACATGTATGCTGAAATTAAAGACGCCCTCCCCCCAAACTCTGCCCCCAACCTGCCTAAGACTCTGGGAGGCAGTTTGGGTGTGGGGAGGAGGTCTGGGGTGCAGGCTCTGGGAGGGAGTTTGGGGGCAAGAGGAGATGTGTGTGGGAAGGGGGAAGGATACAGGCTCTGGGAGGGATTTGGGGCATAGGCGCCAACTCCGTGGGTTCAATGGGGCTGGAGCACCCAAGGGGAAAAATTAGTGGGTGCTCTGCACCCACTGGCAGCCATGGTCCCCTCTCCACCCCACCTCACCCAACCTTGCCTCCGCCTCCTCCCCTGAGCATGCTGCCTCCCTACTTCTCCTCCCAGCGCTTGCCAACACAGAACAGCTGTTTCCTGGTGTAACAAGCTGTGGGAGGGAGGGGGGAGGAGTGGGGATGTGGGGGGCTCAGCGCAGGAGGCAGAGCCAGGGCGGGGATTTGGGGAAGGGGTTGGAATAGGGGCAGGAAGGGGGCGGAGTTGAGGCAGGGACTTTGGGGAAGGGGTTGGAATGGGGTGGGACAGGGGCGGGAGGGGGCAGGGCAGAGGTGGAGAGGGGCAGGGGCAGTGGGGGGCTCGAGCACCCACCAGCCCCAGCACAAGTTGGCACCTATGATTTTGGGGGAGGGGGTGCAGTCTCTGGGAGGAAGTTTGGAGGCAGGAGGGGGTGTGTGGGAAAGGGGTGGGGTGCCGACGCTGGGAGGGGGTGGGTGCAACACTTACCTGGGGCTGATAGGCAGGCCAGGCGGGGGCCTCCTTGCTGCAGGGGTGCTCGGGCGGGAGCACTGTGGGTAGACTCAGACCCACCCCATCCAGGGGCTGTAGGGAGGGGCCGGCAGCCACCAGGAGCAAGCAGGCAGGAAGCCGCTAAGCTCCGTGGCGCTGCCGGTGGTGGGTGGTGGGCCCGGGCCATTTTAAATCACCCAGGGGATGCGCGGGGGGAAGCACATGGCGGCAGAAGGCAGAGCCAAGGGAGAGACCTGGTCTCAGACATTGCTGGAGCCGGGCCAGGGCCAGGAATATTCATGGTCCCCGGGCACCAGGGGCCCATCGAACTCGCGGCCCATGGTGACATTTGGAAGGTGACCTTAGCAAGCCTGGCTCCTGCTTTGGAACAGGTCTGAGGACCTGCCTGTGGGTGCAGATGGGAGAAGCTTAGGGGAGAGTAGAGGGACAATTCAGGCAGCTCTGAAGGGAGATCATTATTCACCATTTATATTAATATTTGTGTTCACACTCCTATTCCCATTCACACTCCACTTCACATTTATATTCGGATTGTAAACTCAGTGGGGTAGAGAGAGGTCTGATGGTCTGTGTTTGTACTGTCCCTAGGACAATGGGATCCTAGCCTATGATTGGAGACCCTAGGAGCTAGTATCACAGCCACCACCAACTCCACCACCTCTAATCATAATAATCATTTACTTAGTTAATTATTAATAAGCAATGAAGTGTAGACAGAAGAGTTCTCATTTTTTCTGTTTTTAGATTTTGTATGATGTAATATTCAGAAATTCTACTATTACTGCTACTTAATAATAAAATATTTCCGTTCCCACTTATATTCAGACCCCTATAACCGTTCACGCTGAATCACGTATTTCTATTTCCATTACCACTAACACTCCCATTCCTCTTTATATTCCCCTTCCTGTTCACCCACACACTCCCATTCCCACTTCCAATCACACTCACGTTCCTATTCTCTTTCATGCTCACAGTCCTATTTCTGTTCACACGGATATTCCTCTTCCAGTCCGATTCATATTCCCATTCCCATTCCTTTTGCACAAATGGGAGTCAGAGCATTTGGCCCTGAATTCATTCTAAGACCTAACAGAATCAGGTCTCTCTGTTGGAATGTCCCCCCAGCAGTGCTGTCAATCACTGCAAAGGTTACACAAAGGAGGCCGCCTGGTCTATAGGATCATAGGAGAGAAGATGCTACACTGAGCCAGAACATCACAGGATTTGTCCTTTTTTGGAGGGGAGGGCAAGGACAACGTGTTGCGGGGAGGGGGAGGAGAAGGGGAAGGAGTCTTTATAAACCTGTTAATGTCTTTGATTAAACATCTGGATTCTTATTTGGCCTGCTGGGCAATTCACCGTGAGAAAGAACATGGCATTACACCCCTGATTTCTTTGTTCACTTTCCTTTGTCGTCACCGAGCTCCTTGTAACTCGCAGACCTTGAGCGCCACCAAGAGCACCAGCCTCATGCCCTTGCAGAGGAAGGGTTTTTGTCTCAGCTCAGACCGGTTTTCACTTACTGTGACGCCGCACAGTAATACCGGGCGGTGTCCTCTGGCTTCAGGCTGCTCATGTCTAAATAGGCCGGGTTTTGGGAGTTGTCCCTGGAGGTGGTGAATCGCCCTTTGACAGAAGCGGCGTAATATTCCTTACTCCCATTGAAGAAAATCACAGAGACCCACTCCAGTCCCTTCCCGGGAGCTTGTCGGACCCAGTGCATCCTGGCCTGGCTGAAATCAAATCCGGAGCCTTTACAGGTGAGGTGCAGAGATTGTCCCGGCTGCTTAATGTCTCCTCCGGACTCCACCAGCCGAGCCTGAGCCCCAGCCCCTGAGGATATAAAAGCTCATTAACAATCCAGATAACGGTGCTTATGCTAAGGATATTACTAACAGTGCTGCTGCTAATATGATTGATGCTTCTGTTAATATGACGACTGATCATAATTCTGATTAGAATATTACCATAAATTATTTAATAACAAGGGTATCTCCATTTCCCCCCAGAAGAAATACACACCTTGGAAAGCTGTCATAACAAAAAGGAAATGCAGCCAAAACATCATGTGTGTTTGCTGGGAAAAGTTCTCTAGAGGGTTGGGCCGGTCGCTGCAGACACCGGGAGCTGCAGGTTCCCAACCCAAGGGGAACCGCCGGCTCTAAGCAGGGAATGCAAATACTCGATTTGCATATCCTCGCTCTTAAAATGCAGTCGCAGGGCCTGGGATTTCATTTCTCGCTGAGGTCCCTTGTCCCGGGCTGTGGGAGATGCCATGATACGGTATTAGACCCTGAGAGAATAGAAACATATTCAAACTAATCTAAAACACTGCACTTATCCATGCTGTGAAATATAGCCCAGGATTGATTACACCCTTGGGTGACAAAAATACTCAGCTCTGTAACGGAGATTTGGGAAAGGACGGCGAGCTTTAGTGTCCCCTTTTCCGAGGTGGGTAAACTGAGGCAGAGAGAAGGAAACTGATTTGCCCGAGGTCTGTTGGCTGTTAGAAGAAAATCCAGGTCCCCTGAGACCCAGCCAGCCCAGTGTTCTAGTAACCACACTATGCTGCCTGAAATCTATTAATATAACATCCAAATAATCATTAGAGGACAGGGACTTCAAGATGGGCCACCCTTGATGCCAGAAGAGTGCCCTGAAGAGCGGGCTATCCAGTCATTCTCATTCACACTCTGTCTTGCTCTCTCGTCACCGAGACTCTTTGTATTCTGTAACAAGTAGAAGAACTTCAACCGCAGCTCTATGGAGATGAGTCGCCCGGAAAACCTTCTAGCCCAGTGCCTGGGCACTCTCCTGGGAGGTAAAAAATCTACCTTGAATGCCAGTCTGTGACAGGCAGAGTGGGGCTGAGCATCAGGGTGCTTAATTCGCAGCTGTAATTTCCGTTGGGAGCCAGGTACCTCTAGGCAGGCATAATAAGGAGCCTCAGACCCTTATGTGACGCGTACCCCAGGACTCCCTAGCGTATTGACAGAGCCAGTGCCCCAGTGGGGCGGGTCTGGTGTTTAAATGTTGTCTGAGTCTTTCCCCAGCTTTGCAAACCCTGAGCGCCCCAACCAGCCAACTCCAGAGCGTGGCTAAAACAGCGCTCGGTTTTTGTCCTAGTTCTCTGGCTGTGTGTCTCTGACACAGTAATACAGGGCGGTATCCTCCACTCTCAGGCTGCTGATTTGCAAATGCACCAGGCTGTTGGCGTTGTCTCTGGAGATAGCGAATCGCCCTTTCACGGAATCAGCGTAGTAGGCGCTCCCCTGGGCAGCAGCTCTGGCCAGCCACTCCAGCCCCCTCCCAGGGGCCAGACGGATCCAATCCATGATATAACTGCTGAAGGGGAATCCGGAGGCTTTGCAGGAGAGGCGGAGAGAGTCTCCGGGCTTTTTCACAGCCCCTCTGGACTCCACCAGCTGGACCTGCGGCCTGGCCCCTGCAAATACAGATTTGTTTAGACCCCTGATTCTATCACACTCAGGAACCCGGGGGAGAGCACACTTTGTACTTTAATAGTTACCTGGGAGAACCGACAGAGTGAGAATTAAGTTCAGCCAAAATCTCATCTTCCTGGGTTTTGTGTAAGAAATTCCGAGGGGAGGAGTGAAAGTGAGAGTGTGGGAAAACCCGTGTCTTCTTCTGGGAGGAGCTGCGGGGCCAGAGACTGGCAGGATTTAAACCAGGTGATTAGCTCTTGATTTGCATAGAGACCCCTTCATATAAGAGAGAGGTTCCCCGGGCTAAGCACCGTGAGTGAGGGGGGGAGGGATAGATAGATAGATAGATAGATAGATAGATAGATAGATAGATAGATAGATAGATAGATAGATAGATAGATAGATAGATAGATAGATAGATAGATAGATAGATGGGGGGTTTTGAGACTAGATAGGTAGATAGATAGGGTGGGTGGAGATAGATAGATAGATAGAGGGGGTGTATGGGGATAGATAGAGAGAGGGGGGTGTACGGGGATAGATAGATAGATAGATAGATAGATAGATAGATAGATAGATAGATAGATAGATAGATAGGAAGGATGACTGTTGATAGATGACAGATAGAGGGGGTGTATGGGGGAAACAGATATGTGGCAAGGGAATGTTAAACAGACGGTATTATTGAGTGATGCTCACACAGTAAGGATGGATAGTTGAATCCATAATGCGCCATGCATGGTACTAGGCTCTCAGCCTGCCTGGAGACCAGTTCATTGATGAGGTTAATCGGAGTGAGACAATGTACAGGGCAGGGAGTCGAATACGTGTATAACATCTTAAACATACCCCACACAGCTCTCTGGCATCGACGAATAGGGATTCGGTCCCATTTATAGCTGGCAGAGTTTGTGTTTTCACCTATCCTGGGGAGGTTGTGTGGGGGCTCAGAATTTGTCCCCTGGAGAGGAACGGAAGAGGGAGGGACCCAACTAAGAATGTTCTGTCCTTTGCGGGAACTTGTATAAATTCCTTCCCCTTGTGTAAAATCAAAGAGGAGGAATAATAATAACAATAAAAGGGTTTGTTGTTGCCAGCCCCTTTCCCATAACAGAACTCATTTTCACTGACAGGCCTTGGGCGCCCCCAACACCAAACTGCTTCTCTGATTACTGCAGGGAGAGGTTTTTGTCTGAGCTCAGCCCGGCTTCCCCTCACTGTGTCTCTCGCACAGTAATAGCGGGCGGTGTCCTCAGGCTTCAGGCCGGTCATTTGCAGATACAGCTCACTCTTGGAATTATCCCTGGAGATGGTGAATCGGCCTTTCACTGAATCAGGGTAATATGTACTGCCCGCACTGCTCGTTATAGTAGCGACCCATTCAAGTCCCTTCCCGGGAGCCTGTCGGACCCAATTCATCCAGTAGCTGCTGAAGTCTAACCCGGAGGCTTTGCAGGAGAGGCGGAGAGAGTCTCCGGGCTTTTTCACATCCCCTCCGGACTCCACCAGCGCCTGGGACCGGACACCTGGGAATAAAGAGAGGCCATTAATATCAGTATAAAAACAGTGGAAACACAATATTCTTCTTACTGCCAGTTATTCAGAGGAGGAAAATACCTTCCAAAGCTGCTACAGCGAAAATTACAAGGAGCAAAAACCCCATTTTCCCTGGTGCTGGAGGGGAAAGTTCTCAGGGGACTGGCTGGTCACTGCACAGACCCAGGGGCTGCGGATTGTGTCTCCGGGTGCAGCCTGGGCAGAGAGAGGCACAGATTTAAACAGGAAACTGTCTCCCTCATTTGCATGCCCCCGTTTTATAAGAGAGACATACTCCTGCTGCCAGTGATCTGACTGACTCGCCCTAGGGCTCCGGGTGCAGGAGTCAGACTGTCCCGGCCTGTGTGTCTGTGCAGCGCCGGGCACAGGGCTCCGGGTGCGGGAGTCAGACTGTCCCGGCCTGTGTGTCTGTGCAGCGCCGGGCACAGGGCTCCGGGTGCAGGAGTCAGACTGTCCCGGCCTGTGTGTCTGTGCAGCGCCGGGCACAGGGCGCTGGGTCCTCCTGACACTTTCGGACCCCTGGGAGGAATGACCAGCTCCCTGCAGTGACTGTATTTCCAAACCCAGGAACTGAGGGCCTGGCTATTGTGAGGTGATATTGGGGATTGGGGGGACTCAGCTCTGGAGCCCCGTTCCACGCGCACAAGGGCCATGCAACGTCCGGTCAGGGGGGTCAGTGTCTGGGGAGGGGTCGTGTCCCAGGGATCCATTGGGCTGGGCCACCCGCTGGAGAGGGAAGATTTCCCAGGGCGCTGGGAGGGATTTGGGACGGAAGCCCCTTTCCCTTCCCAGCAATGACCGGCTACATTGAAATGATCCATGACACTAGGGACGTGATCTGAGCAAGCCTGGCTCATGCTTTGGGCCAGGTCTGGGGGCCGCCTGTGGGTGCAGGTGGGAGAAGCTGGGGGAGAGGGGGAGCGTCTGAGGACAGAGTTAAGGTTTTGCAGTGGAGCCTCCCTGACATTAGTGGGCTGAGAGCGGCGTGTCTGGGAGTTTTTCTTTAGGGGAGAGTCAAGGGAGGATTCAGGCTACAGTGAAGGAACATTATTATGCAGGGCTGATATTTATATTCGTGTTTATATTCCTGTTCCCAGTCACGCTCCACTTCCCATTTACACTCGGGTTGTAAACTCGGTGGGACTGAGAGAGGTTTTATGGTCTGTGTTTGTACCATGCCCAGGACTATGAGAGCCTACACTATGATTAAGAACATCAGAACGGCCAGACTGGGTCAGACCAAAAGTCCATCTCACCCAGTGTCCTGTCTCCTGACAGTAGCCAGTGCCACGTGCCCCAGAGGGAATGAACAGAACAGGTCATCATCCAGTGATCCATCCCCTGTCGCTCATTCCCAGCTTCTGAAGACCCTAGGTGCTAGGCCCACAACCAGCATCAATCTATCACCATTTAGCTTCATCGAGATCACTTACTTACTTAATTATTAATAAGCAATAAAGTGTAGACAGAAGCTTTCTCCTGGTTGTGTTTAAAGAACTTGTGTGATATGAACATTACATGTTTTTACACCATCCCCAGGATGTAATATTGAGGGATAACAACCAAAACCAACAAAATATTTCCATTCCCACTTACTTTCAGACAAGTATCAGCACTCACGCGGAAACACATATTTGCGTTCCGATTACCACTCATGTTCCCTTTCATATCCCCACACTCATTCACACACACTGGATAGATAGATAGATAGATAGTCTCCAACAATGATAAAATTCCTTAGGGGCAGTGGTGGCTGGAGCCGGTTCGCGCCGGTTCGTGGGAACCAGTTGTTAATTTTAGAAGCCCTTTTAGAACCGGTTGTCCCGCGTGGGACAACTGGTTCTAAAAGGGCTTTTAAATTTAACAACTGGTAAAGCTCTGGTAGCTCTCTGCCCTGCCCCCGGCCCCAGCTCACCTCCGCCTCCTCCCCTGAACGCTCCACCCCTCTTCTCCTCCCCCTCCCCTGCTTCCCGTGAATCAGCTGTTCGCCCGGGAAGCCTGGGAGTTCTGAGAAGCAAGCGGCGGCTTTGCGCAGGTGAGCTGGGGCGGAGGGGGGGGCGCGAGGAGGATTCCAGGGAGGTGCGACCTGGCCAAGCGGCTCCGGCCGGGCCCCGGCCCAGCGGCCGACCTGCTCCAGCCCGGCACCGGCCCCAGCCCAGCGGCCCCGCGGCTCCAGCCCAGCAGCGCGGCTGCCGTGCCGCCAGCCACCTGCAGGCAGCGTGATAAGGGGGCAGGGAGTAGGGAGTGGGTGTTGGATAGAGGGCAGGGTGGTGGTGTGTTGGATAGGGGTCAGGGCAGCAGAGGGCAGGGAACAGGGGGATTGAATGGGGGGCAGGGGTCCTGGGGGGGCAGTCAGGAAGGAGCAGGGATTGGATGGGGCTGTGGGGCACAGTCTGGGGCAGGGGTTCCAGGGGCAATCAGGGGACAGAGAGAAGGGGTGGTTGAATGGGGCAGGGGTCCCAGGGGGGCATCAGGAATGAGAGGAGGAGTTGGATGGGGCGGCGGGGGACAGTCACGGGACAGGGAAGGGGGGTGGATGGGGCAGGAACCCCGGGGGCGGGGGCCGACCACGACCCCCTCATGAGGTGAGGAGGAGGGAACCGGTTGTTAGGATTTTGGCAGCTCATCACTGCTTAGGGGCATTTGTCACTGAATTTTATGTGTTTCATCACTTCTTATATTTCCTGCATTGGTAGCTTCAGAGCAATGATTCCTGCAAGAAGTAAAGGGATATAGAACATGAAACGATTTTATACAGTCCTCCTGATGTTAAATCAAATTCTAACTATTTCATCTTCTCCATTCTGTAAAATAAAACCGAGCACAAATCGGTGCCTTTGACATAACGTTGACTATTTGGGTTCATTCCTGTCTTTTCTTAGAATTGGGCATTTTAAAAGCCAAACATGGCGTGACTGTGGTCTAGTCTCTCACACAGTGATACCGGCCGGTGTCCTGGGGTCTCCAGCTGCTCATTAAGGCCGGTTGTTGGGATTCTCTTGGGAGACAATGATGAATCAGTGTAGTGCGAACTCTTTCCGGTGTACTCCACCCTGGACACCAGCTCCAGACACTGCCCAGGAGCCTGACGGACCCAGCGCTGAAGTGGAATTCAGAGATTTGATAAGCGAGGTGGAGTCAAAGGGCATCTGCAGGTTCTATGTACAAAGGGGCAGTTTCTGTAGGTACAGAGCTGGAAAATGATGTTTTCCAACCTCCAGTGCCCCTTTTCCGTCTTGTCCGCCAGGCTGTGCTGTGCTGTTTGCTCATTGCTGCCCCCTCGTGGTGGACGGAAGAAGGGGCCTCTGCAGCCTTCCCTCTCTTTCTCTTTTTGCAGATACAGACTAACACGGCTGCTACTCTGAAACCTTCTTGTATTGTTATTTAAACCAGAAAATGAATATTTTTTGATATTTATTTATTCATTTAACCCCAGGATTTTTTTTTCTCCTAGGAGAATGTTTCTTTTGCCAGAAAAGCCAGCTTTGGTGGGGAAATTATTCAACTAACGACCAGACAAAGGGGGGGGGGGTGAGAATCAAACAAACAAACAAACTTGGTGCAGTCTAGTGCCAAAATCTGAGAGTTCCGGGTCTTTCTGCTAGAACGTGTCACTGACAGCGGTGACACTAAGGGGGCGCTAGACTGAGCCCGAATGAACCGGGTTGAGGCGCTATGGCCTGTGTTATGCCGGAGGTCAGACTAGTTTCTTACACTGCTCCGCTCCGGCTTGGAAGTCTCTGCATCTGCGACTGTCCGGGAGACTGGGGGCGGGCTCAGAATGTGTCCCCGGCAGAGGAAAGAAAGAGGAAGGTCCCAAATAAGAATGTTCTGTCTTTGTGGAAACTTGTGTCAACTCCTTCACCTTCAGTAAAAATAAGGAGGAGGAACAATAATAAGAATAAAAAGGGTTTGTTGTTGCTAGCGCGGCTCTCATAACTGATCTCATTTTTACTTATAGACCTTTGGCGCCCCCACCAGCAAACTGCTTCTCTGCTTACTGCAGGGAGAGTTTTTGTCTGAGCTCAGACCGGCTTCCCCTCACCGTGTCTCTCACACAGTGATACCGGGCGGTGTCTTTGGCTCTCAGGCTGGCCATTTGCAGATACAGCTCACTCTTGGAATTATCCCTGGAGATGGTGAATCGGCCTTTCACTGAATCAGGGTGTCAAGGCTGTATCCCCACTTTGAACTTTAGGGTACAAATGTAGGGGCCTGCATGAAAACTTCTAAGCTTATCTACCAGCTTAGCTCTGGTCCGCTGCCACCATCTTAAGAATTCCCTCCCTGGGAAGCCTTGAGAAACCTTTCACCAATTCCCTGGTGAATACAGATCCAAACTCCTTGGATCTTAAACAAGGAGAAATTGACCCTTCCCCCCTCCTTCCTTTCACCAACTCCTGGTGAATACAGATCCAAACCCCCTTTGGATCTTAAAACAAGGAGAAATTAATCAGGTTCTTAAAAAGAAGGCTTTTAATTAAAGCAAAAGGTAAAAATCATCTCTGCAAAATCAGTATGGAAAATAGCTTTATAGGGTAATCAAACTTAAAGAGCTTAGAGGAATCCCCTCTGTCTTAGGTTCAAAGTATAGCAAACAAAGATAAGCACTCTAGTAAAAGGTACATTTACAAGTTGAGAAAAATAAAGTAAATCTAAGACGCCTTGCCTGGCTTTTACTTACAATTTTGAAATAAGAGAGACTTGTTTAGAAAGATGAGGAGAACCTGGATTGATGTCTGGTCCCTCTCAGTCCCAAGAGCGAACAACCCCTCAAACAAAGGACACACACAAAAGCCTTTCCCCCCCACAAGATTTGAAAGTATCCTGTCCCCTTATTGGTCCCTGGGGTCAGGTGTCAGCCAGGTTACCCGAGCTTCTTAACCCTTTACAGGTAAAAGGATTTGGAGTCTCTGGCCAGGAGGGATCTCAGCACTGTACACAGGAGAGCTGTCACCCTTCCCTTTATAGTTATGACACGCCCCCCAAATCACAGATAGTGTTGGACGTTTGTTTCCACACTGGCTGTGATTTCTTTCCTGGAGCTCTAGGAGAAAACAGAGTTAATAAGACACATGTACCTTTAGACATACTACTGATTATATAAAAACTAACAATATGTTTCATTACAAGAACAATTGTTAACCAGTTAACTCTGGGAAACTTTCCCGGGAGAGTGCATCAGCCACTTTGTTAGAAGCTCCCGAAATGTGTTGTATTTCAAAATCAAAATCTTGGAGAGCTAAACTCCACCGAAGAAGTTTTTTGTTATTTCCCTTGGCGGTATGAAGCCACTGTAGCGCAGCATGGTCTGTTTGTAGTTGGAAACGTCATCCCCAAACATATGGGCGTAACTTTTCCAGCGCGTACACAATGGCGTAGCATTCCTTTTCGCTGATTGACCAGTGGCTTTCCCTCTCAGACAGTTTCTTGCTGAGAAACACGACAGGATGGAATTCTTGATCCGGTCCTTCCTGCATTAAAACTGCTCCCACGCCTCGCTCGGAAGCATCTGTGGTTACTAGGAACGGTTTGTCAAAGTCTGGGGCCCTTAGCACAGGGTCAGACATGAGGGTTGCCTTAAGCTGGTTAAAGGCCTTTTGACACTTATCAGTCCACTGAACTGCATTTGGCTGTTTCTTTCTGGTTAGGTCTGTCAGCGGGGCGGCGATTTGGCTGTAGTGTGGTACAAATCGCCTATAATATCCGGCCAAGCCTAAGAAGGATTGGACCTGTTTCTTTGACTTTGGAACCGGCCACTTTTGGATAGCATCCACTTTGGCCTGTAGGGGATTTATAGTTCCTTGACCCACCTGGTGCCCCAGGTACGTCACTCTGTTTTGGCCTATTTGACACTTTTTAGCCTTAAGAGTTAGTCCTGCCTGCTGGATGCTCTTGAAGACTTTTTTCAGGTGCTCCAGGTGTTCTGTCCATGAATCAGAAAAAATGGCCACATCATCGAGATAGGCAACGGCAGATTCTCCCAATCCCGCTAAGAGACCATCTACAAGTCTTTGGAAGGTGGCGGGTGCATTTCGCAACCTGAAAGGGAGTACATTGAATTCATACACCCCTGCCTGGGTGACGAAGGCTGACCTTTCCTTAGCGGGTTCATCTAGTGGTACTTGCCAGTACCCCTTGGTTAAGTCTAAAGTAGAGATGAATTGGGCATGTCCCAATTTCTCCAATAGCTCATCTGTGCGTGGCATTGGATAGTTGTCAGGACGAGTTACAGCATTTAGCTTACGGTAGTCCACGCAAAAGCGTATTTCCCCATCTGGTTTGGGAACTAGAGCCACTGGAGATGCCCATGCACTGCTAGAGGGGCGGATTATACCCATCTGTAGCATGTCCTGGATCTCCCTTTGTATAGCCGCTTGGGCATGAGGTGACTCCCGGTAGGGTGGGGTTCTAATTGGGTGAGCATTACCTGTGTCAATGGAGTGGTATGCCCGTTCGGTCCGTCCTGGAGTGGCTGAGAAAATCGGTGCAAAGCTTGTGCACAGCTCCTTTATCTGCTGTCGCTGCAGACGTCCCAGGGTCGTGGAGAGGTTCACCTCTTCCACGCCACCATTCCTTTTTCCTTCATAGTAGACACCTGCAGGCCACTCCGCGTCATCAGTTTCCTGGGCTGTAAACTGGCAAACGTTTAATTCTCTAGAATAAAAGGGCTTAAGAGAATTAACATGGTATACCTTAGGCTTTATGTTGGAGGTGGGGGAGGCTATGAGATAGTTAACAGCTCCTAGGCGCTCCTGGACCGTGAATGGTCCTTCCCATGACGCTTCCATTTTATGGGCCTGGAGCGCCTTTAAGACCATGACTTGGTCTCCTACTTTGAAGGACCGTTCTCTGGAATGTTTATCATACCAGGCCTTTTGCTCTTCCTGAGCATCCTTTAGGTTTTCTTTAGCAAGGGCTAAAGAGTGTCGGAGGGTGTTTTGTAGGTTGCTTACAAAGTCTAGAATGTTAGTTCCTGGAGAAGGCGTAAACCCCTCCCATTGCTGCTTCACCAACTGTAATGGCCCCTTAACCTCGCGGCCATACACAAGTTCAAATGGTGAAAACCCTAAACTGGGATGTGGTACAGCCCTGTAGGCAAAAAGCAACTGCTGCAACACTAGGTCCCAATCATTGGAGTGTTCATTTACGAATTTACGTATCATGGCCCCCAAAGTTCCATTAAACCTCTCCACCAGGCCATTGGTTTGATGGTGATGAGGGGTGGCAACCAAGTGATTCACCCCATGAGCTTCCCACAGGTTTTTCATGTTCCCTGCCAGGAAATTAGTTCCCGAATCTGTAAGGATGTCGGAGGGCCAACCTACCCTGGCAAAAATGTCTGCTAATGCCTGGCACACACTTTTAGCCTTGGTGTTGCTTAAGGGTACAGCTTCCGGCCATCGGGTAGCAAAATCCATCAAAGTCAGTACGTACTGCTTTCCTCTGGGGGTCTTCTTTGGGAAAGGACCCAGAATATCCACAGCTACTCGCTGAAATGGGACCTCAATTATGGGTAGTGGCTGGAGAGGGGCTTTAACCTGGTCTTGGGGCTTTCCCACTCGTTGGCACACCTCACAAGACCGGACATAATTAGCAACGTCCTTGCCCATTCCCTCCCAGTGGAAGGACTTCCCCAACCGGTCTTTGGTTCTGTTCACCCCAGAATGGCCACTGGGATGATCATGGGCTAAGCTCAAGAGCTTTACCCGATACTTAGTGGGAACTACCAACTGTCTTTGAGGATGCCAGTCTTCCTGGTGCCCACCAGAAAGAGTCTCCTTGTATAAAAGTCCTTTTTCTACAACAAACCGGGATCGGTTAGAAGAGCTGAGAGGCGGTGGGGTGCTCCGTGCCGCTGCCCAAGCTTTTTGAAGGCTGTCATCTGCTTCCTGCTCGGCCTGGAACTGTTCCCTTGATGCTGGAGACATCAGTTCCTCCTTGGACTGTGGACTGGAGCTTGGTCCCTCTGGAAGCGATGCAGGTGCTGGGGCTGTTTCCATTGACTGTGAACCGCTGTTCGCTGGGGCACTATGTGGTATCTCAGGTTCTGGCTGAGCCTCTTGGGTAAGGTTATCTGCTGCTTCCGCCAGTTCAGGCTCACTGGTGTCCTCTGGCATTGGAATTGTAGACGGGCTTGCAAGCGCTGGACTCAGTGCTGACAATGGTTCTGGTGCTGGTTGCGTTGCCAGTTCCGGTTCTGGGACTGGCTTTGGCTGGGTCTCTGGGATTGGATCCACTACGGCTGTTGCAGTCGTTGGCAGGGGATCCGGTTCCACCACCTTTGTTTGGGTCTCTGGTAACACAGACGGGGTCCTGGTGGACGGCTCAGGAACAGGGATGGGGGTGGAAGCTTGCTTAGCCTGGCTGCGGGTGACTATTCCCACCCTCTTGGCTAGCTTCACATGGTTGGCCAAGTCTTCCCCCAGCAGCATGGGGATGGGATAATTGTCATAGACTGCAAAAGTCCACATTCCTGCCCAGCCCTTGTACTGGACATGCAACTGGGCTGTAGGCAAGGTTACAGACTGTGACACGAAGGGTTGAATTGTCACTGTAGCCTCCGGGTTGATGAGTTTGGGGTCCACTAGGGATTGGTGAATAGTTGACACTTGTGCCCCAGTGTCCCTCCAAGCGATAACCTTCTTTCCGCCCACTCTCAAGGTTTCCCTTCGCTCCAAGGGTATGAGAGAGGCATCTGGGTCTGGGGTTCTTTGGTGTGATTGGGGTGTAATGAACTGTAATCGGTTGGGGTTCTTGGGGCAGTGTGCCTTTATATGCCCCAGTTCATTACATTTAAAACATCGCCCTGCCAAGGTATCACCGGGGCGATGTTGGTTGATGGAGACTGGTGTGGTGGGGTGAGAAGGCGTCTGGGGTTTCCCTTGGGATGTGGGTGGGGCCTTGGGTTGTCCCCGGTGATAAGGTTTTGTTTTGGCTTGCCCCTTCTGATATTCGCTCCAACTGCTACTAGCTTTTTTCTTTTCTGTCACCTCCACCCATTTGGCTCCAATCTCCCCCGCCTCCGTTACAGTTTTGGGCTTCCCATCTAGGATGTACCTTTCTATTTCCTCAGGAACACCCTCTAAAAACTGCTCCATTTGCAATAGGAAGGGCAACTCTTCCGTAGATTTAACATTTGCTCCTGATATCCAGGCATCCCAATTTTTCCCAATGTGGTAGGCATGTCGGGTAAATGACACATCAGGTTTCCACCTTAGGGCTCTGAACCGCCGACGGGCATGCTCAGGTGTTAGCCCCATTCTGATTCTGGCCTTGTTTTTAAAAAGTTCATAACTGTTCATGTGTTCCTTAGGCATTTCAGCCGCCACCTCTGCTAAGGGTCCACTGAGCTGCGGCCTCAGCTCTACCATGTACTGGGTTGAAGGGATGTTGTATCCAAGGCAGGCCCTTTCAAAATTTTCTAAGAAGGCCTCAGTATCATCGCCTGCCTTGTAGGTGGGGAATTTCCTGGGATGGGAAGTGGTACCTGGAGAGGAGTTGTTAGGATGGTCTGATGCACCCTGCCTAGTCCTTGCTGCTTCCAGTTCCATCTTTTTCTTTCAGCTCCATCTCTCTTTTATGGGCCTCCTTTTTGGCTTTTTCTTCTCTTTCTCTCAGCTCCATCTCTCTTTTATGGGCCTCCTCTTGGGCTTTCTCTTCTCTATCTCTCAGCTCCATCTCTCTCTTGTGGGCCCCCTCTTTGGCTTTCTCTTCTCTGTCTCTCAGCTCTATCTCTTTTTCTTTCAGCTCCATAGCTCTCTTGTGGGCCTCCTCTTTAGCTTTTTCTTCTTTGGTAGTCATTTTCCTGGTTTTCTTGTGCTGGGTCACACCCCTCTGCAGTTGACTGAAACTGGGATGTACTTAGCTCAGGCTCCTGCTGAGTGCTGCTGAGTTAACAGAGACTTTCTAACAAGCTACTCCCGAGGATTTAAAAAGAAAAAAAAAACAATTCAGCTTGTAAATTACCTTTACTAGATCAAAGTTTGCTCACTGATTGAACCGTTCTCTTAACAAAGGACCTTGTTAAAAAAACTTAACACCTCTGCCTTCAGGCAAGGAGAGATAAGATATGCATCTACCTTCAGCTCTGCTCTCCAAGCAGCTAGAAGGAAAAAAAAATCTCTTACTGGCTTTTGGGTTTAAAACGATCCCACCGCTGTGCCACCATGTCAAGGCTGTATCCCCACTTTGAACTTTAGGGTACAAATGTAGGGGCCTGCATGAAAACTTCTAAGCTTATCTACCAGCTTAGCTCTGGTCCGCTGCCACCATCTTAAGAATTCCCTCCCTGGGAAGCCTTGAGAAACCTTTCACCAATTCCCTGGTGAATACAGATCCAAACTCCTTGGATCTTAAACAAGGAGAAATTGACCCTTCCCCCCTCCTTCCTTTCACCAACTCCTGGTGAATACAGATCCAAACCCCCTTTGGATCTTAAAACAAGGAGAAATTAATCAGGTTCTTAAAAAGAAGGCTTTTAATTAAAGCAAAAGGTAAAAATCATCTCTGCAAAATCAGTATGGAAAATAACTTTACAGGGTAATCAAACTTAAAGAGCTTAAAGGAATCCCCTCTGTCTTAGGTTCAAAGTATAGCAAACAAAGATAAGCACTCTAGTAAAAGGTACATTTACAAGTTGAGAAAAACAAAGTAAATCTAAGATGCCTTGCCTGGCTTTTACTTACAATTTTGAAATAAGAGAGACTTGTTTAGAAAGATGGGGAGAACCTGGATTGATGTCTGGTCCCTCTCAGTCCCAAGAGCGAACAACCCCTCAAACAAAGGACACACACAAAAGCCTTTCCCCCCCCCCAAGATTTGAAAGTATCCTGTCCCCTTATTGGTCCCTGGGGTCAGGTGTCAGCCAGGTTACCCGAGCTTCTTAACCCTTTACAGGTAAAAGGATTTGGAGTCTCTGGCCAGGAGGGATCTCAGCACTGTACACAGGAGAGCTGTCACCCTTCCCTTTATAGTTATGACACAGGGTATAGAATACCCCAACTGGGGCTTATGTAAGCCACCCATTGAAGTCCCTTCCCAGGAGCCTGAAGGGCCCAATGCATATGATAGCTGCTGAAGGTGAACCCGAAGGCTTTGCAGGAGAAGCGGAGAGAGTCTCCGGGCTTTTTCACATCCCCTCCGGACTCCACCAGCTGCACCTGCGAGCGGATACCTGGGAATAAACAAAATTATAAATTATATGAGTACCCATAGCAATAATAAAATTGTCCTCTGCCGTTGCAATGCATTTAGGGGGAGAAATTACCTTCCAAAGCCACTAGAATGAAAACAAAGTGGAACCAAAGCCTCATTTTCCCTGGTGTTGGAGGGGAAAGTTCTCGGGATTGGCTGGACAGACACAGGGGGCTGCGGATTGTGAATCTGGGTGTAGCCTGGCCAGAGAGAGGCACAAATTTAAACAGGAAACTGACACCTTTATTTGCATATCCACTTCCTTATAAGAAACAGCAACTCCTTCCCCGAGTGATCACAGTGTCTGGGGCTGGGGATCCAAGACAAGGAGGAAGATGCGTAACTAGAGAAATAAGGATAGATAGATAGATAGATAGATAGATAGATAGATAGATAGATAGAGGGGTGGATGGGGATAGATAGATAGATAGGGTGGATGAGGATAGATAGATGATAGAGGGTGTGTATGGAGATAGATAGAGAGAGAGAGAAGTGGATGGGGATAGATAGATAGATAGATTAGATAGATAGATAGGAGTTAGTGTCAGGGCCGGCTCTAACTTTTTTGCTGCCCCAAGCAGCAAAAAAAAGCGCCGCCGCCCCCCGCCGGCGAGTGCCGCGCCGCCGGAACCCCCCCCCAGTGCCGCGCCCTGCGCCGCCCCCCCGCCGAGCGCCGCGCCGCCGGAGCCCGCCTCCCCCGCCGAGCGCCGCGCCGCCGGAACCCGCCCCGCTGAGCGCCGCACCCCGCACCTGCCCCCCCTTGCCGAGCGCCGCACTGCCGGAACCCCCCCCTGAGCGCCGCACCCCGCGCCGACCCCCGCCGAGCGCCGCGCCGCCGGAGTGCCCCCCCCACGGAATGCCGCGCCATGCCGCCCCCCGCCACCCCAAGATTGGCCGCCCCTTACCAGGTGCCACCCCAAGCATGTGCTTGGTTGCCTGGTGCCTGGAGCCAGCCCTGGCTAGTGTCATAACATAGTGTCCAGCTAGTGTCTTAACAAGGGACCAGGCGATTCTGGTGCTTCTATTTTGCCTGTTGCTAGTGTGTTGCTGGGTAAAGATATGACAACTCTGTTTAACCAGGTTGATATCATGATCAGGGCACCAGGAGAGCATGGAGGTGATTTGCCTGTGTTACCCACTGACAGTGTGGAAACTTTTAACAGGAAGGAAATAATTCCAAAGCTTGTGTGTGTTGAGCTTGGTAACTTGCGTGTTGCCAGCAAGAAGGGCTGCAAAGGGAAAGAGAGCGCCTCTAACCTTTTAACTATGGAGTCTAGCAGCTTGCCTGGAAGGGGTTGTATAAAAATCCTCTAGATGGGCCAGAGGTTGTGGCTCAGCAGAGCGATGAGTCTGTGGAGCAAGATAAAGGGGAATTGTTGCTTAAAGAAGCTCTTAAGGCAGAGAATCCTCATGGTAGTTTATGCGAGCAGTTTGCGGTACCTGAGAGGTGTGAAACTGATTTGATTAAGGGAGTTTCAGTTCCTAACTGCCATAGTCTTTGAGATGTGTATGGATCCATGAACTTGCTTTTGAAAAATCCAGAGTGGGGAGTCTAAAAGGTCTCAGATGGAATAAAAAATTTTAGGGAGGTTGAACAGCCCTATAACCAAGTGGCCGAGCTTGGCCAGCCTGTTGGGGAAACAATGTTGTTGGAACAGGAATGCCACCATGTTGATTCTGTGAGTTAACAGTCTGTGTCTCAGGTTCAGAGACTAGACTGGGTAGCTGTCTGCAGACCAGGACAGCTGTGCAGTTAATCTCTTGACAATACAGGGGATGGCAGGCAAACTCTCATCTCTAAATACTTTGGATATGTCTTGCAGTCTCTTAGCGGACCTAACATCGGATTCCATGTACAAGCAGAGGTTGGTAATGGAAGGACAAAAGAACCTTGGGTCTAACATGCTAGTGAAAATGGACAGTATCCTTGGAATTGGTATTAGTTAGGAATCTGAAAACTAGTCAACAAACTAGTGTCTGTGTTGATGCAAATTACCTGACGGACATGGGGGGAGAAAGACTTACCCATAGCCATTAGCAAAGAGGACACACCCAGCCAGCCAATGGATTCTGTTACACAAAAGAGCTCAGATTTTGACCCCCCAAGAACAGGGAGGAAGGGAAAGACTAAACCTTGCAAATAAAAGCCACCGGTTAACCCTAAAATGCGAAAACCCCAATGGTATGGAGCCAAAGGCCTGTCATGGCAAAAATGATTGGAAATGTACACTTGTAATGGATTTAATGTTAATATTAATGCTAATGTTAACTCTAGTGAATAATATGTTGCTGATACCAATCACTGTAAAAATGTACAATGTGCCTAATCTTTTGGGAAAAACCCTTGAACATGTTGGGAGTGATACATAAGAGCACACTTTATGTTAAAAGACCTTGTGATACTGATATTTCACAGTTAGTGCCTGTAACTAGTCTTGAAACTGTACACAGGAGAAAAGACATTGCAGACCTAATGTGCTGTATGGAAAAGGGAAACTGAGGCACATTACCATCTTTCTTCTATGGCTAAATGCCAAGATTCCTACACTATGGAGAACATTAATATCTACATTGATTTGATATTAATTGGGTTCCAAACATTTGCTAGAATTTGTATAAATAAATTAGCTATTTTCATTAGCTTAAGGCAAGATCACATGAGACATACAGGAATTATGCTGCAAGAGCAGATCCAATCCACTATTGGTCTAACCAAGTCTTACCTTGGGTTTGTAAAGAAATTCAATCACCTTGTTACTTCCATAATGAACCTTACAAAGAAACATCCTGTTTTAGTCAAACATGATTTTGATAAGCCATTTCTGTTATGCACTAAGGGCATGTCTACACTGGCAAAGTTACAGCACCAGCAGTTACAGCACCGCTCAGAGAGCGCCGAAGGAAAACCACTGTTGTGTGTTCACACTGGCAGCTGCCTGTGCAATAGCGTGGTCACCCTTGCAGCACTTGCAGCGGTGTTCGGAGCGGTGCACTCTGGGCACTCTGCCACTAAGAGTTGTGGGAAGGTGCGGGGGGGTGGGGGAGTCCCGGGGCAATCTGGGTCCTGTCCCAATGCCCCGTCATGCATTGCTTCACATCCCAGCAATCCCTGTGCTTCTGTCCACATTTGGCGCCATCTTTCAATGCTCTGTGCACTGCGTGCTCTGCCTCTTTTGGGCTGCAAGAATGGATCCCGAACTGCTGACCAGTATGCTGCTCGCTCTGACCAACACGTCACGAGTGGCAGCGGAGTTATTCCTTAAACTACAAAGGCAAGAGGACTGTGACATTGATCTTGCCACGTGTAGGAGCTACGACATGAGATTGCTTGTGGCATTCATGGACATGCTGACCACAGTGGAACTCTGCTTTTGGGCTCAGGAAACAAGCACTGAGTGGTGGGATCACATGATCATGCACGTCTGGGATGATGAGCAGGTGGCTGCAGAACTTTCAGATGAGGAAAGCCACATTCATGGGACTGTGTGATGAGCTCGCCCCAGCCCTGTGGCACAAGGACACAAGAATGAGAGCTGCCCTGTCACTGGAGAAGCCCGTGGTGATTGGACCATGGAAGCTGGCTACTCCAGACTGCTACTGATTGGACATTAACCAGTTCAGAGTGGGAAAGTCAATCATTGGAGTTGTTTTGATGGAAGTGTGCAGGGCCATTAATCGCATCCTGCTCCAAAAGACCGTGACTCTGGGCAATGTGCATGACATTGTGGATGGCTTTGCACAAATGGGCTTCCCTAACTGCCGCGGGGTGATGAATGACATGCACATTCCAATTCTGGCACCGGACCACCTAGCAACTGAGTACATTAATCGTAAGGGGTATTTCTCAATGGTTCTCCAGGAGCTTGTGGATCACCGTGGACGTTTCACAGACATTAACACAGGCTGGTCTGGAAAGGTGCATGACGCATGAATCTTTTGGAACACCGGCCTGTTCAGGAAGCTGCAAGCCGGGACTTTCTTCCCAGACCAGAAGATCACCATAGGGGAAGTCAAAATGCCCATTGTGATCCTGGGAGACCCTGCCTACCCCTAAATGCTGTGGCTTATGAAGCCATACACGGGGCAACTTGACAGCAGCAAGGAGCAGTTCAACAACAGGCTGAGCAAGTGCAGAATGAGTGTGGAGTGTGCATTTGGCCATTTAAAAGCCTGCTGGCAATGCCTGTATGTGAAGCTGGACATAGCCGATGACAATATCCCTGTGCTTATAGCTGCGTGCTGTACGCTCCATAATATTTATGAAGGGAAGAGTGAAAGCTTCACTCAGGGCTGGACTGCAGAGGCTCAGTGCCTGGAGGCTGAGTTTGAACAGCCAGAGACCAGGGCTATTAGAGGGGCACAGTGTGGGGCAATAAGGATCAGGGATGCCTTGAGGCAGCAATTTGAAGATGAAAGCCACTAATATTTGTTGCTATGCTCCGGATTGCAGTGCTTGTAATGCTAGGAGGTGATTGGTGCACATGATGCAAGAAGGGGTCTTAACATAATTGCATGTTGTTACCCAAAATTGGGCCAGCTAGTAAGCTTAGGGAGGACTAATGACCCATCAGAGTTTGGCAGAAAGCAGCATGTTTATTATAGTGATAGCTAAGCTCAAAAGAAGGGGTGTGGGGAGTCACACTCACACTCACATACTCACGCTCCCAGGACAGGCACGGCACTGGAGATGTCAGGATCCTTCAAGGTAAGTGTCCCACAGCACAGCGATGGACGGTGCGATGAAGGTAAGTCTTCCTGAGGCACGATGGAATGCAACGCGGCGAACCACTGGCCAGGCGGTCCGGGCGAAGGGCCTTCACGGGAGGTACAAGCTTGTGAGTGCACTGCTGAGCACGTGGCCCCTTCCCCTTGTAAGGACCTGCTCCTCATGGCCTGTGACTAGAGATGACTTGGCCGCGTCTGGTTGGTCACACTCCACCTCGTGCAGTGTCCATGCACTGGGTGTGTGAGCGCTGCCTAATTAGAGTCCCAGACACCTTGTCTACCTGGGAGCTCGTCTGATCTTCCAGCTGCTCAAGCAGCCCATTCATCCCACAGGCATTCCAGGAGGGAGCGGGAGGGGGAAAGCCACTTCACAGGTATTCAAAGAGGGAGAGGAGACAAAACTAGGGGGAGGAAGGTGTAACAGAGCTTTTGAACCTACAGGTTATACAGAGCATAGTTATACAGCATTCTGCCCCTTGATCTATGAATATTACAGTAGTTGTTGTCCTTGTAGGGCACAGGTGATCTGTTGCAAACAAACCAAACAATCCTAACCAGGTGAATAAAACTAAAACCATTACAATTGACTAAACACCAGATATAACATAAACACAAATGCAAACGATCACAATCATAATAATTGGGAATACAATAAAACCATCACCATCACAATAATTGGGTACATCGACAAACAAAATGAGGCCCAAGTTTGATGCTGCGATAGCCATCAAACAATAAAAGTCACTGAGGTCAGGACCTCCTTAAGTACACACAACAAATAAGATTTGTAGGAGTACCACAGTTGTCATGCAAGGTTAAACTGATTTGGAAGATACATAGTAACAGAGAACTTGGTGAAATTGCTGATACTTAAACTGACATTTAGTTTTACAGGTTATGGGGGTTATGAACTACCCCTCAGGGTTTGCGGAAGTAGAACCAGGGTGCATAGAGGAAAGTGTGGAATTAACAATACAAGAAAATGTAACCAACAATACAAATGTATCAATAACAAAACTGAACAACAAAATGATTAATAGAGAACCTAACAAAAAATAAACCTGATACACTGGGGACCAAAGTCTTTTGGACAGTGGTGGATGTGATTGATAATTTGGTTGGAGATAGGGGAAGTAGAGAGAGGAAAAGGCATTTACCCTGTCTAGGGTAGTATCCCCTCTCTCTCTGGACCCAATGCTAGCACAGGACACCCGCCAGAGACAGACACAGAGCATGCAACACAGAACACTGAACACAGACATTATCACCATGGTATTTCTGTAACTCTTCAGCTGGTACCAGCTCTCCTGATGTTCCAGTTCAGAGGCTAAAAGATAGAAGCTTAGAAACAAATTAGCACAGTGCTCCCACCACGGCAAACCCTGCTCATTTGAGTTGTCCACGGTGTACCCATTTTCCCTCTGGGGTTTTATCTATCATATACACTGTTGCCCCAACCCAGTTCACCATCGTATAGGGTCCCTCCCACTTCACCTGCAGAGGACGAGAGGTGAATTTACAATACATTACCTGAGTCCCGATGTCCGATATCGCAGCAGAGTGTGGCAGCTCTGTAGAATGATGGGGCTATCCCCCACCATTGCCGCCATGGCTTCTAAAGCCCAAACTGCAGCCAGACACTCCCTTTCACATGGGCCAAATTTTTGCTCCACCGGGGTCAGGACTGAGGAGTAATAGGCTACCGGGCGAACTGGTTCAGCTCCCATGGCTTGGAAGGCGGCCACTGCTAAGGCCTGGGGCGAGATTGACAGACGAAACTGGAAGGGAAACCCCGGGCGCGGAGTAGCACGCACCGCAGCATTCAGAATTCCCTGCTTAATGGCCCCGAATGCCTGAGCCTGCTCCTCCCCCCACAAAAACGGCGCATCCTCCTTTAATAAGGCATATAAAGGCTTGGCTAGATTGGCAAAATCCCAGACATGAGTTCTAACAAAATGAGATGAACCCAAAAGCATCTGCAGCTCATGTTTAGCTTTTGGCGCAGAAAGAGCTTGAAGGGCTTGCAGGCATTTAGGACAAACCTGTCGACCCTGTTCTGATAGTTGGACTCCCAAATATGCCACCTAAGGCTGCACCAGTTCAGCTTTCTCTTGGAATGCCTTAAATCCTGCCTCTTGCAAGATATGCAGCACTCTTTCTGTTTGTTCCCGATATCCTGCTGTTCGCTGCCCATTATGAGGATGTCATCCACATAAGATGCTACCCGTGGCCGGTCAGAGAGGGTCAGGGTATCTAGGGAGCTAGTTACGGCTTGGTGAAATCCCTGGGGAACCCGGGTGAATGTATATTGGGTATTGTGAAAGGTAAAGGCAAATCGTTCTTGACTCTCTGGAGCCAGGGGCAAGGCGAAGAAGCAGTTTGCTAGATCAATCACTGAAAACCACTTTGCCTCGGGCGAAATACTTTCCAACAACGCGGTCATGTCTGCCACCACTGGAGCCCGCTGTGGGGTGCAAGCATTGATCCGGCGGTAATCTATAGTTAGTCGCCAGGTCTTCCTGTCTGCCTTGCAGACTGGCCAGATGGGGGAGTTGAAAGGAGAGGTAGTTAAACGAACCACTCCTTGGTCTATCAGGGCGTCCAATAGCTCACCCACAGCTTGCTCTGCCTCAGGAGGATTCTTGTATTGTTTCTGGGGCAGCACCGGGGGACCCTGAATGACAATGGGCCCCCCCTTCCAGAGACCACAATCATATTTGTCCTTAGCCCAGACCCCGGGAATCTGCTTTTTCCATTCATCTGCCTCTGGTACCTCCACAGCTGCCAACCCCAACATAGAGCAGGTTAGCACTCCGGAGATCCCTCCTTGTAGATTTTCTCCCCAATCCACTGCGGGGACCTGCCACATGCAGCGATTGACACAATCTACCACCAAACGGAGCTCTCTGAGCTGATCAATCCCCAGAATAACTTCGCCTGCCATCCGCGAATGAACCCGGGGAGGTTAGCCACCAAATCTGCCAACTCCCAAATAGTTACTGACAACAAGTTTCCTCTCTCCTCCTGGTCCCCGTAAGCAGCCAGCACAACTGACCGAACTTGCACACATTCAGGGGGGGAAAAGGGTAAAAGCGAAACTGCTGCACCAGTTTCCACCAGTGCCACACAGGGGGTACGTGTCATTCCTACCCTCATTTGGACTACTAGATGCCCCTCTGATCGGGGGACAACGTGGCTACCCATCACCACCTGTCCTCCGGGCATCCGTCCTCCTGCGGGCTCCCCTAGGGGACTTGAGCTGGCCGATCCAAGCCAGCTGGTGCTGCTCCTGATGGGGTCGGGACGCCCCTCTGCTCCCCTGCAGGAAGGGGTATCCCCAAGTGCACGCACTGGAGCATCAGCTCCCCTGTGGGTTTCCCTCCCCCTCTTCCTCCTCCTGTTCCAGCAAAACCCACCAGAGGTTATTCCGCAGGCAGGACTGCCTCCTGCAGTTTCCAGACCAAGAGTCTGGTCTCCTGAGGTTTCTGCGATCTACTGCCGCCCCTTAGAAGCCTTGCCCACTGGTAGCTGTGGCACAGGCGGGGCGATGAGAGCAGCCTGCCTGACTGCGTCCAGCTGGGCTTCCACATCTGCGGGTTCCCCGGGTCTCCACCTCCCGATCGCCTGCTGTACATGGACGGGGAGACTCTGGGCGACCAGCCTCAATTCTTCCAGAGGCAGGGCTATTTGAGCTATGGTCGGGGGAACCTGCCCTTCCTCTATGGCAGGCACACCCCGGCCACACAAACATGCCAGATGAACCATTCTCTCCATGAACCGGACGGGGTCTTCCCCAGGCACAGCAGCCACCGAGACAAACTCTGCCAACAACGCTCATGGCCCCACGGCAGGCATCATCCCCGCCAACATATCAAAGATACTATTGGGTGCGGCATGACCGGTTTGCTGCCGAGCCGCCCCTGCTAAATCTCCTCCCAACCCGGACGTGGCTTTTAACACCCGTCGGGTGTCAGCTGGGTTCAGTCCCTGATCCAAACACAGGGTCACCATGTCCCGGGCCCACCCGCTGAACCCAGAGCGCGAGGGGCCACCCAGGGTTTTTGCTAACTCTATTGCTTGTGTGGGAGTCAACTCAGTCTCTGCCATAGTGTGTCCAGTACTTGGGGCTGCCCCGTCCCCTGCGGGCACAGGCCCATAGTTTTGGACCACCCTCCGGACCGCCGCAACACGGTGTCTGGGGTCCGGCCATCCGGGGTCTGGATCCAGGGGATCTGGATCATACCAGATATCCCCGTCCCAATCATCATATGGTCCCACACCCCCCTGGGCTTTCACCCCAACGGCGGTGACCCGGGCTAAATAAGCCCCCTGGGCCCTGTTCTCCTGGGCGGACCCCTCCAGGACCAGATCCTTCAGGCAGGTAACTGCCTGGCTCAGAGCGGCATTTTCTACTTCCACCCGCTTCCGCTTCTCCTCTGCTGCTGCCACCGGTACTGTGGCTACAGAGAGGGAAGACGCCTGGGCGATAGCAGTCAGAGCCTGCACCTTCCACATATCCCATTCCTTCTCCAACTCATTACATCGGCCCTTGAGTGAATCTATTTCTTTGCCTCCTGCCATTGCCAGCCTGCTTGCCACAGCAGCCAGGCAGTGGCACAATCCTGTCCCGCCTTGTCGGGACCGTATATAAGTACATATTTATCCAACAGGAGCTCTAGTTCAGGAATTGTACTCCCAGGTGGAACCGCCCCTGGCATCCAGGGGTCTGCCCTTTTCTTTTGGAGCCATGCTAACAACACCCCGGGTGGCGCCGTCGCTCCCCAAGGGGGGGTGTATTCTCGCTTGGGCTGCTTCGCCTTTTTCTTCTCCTTGCCCCACAGTGGCATACTTAGCAGCGGCGTCCTTTTCTCCCTGCGGTGGGTTGCTAGCCTACCACTTTTTCACGCAGGGTTGAGACGGACCTGCTCAAGAAACCACTGGGAGACACCAGAGGACCCCTACTCTTGGGTCAAGTCCTCCACTAAGCTGCCTGCATTCTCCACCAGTAATGTTACCCGAAATTGGGCCACCTAGTAAGCTTAGGGAGGACTAATGACCCACCACAGTTTGGCAGAAAGCAGCGCGTTTATTATAGTGATAGCTAAGCTCAAAAGAAGGGGGTGGGTGTCACACTCACACTCGCATACTCACGCTCCCAGGACAGGCACGGCACTGGAGATGTCAGGATCCTTCAAGGTAAGTGTCCCACAGCACAGCAATGGACGGTGTGATGAAGGTAAGTCTTCCCGAGGCACGATGGAATGCAACGTGGTTAAAAACTGGCCAGGCGGTCCGGGCAAAGGGTCTTCACAGGAGGTACAAGCTTGTGAGTGCACTGCCGAGCACATGGCCCCTTCCCCTTGTAAGGACCTGCCCCTCATGGCCTGTGACTAGAGATGACTTGGCCACGTCTGGTTGGTCACATTCCACCTCGGGCAGTGTCCATGCACTGGGTGTGTGAGCGCTGCCTAATCAGAGTCCCAGACACCTTGTCTACCTGGGAGCTCTTCTGATCTTCCAGCTCTTCAACCAGCCCATTCATCCCACAGGCATTCCAGGAGTGACGGGGAGGGGGAAAGCCACTTCACAGGTATTCAAAGAGGGATAGGAGACAAAATGGGGGGGGGGGGAGGTGTAACAGACCTCTTGAACATGCAGGTTATACAGAGCATAGTCATACAGAGCATACAGATCACTGCTGCTCCTACAACATGTGCTACTTCCAAATTATAACCGTGAACACCTAAACGAACCAACTAAATATAACTTTATTGCTCTCTCCCTCCATCTCTCTCTCTCTCTCTCTCTCTCTGAGGAATCACACTGTTATTTGAGCACCCTGAACAATAATAGGAGCTGAGAATTTTGAAAGGCATCTAAGGGATGACAGCTGCCCAACACCTAAGCAATTTCTGCCAGATTTTAGTACCTAATTCCCAGAGGCCCCTTTTAACATCCTGGGCAACATGTACGCATATCCCAAAGTTTCTAAACTACTGTCTCTAACAGCCATTTTTTAAAGGCATGCAGGCAACTGGTGGGATTTTCAGAAGCACCTCGCTGCCCAACGCCCATTGCAATCAATGAACTTTAGGCTCCTAAATGCTTTTGAATATTCCCTTAGGCACCTAAATGCCTTTGAGAATCTGGATCCTCGGCTCCTGATTAATGTAGGTGCTTCTCAAAACTTCACAGATCAACATCATTTCTTCAGTCAGTCATTTTCTGTCTCTTTCTCTATTTCTCTTTCCTGACCAGTGTGGAAGGACTGGGTTTGCTAGTTAGTTTATCTCTCAACCCCTTGGCATGTCTGTAAGATTGAATTTTGCTGGACAAGAGCCGGTAGTGATTTTAGAAATATTGCGACCAGGGGGTTGAGGCATGTCACTAAAGCTCATGATCCTCCTCTTTGTTGCATCACTTTGGTCCACAGATATGTAGAAAATTCCCTCAAATTCCTTACCCGCCTCCCCTTTCCATTTTCTTTCATTTACATCCATTTTAATGATGGGAATAACAGCTCTTTCCATTCTGATTGTCTCCCTGCACAGGTCAGAATATGCTTCCCCTTTTTGTACCAGTCCCTGCTTTGCTCTGTCACTGTGTCTCTCTGGCACAGTAATAGGTGGCGGTGTCTGCAGCTGTCAGCGAGCGGAGCTGCAGGGAGAACTGGTTCTTGGCGGTGTCTTGTGCGATGGTCGTTCGACTCTGCAGAGAGCTGGCGTAGTTAGTGTACCACTGGCTCGGTCTGTAGTAAATGCGCCCTACCCATTCCAGCCCTTTCCCCACAGGCTGCCGGACCCAGGTCCAGGTGACGCTGGTGCTAGAAACTGAGTCTCCGGAGATGATACAAGTGAGTGTCAGGGACTCCCCGGGTTTCACCACTCCCGGGCCCGTTTCCTTCAGCTGCACTTGGGAGAGGACACCTGGGAGGGAAACACAGAAATGAATCCATGAGCCAGGCTCCTATCCCCTGGGAGTGGGGAACATGTGAAAATTAAACATCCTGAGACCGCGCCTAAGGTAGCGAGACACCCAAATGCCACTGAATTACATGGGGATCCGGGCACTTCATTCCCTTAGGCTTCCTTGAATGGCTGATCTTCTGGAGTCACTGCAGCAATTCACCCTCCTGACCCCCAACAGACACGTACCTGAAGGGGCCTCCAGCATGAACAGGAAAATCAGCAGCAGGTTCATCTTAAGTGAAGGTGCAAACTGTCCCCAGCAGCCAGGACAGGGCAGTTCTGTGTCTGGGGAGAGACTGGGGCTCTTCCAATCCGGGGTTTGTATTTAAACAGGAACCCGCGGGCGGGGGGGGGGGCAAGGATTTGCATGCCTGTTTCACAACGTGAATATAAGAGATGACGGAGTTTGATTTTTGTCTACACATGGGTATCTCGCCGTGGGACGCATGTTCCCCTGACACAGTGAATTCAGCTCAGCAAAGTGTGAAACCGCCTAAGGTATTCGGACACCCAAATTAAATTTAAATAAATAGGATTTGGTCATTTAACACTCTTAGTGGTCTTTGAGCTTCTCAGACAAATATAAGTGCAGGACAGCGCCTTCTTAGGAATGAAGGAATATTTGGAGAAGGGAAATTATACCTCTTTTCTTGTGGTTTTCATTGGGATTTCAAAAGAGCCCAAGGGAATTAAGAACTCAAATGCTAACGAAATTCAGTAGGATTTGGGCCCTTAGTTCCTTTACAGCATCTCTGAAATCCTATTCCTGTTCGGTAGAGATTAATTATACTGTTGGCAAAAGCGCTATATTTACTGTACAGTCCTCGATACATTTCCAGTTAAAAAGGGCTTTATTCAAATCAGGTGAATTAAATGGGAGTCTTTCAGCTGATATCAATGTGCTTTCGATCATATGAGTTAGTGGAGTTATATTTGCTGCCTTCAGAAGACAGTAATCCTCTGAGAATATAAGCACTACAAAAAACAAACAAAAAACAGTGCGGTTAGTCAGTGTCTGCATTTGTGTCTGTTTGAGAGTCACAGACAGGCAGCTGAGGACAGGAGTTTTCACGCTCACTGTCTCTCCGCTGCGAGCTGTAGAACTCCAGCGCCCCCAGTGGAGAGTTTGTCCTTAGACAGCGAGGGCAGGTTTTTGTCTGAGCTCAGACCAGCTTCCCCTCACTGTGTGTCCCCCACAGTGATACCGGGCGGTGTCCTCAGGCTTCAGGCCGGTCATTTGCAGATACAGCAGGTTGTTGGGGTTGTCTCTGGAGATGGTGAATTGGCCTTTCACTGACTCTGCATAATACTGTTGGCTCCCATCAGAATAAATGCATGAGACCCACTCCAGACCCTTCCCGGGAGCCTGTCGGACCCAGTGCATGCCGTATCTGCTGAAGGTGAACCCGGAGGCTTTGCAGGAGAGGCGGAGAGAGTCTCCGGGCTTTTCACATCCCCTCCGGACTCCAGCAGCTGCACCTGGGACCGGGCACCTGGGAATAGAAAGATATTATACATCGCATTAATATTCAGAGCAATAATAGACAGTTACCTCCCCCCGTCCTCCGCCAATGGGTGTGAGGGGAGAAAATACCTTCCAAAGCCACTGCAAGGAACACTACATGGAGCCAAAGCCTCATTTTCCCGGGTGTCAGAGGGGAAAGGTCTCAGGGGACTGGCTGGTCACTGCACAGACATGGGGGCTGAGGATTGTCTCTCCAGGTGCAGCCTGGGCAGAGAGAGGCACAGATTTAAACATGAAACTGTTACCATGGCTTGTGTTTCCTGCTCCTTATAAGACACACAATCTCCTTCCCTAAGTGATCTCATTTCTTGCCCTCCGATTCCGGGAGAAGGGGGGGAATGTGTGTAGCTCTCTGACCCAAATCCCAGTGAAACCCAAGGGGATTTTTAAGTGGCTTCAATTGATATCGGATCAGGTCCCATGTGTTTGTGTGGAGTCCAGCACAATGGGACCCTGGTCCTGACTGGCTCCGAAAAGGGGCTTTGTCAAAAAGCAGAAACAGAGGAAGGGGGAGTGAGGGATTGTAGCATAAAAGAGAGATAGGAAGCTGCAGTCCTGCTAATGACAGCCCAGCACCTCTAATTCCCTGTGAATCGTTATTATCATCTTCATCATCGTCGTCTTCATTCTCCTCTTCATCGCCATCTTTGGCACATTCTCAAACTTTACCAGCAAAAATTTTATTTAATCATTCTCGATAGTTCCTCATCTCTAACAAGGGGACAGCAGCATTTCCCTGTCTCACGGAGGTGTTGTGAAAGCAACTACATTACAGACTGTGAGGGGCTAATGTATTCCCCATATTGACTGGGAACATGCCACCTCAGGACGAAATGCAGAGACAAAATTTCTCGATACTTTAAATGACTGCTTCTTGGAGCAGCTGCTATGGGAACCCACAAGGGGAGAGGCAACTCTCGATTTAGTCCTGAGTGGAGTGCAGGAGCTTGTCCAAGAGGTAACTATAACATTACCGCTTGGACATAGTGACTATAATATAATAACATTTAAAATCCCTGTGGTGGGAAGAACATCTCAACAGCCCAACACTGTGGCATTTAATTTCAAAAGGGGGAACTGTGCAAAAATGAGGAGGTTAGTTAAACAGAAATTAAAAGGTACAGTGACTAAAGTGAAACCCCTGCAAGCTGCATGGGCGCTTTTTAAAGACACCATAAGAGAGGCCCAACTTAAATGTATTCCCCAAATTAAGAAACACGGTAAAAAAACTAAAAAAGATCCACCGTGGCTTAACAACCATGTAAAAGAAGCAGTAAGAGATAAAAAGACTTCCTTTAAAAAGTGGAAGTCAAATCCTAGCAAGGTAAATAGAAAGGAGCATAAACACTGCCAAATTAAGTGTAAAAATGTAATAAGAAAAGCCAAAGAGGAGTTTGAAGAATGGCTAGCCAAAAACTCAAAAGGTAATAACAAAATGTTTTTTAAGTACATCAGAAGCAGGAAGCCTGCTAAACAACCAGTGGGGCCCCTCGATGATAGAGATACAAAAGAAGCGCTTAAAGACGATAAAGTCATTGCGGAGAAACTGAATGAATTCTTTGCTTCAGTCTTCACAGCTGAGGATGTTAGGGAGATTCACAAACCTGAGCCGGCTTTTGTAGGTGACAAATCTGAGGAACTGTCACAGATTGAAGTGTCATGAGAGGACGTTTTAGAATTAATTGATAAACTTAACATTAACAAGTCACCGGGACCAGATGGCATTCACCCAACAGTTCTGCAAGAACTCAAATGTGAAATTGCGGAACTATTAACTAGGGTTTGTAACCTGTCCTTTAAATCAGCTTCGGTACCCAACGACTGGAAGATAGCTAATGTAACTCCAATATTTAAAAAGGGCTCTAGAGGTGTGTCACGGAATGTGGGGGAGTCAGGACCCTGCACCCCTTTCCTGCGATTCACCGTGACTCTTAGCCAGCCAGTAAAACAGAAGGTTTATTAGATGACAGGAACACAGTCCCAAGCAGAGCATGTAGGTACAACCAGAACCCCTCAATTAAGTCCTTCTGGAGGGTTTAGGGAGCTTAGACCCCAGCTTGGGGTTCCCTGCGTTGCACCACCCAGCCCAAACTGAAACTAAACCAAAACTCCTCCAGCAGCTTTCCCGCCCCCTGCTCCTCCTCTCCTTTGTTCAGTCTCCCGGCAGAAGGTGTTATTTCTCCCAACTCCCCTTCTGGCTCAGGTTACAGCTCAGGTAGCTTCCTTCAAGGGAAGTTCCCCATCCCCAATGTAACCCCCCTGCAACATTCCCAGGTCAAATTTGCCCTGCTCCCTGCTTCGTCACAAGGTGATCCTGGCAATTACAGACCGGTAAGTCTAACGTCGGTACCGGGCAAATTAGTCGAAACAATAGTAAAGAATAAAATTGTCAGACACATAGAAGAACATAAATTGTTGGGCAAAAGTCAACATGGTTTCTGTAAAGGGAAATCGTGTCTTACTAATCTATTAGAGTTCTTTGAAGGGGTCAACAAACATGTGGACAAGGGGATCCAGAGACATATTGTACGTTGATTTCCAGAAAGCCTTTGACAAGGTCCCTCACCAAAGGCTCATACGTAAATTAAGTTGTCATGGGATAAAAGGGAAGGTCCTTTCATGGACTGAGAACTTGTTAAAAGACAGGGAACAAAGGGTAGGAATTAATGGTAAATTCTCAGAATGGAGAGGGGTAACTAGTGGTGTTCCCCAAGGGTCAGTCCTAGGACCAATCCTATTCAATTTATTCATAAATGATCTGGAGAAAGGGGTAAAAAGTGAGGTGGCAAAGTTTGCAGATGATACTAAACTGCTCAAGATAGTTAAGACCAAAGCAGACTGTGAAGAACTTCAAAAAGATCTCACAAAACTAAGTGATTGGGCAACAAAATGGCAAATGAAATTTAATGTGGATAAATGTAAAGTAATGCACATTGGAAAAATAACCCCAACTATACATACAATACGATGGGGGCTAATTTAGGAAAAATATCTTGGAGTCATCGTGGATAGTTCTCTGAAGATGTCCACACAGTGTGCAGAGGTGGTCAAAAAAGCAAACAGGATATTAGGAATCATTAAAAAGGGGATAGAGAATAAGATGGAGAATATATTATTCCCCTTATATAAATCAATGGTACACCCACATCTTGAATACTGCATACAGATGTGGTCTCCTCATCTCAAAAAAGATATACTGGCATTAGAAAAGGTTCAGAGAAGGGCAACTAAAATGATTAGGGGTTTGTAGAGGGTCCCATCTGAGGAGAGATTAAAGAGGCTAGGACTTTTCAGCTTGTAAAAGAGGAGACTAAGGGGGGATATGATAGAGGTATTTAAAATCATGAGTGACGTGGAGAAAGTGGATAAGGAAAAGTTATTTACTTATTCCCATAATAGAAGAACTAGGGGCCACCAAATGAAATTAATAGGCAGCAGGTTTAAAACAAATAAAAGGAAGTTCTTCTTCACACAGCGCACAGTCAACTTGTGAAACTCCTTGCCTGAGGAGGTTGTGAAGGCTAGGACTATAACAGGGTTTAAAAGAGAACTGGATAAATTCATGGAGGTTAAGTCCATTAATGGCTATTAACCAGGATGGGTAAGGAATTGTGTCCCTAGCCTCTGTTTGTCAGAGGGTGGAGATGGATGGCAGGAGAGAGATCACTTGATCATTACCTGTTAGGTTCACTCCCTCTGGGGCACCTGGCATTGGCCACTGTCGGTAGACAGGATACTGGGTTAGATAGACCTTTGGTCCGACCCAGTATGGCCGTTCTTATGTTCTTATGTTCATGTGACTCCCAAATCCATCTTGTTACTTAATTTTTCCACTAGCTGTGCTGAGGGCTTTGTTTGAAAGAATGGGTTTCCCTCCACATGGGAGAAGCTATAAAAGGCACTGGAAACAACTCAATTTTGTCTCTTTCCTGCTCAAACATCTGGACTGTGAACTTGTACTCATGGGAGCATCTAACCAAGGGACTGAGGACCTTCCAATGATTTGGAAGCAATCAGAGACTTAACAAGCCAGCGGTTTATTTCATCACTGCTACAAGCCTGCTCCAAGAACTTTGCAATTTACTGTATGTAGTTGATTCCTTTAACCAATTTTAACTCTCACCTTTCTATCTTTTTACAAATAAACTTTTAAATTTTAGATACTAAAGGATTGGCAACAGCATGATTATTGGGTAAGATCTAAGTTATATATTGACCTAGGTGTGTGGCTGGTCCTTTGGGATCAGAAGAATCTTTTGTTTGATGAGACTGTTTTTAAAGAACCACTCATTTTTAAGTCTAGTGTCTGGGTGTTGAACCAAGGACTGCAGTACCTAAGGGAAATGCTTTCCTGACTTCTTGTTAGCCAGTGTGGTGAGACAGAAGTTTACTTTTGTTGCTGGTTCAATATATCTTATGGAAGAATAACCACCAGTTTTGGGTGTGTCATTTGTGAATACAGCAGGCTGTTGGAATTATCCCTCGAGCTGGTGAATCAAACTTGAATGGAGTCTGGATAGCGTGCAGTGCTATCATGCAGGCTAATATCGGAGACCCACTCCATCCAGTGGCACTGAAGGTGAACCCGGAGGCTTTGCAGGAGAGGTGGAAAGACTCTCTGGGCTTTTCTCATCCCCTCCGGACTCCACCAGCTGAACCTGCAAATAAACAAACACTTAGAAAACCAATGTAGAACAATAAGCCTTCTGCCTCTGCAATGTGTTCACGGGTAGGAAATACCTTCCCAAGCTGCTACAATGAAATCCAGATGGACCCAGAGCTTCATTGTCTCTGGTCTGACTGGAGCAAGTTCTATGGGAGAGTCTCTGGGAACAGCCCAGACCCAGGGGGCTGCGGATTGTCTCTCCGGGTGCAGCCTGGGGAGGGAGACAGATTTAAACAGGAAGCTAACACCTCTATTTGCATATTCTCCTCCTTATAGGAGGCAGAAATGTCTTCCCTTAGTGGTCTTCATGATAGGCACTGGGGCAGAGAGAAGGATTCAAATGGTCTCCTTTCTGCAGCACCCTACACAGCACGCTGGGACCTGATTATGCATTTGGATAAGAAAAGATGAACCAGACACCCCCAGTGAAGATAATTTCCCTGACACGACCTCAGGGCCCGATTTCTGTCAGTTCGTAGGGGGGTGGGAGACCCAGCCCTGGAGCCCCTGCCCAGGTGTAGCGGGGCTGTGGTATGGCGGGTCAGTGGGGTCAGTGACAGGAGAGGCTCGGGTAACAGGGTTCCATTTGGCTGAGACACCCCTGAAGACAGAATAAGGCCCTAGGCGCTGGGAAATAGCTGGGACTGAAGCCCCGGCCCAGCCCCTTTCCCAGAAGCGGCGGCTCCACTGACCTGAGCTCTGTCTGGTGGGAAATATTTCCTGGTAGCTTTCACCACACGGGACAATCGTGGTTCGCTTCACTCCCCGGAGTTCCCTCAGGAATTGCAAGGAGTGAAGCGGGTGGAGAGAGGCGGGCAGGGCTCTGCTCTGTATTGGTGCTTTCTGCTCTCCCGCCCTCAGCTGTAAAACACTGGTCACTCCACGGAAGTTAATGGATTTTCAAACAGTGAAAAACTTTTACTTATTCAGGATAAAATGACAAGAGCCTTTAGAATATTCCATGGGATTCTTTATCCTCTATTCCTGAAAGAAGATACAATTCTCCAATTTTTACTTCAAATCTGTCCAAGAACCTAACCATAAATGTAGCCTCTTATCAAATCCGTACTCAAACTCTAATCCATAGACATAGTATTTACCCTTACCCGAAATGCTAATTATTACTCTAACCCCCAGCCAAGGCTGATTCTCCACTCTGGCACTTTGAGTACAGAAGGTGGGGCCTGCAAGGATTTTAAAAATTAATACTGGCCACTCCAGACTTGTATTAAACTCCCAAGGTCACAGCTTTTCTGTGACCTTGGATGGGTAGATGCTGCCACACCCCAAGTGCAAAATCCCCCTTTAGAGAACCCAGAAAGGCGCACTTGGGAATTCCTTCCTGTGGGGTACCCTCTAGCCCCTTCACCTGCCCTGCGGGGAAGAGCTGAGAAAGAAAAACAAAGGAAATCAGCTGTTGCCACCAGCTAATTAAACAACATGCACAAACTTCTTAGGGACACAAAAATTCAATCCTGTTCTTAAAAAAGGTAAATTTTATTAAAAACAAATAGAAAGAAAATACATTTGGAACTTAGGCTTTTTGCTAGGTTTATAAAAAGCAATTGCAAGGATTAAGCATCAAGATAGCTTCTTGAGGTCCAGCTTAGAGGTTACAAGCAAAACAAAAGCACCTGGGGGTTAGCACAGATCAATCCACAAGCCATAAAAAATAAAAAGAGATAAACCTAATCACATATTCCTAAACATTTCCTGATCTTCTTACATATCTGGGGTTTCAAATGAATAGTTTCTAGGTATGATCTGATGACTTTTCATACCTGGCCCAAAGCTCTTACAGCATCGCTGCTCTGTCCCCCCTCTCCAGAGAACAACAGACAGACAAAGGGGAAGATATTTCCCAGTTTTAAAACGTTCTAGCCTTCCCATTGGCTCTTTGGGTCAGGTGCCCACTCCCTTCCTTTTACCTATGCAGTGAGACTTTTTAACCCTTTACAGGTAAAGCAAGTAGAGAACAACTACTAAAAGGGATTGTATAGCTAACTGGCTGGCTGGGTGTCCATAAAAGGGAGCTACCCCCCCCCTTCATTTATCACACCCCCAAAATTCCAATTTAATCCAACAGCTTAACTGTAATAGTGGCTCTAATAATAATTCTAACTGTAAACCTTACACTTACTGTAACACTGAGTCAGACACTGAAATGAATCTGGGCCCTGATATTTACATTTACCCATACTGAGCCATACCCTTAGCCCTAACCATAACATCAACCCTAATCCTACCTTTAATCCTAACCCTAATCATACCCTCATCTGTAACCTTAACCCTATCCCTAACCCTAACCTTAACCCTAATCATACCCTCATCTCTAACCTTAACCCTAACCCTAACCCTAACCTTAACGCTAATCATACCCTTATCTCTAAATTTAACCCTATCCCTAACCCTAACCTTAACCCTAATCATACCCTCATCTGTAACCTTAACCCTATCCCTAACCCTAACCTTAACCCTAATCATACCCTTATCACTAACCTTAACCCTATCCCTAACCCTAACCTTAACCCTCATCATACCCTCATCTGTAACCGTAACCCTATCCCTAACCCTAACCTTAACCCTAATCATACCCTTATCGCTAACCTTAACCCTAACCCTAACCTTAGACATAACCCTAACGGCAACACTCTGATTTATGCTGTTTTATGTACATGTATTTTAATAAGGCTGGATTTTCTTCTCTCAAAATTTTGTTCAGGGAACTCTAATTTCCGGGAGGAGTGTGTGTGTTTTTCCCACTAGAAGCCCCAAGGTGGATTGATTGCAGCATTCTGTACAGTGCCAGCCACGTGGCATGAGAGTAAAATTTGGAACTGCAAGATCAGCCGGGAATAAATCCTGCAGAGTTACTAGGGGAGCTGCAGATTCTTGTCATTCTGGTGACAAGAAGAATGATGCTGGTGTGTTCAAATTACTAAATATTTTATTTAGAGCATCCAATTTTCTGGTGAGAGCGATGGATGCGAGAATGGGGCCGTTATTAAAGGAGAGACAATAGGGTGCCCAGTTTCGTGTAGGTTCTCAGATTTAATCTTTTTACATTTTACAGACCTTGGGCACCCCAAGAGGAGAACACCCACTCAGAGGGAAGGTTTTTCTCTGAGCTTCACTACAGAGAGTCTCTCGCAGTAATACCAGGTGGTGTCCTCGGGCCTCAAGCTGTTCCTGTGTGAATACAGCAGGTCAATGTGGTTGTCCCTGGAGATGGTAAATTAGCCTTTTACTGAATTGGTGTAACCTGTGTGTTGCTTCCACAGCTGTCTGTGGTGGAGACCCATTCCAATCCCCTTCCTGGGGACCCAGCCTAGCAGGAACTGCTGAAGGTGAACCCAGGAACTTTGTAGTAGAGGCAGAGAGAGTCTCCAGGGCTTTTTCACACCCCTCTGGATTCCAACACCTGCACCTGCATCCGGGCACCTGAAAACCAAGGCAAATCAGGAGATTCTGAATGAGAAGAAATCTCAGGAGCTATTTTGAGCAGGGCCAATCAGAGGGGGGGCAGGAGGGCCATTTGGCCTGGGCCTCAAGCTCAAAGGGGGCCTCAGATTTAGACACTTGTTAATTTTTTCAGCATTTGATAAGTTTCACAACTTGTTTTTATGCGTATCCCTATCGGACCAAACTGTGACACTCTCTCAGCTTAGAGCTGCAAGTTTAAGCAATAAGAGATGTGATTTGGTAAAAGACTTAATTTTTTTGTTAACTAATATAGATTTTGTCATATAATAGAGTTAAAAATATTCATAAATTTTAATAAAAATATATCGGTTCCGATGGCACAAGATTAGACCTTGATGAACGTGTCGTCTCAGATCAGGTGATTATATAAAGAAACCACTACTAGTGGCTGGTGCTGGATCAAGTGTGTGCTGAAAGGTAGAGAATTGCTACATTTTATTGCAGGGGTGGGCAAACGTTTTGGGCCGAGGGCCACATCCGGGTAAGGAAATTGTATGCAGGGCCGGGGCAGGGGGTTGGGATGCAGGAGGGAGTACAGGGTGTGGGAGCGGGTGCGGTGTGCAGGAAGGGGCTCAGGGCAAGGGATTGGGGCAGAGGAGGGGTGCGGGGAGTATGAGGGGGCTCAGGGAAGGGGGTTGGGAGTGCAGGAGGGGTGCAGGGTGCGGCAGGGGGCTCAGGGCTGGGAGTTGGGGTGCAGGAGGGGTGCAGGGTGCGGCAGGGGGCTCAGGGAAGGGGGTTGGGGGGCAGGAGGGGTGCAGGGTGCGGCAGGGGGCTCAGGGCTGGGAGTTGGGGTGCAGGAGGGGTGCAGGGTGCGGCAGGGAGCTCAGGGCAGGGGGTTGGGGTGCAGGAGGGGTGCGGCGTGTACGAGGGGGCTCGGGGCTGGGAGTTGGGGTGCAGGAGGGGTGTGAGGTGCAGGCAGGGGGCTTAGTGCAGGGAATTGGGGGGTGGGGTGCAGGAGGGGTTCAGGCTCCGGCCCGGAGCCGTTTACCTAAAGCAGCTCCGGGATGGCAGTGGCGCGCACTGGGGCCAGGGCAGGCTTCATGACCGTCTGTCCTGTCCCTGTCCCTGCGCCGCTCCAGGAAGCACTGCGGCCCCCGGGAGAGGAGGGAGCAGAGGGCTCCGTGGGCTCTGCCCTGGCCGCGCCTCCAGGTACCTTCCCCAAAGCTGCCATTGGTCGTGGTTCCCCATTCCCAGCCAATGGGAGCTGTGTGTGTGTGGGGGGGGGTATCTGGAGGCAAGGGCAATGCATGGAGCCCTCTGTTCCCCCGCACCTGGGGCCACAGGGACGTGGTGCCGGCTTCTTCTGACAGGCTGAGGGGCCCGCAGTGCCGGGGGGGCAATTCCACAGGCCGGATCCAAAGCCCTGAGGAGCCGGATCCGGCCCGCGTGCCGTAGTTGCCCACCCCTGTTATAGTGTCTTTATAGTTTTACATCTAGTTGACTAAGGAATAATTTATGTGTGAGAATTCCTCATTATTATCTTTAAATGGTAGCTAAAAGAGGTGACAGGTTGGTTGGTTGAACCCTAGCTTGGTAGCTTGGCTATCATCATAGGATTTTGGGGTCTATAGGCCCAGATTCAAGGTGAAAATTTGTGAGGACAATCTTGTACAGTGAGTTTTGTGAGGATACACGTTTGAAATTTTTGGACATTATCCCTCTGTCTGTATCTGTATCTGTGTTTACTATATATATGTCATCCCTTTGTCTTCAGCTCAGCCTGTTATATTATACCTTGCGGGCTTGAGTTTTGATTCAGTGATAAGGATAATAACCTGTCTGACTGTTTCATTTTGTGTTCTTAATTAGTATTCCTTCATTTTAAGTCTTTTCAGCATTTGTGTCATATTCAGCATTTGTGTACATGTTCACAGTAGAAGATTTCAAGTGTGGATAGGCTACATATTTACAGTAGAGCATTTCAAATATGGTTGGCTACATGTTGCGTATTTTTTATCAATTTGCCTGCATCAGTGGCTTCAGGTGAACACACCTTCAACGTGTTGAAGCAGGTAAAGAACTATCACTGTTCAACTATGGGACAAGAGCATTTGGATGGGTTCGCCATGCTTAATATCAACTGTGACATTGCATAAAAGCTAGATTTTCCCTCAATAATTAGTGCATTTGCACAGAAAAAGGCTAGAAAAGCATTGGTTAAATAAAAAAAAATCAAATTATTTCTCACTCTTTTTTTTGGTGCCTTATTTTGTTTTCATATGTCGTCATTTTTTATTTTTATTATGGCTGGGGGGGGGCTTAAAAGCTGGAAGTGGCCTGGGCCTCTCTTGATCTCTGAGAGGGCCTGGCTAGATCCCTTCTGTTACCAATGTTTTAATCTGTTTGAATGAATGGGCCAGAGCACCAGCTATTGTCAGTCGGGGTAGCAGCCTTGGGATCCGTGGAGCTTCCAGAATTCACACCTGTGAGGATCTGACCCCAGAACGATTGTCCTTCCTTCGGCCTTGTCCAAAGCTCCGGAAAGTCAGAGAAAGTTTTCAGAATCGATTGCAATGGGCATTGGATCAGCCCCTTAATGCATTTCTCTCTCTGAAGGTGGCAGACTCCATTCCCTGACACCAGGCAAGTGTCAATCACCAAGAGAGTGATGGGTGTGAAGAGAGAGAGAGAAAGAGAGAGAGATCCACTCAGGTCTTTTATAACATTAGATAGAAAACACAACATTACCTTGGATATGTCATTAAGCTCACACATTTCTGAGAGACAAAGCCTGAATTTAGTCCTTTCTTTGGACAAATCTGATCTATGGAATTTCTCCAGCAACATCATCTGCTAAAATGTCAACAGCTAGTACCGAGGAGATACCCATTTGTGCCCTGGATAGAGTGACCCAATTACCTCGGTCACCTGTTGATAGCCCCGTTCAACTCCTAACATCTCTGGGTGAAATATACCTGCAACTCCCTGTCCAGGGTGTTCCTGTTTAAATACAGGTAGGTTAATTGGATTGTACTGAGAGAGAGGAAGTCAGATGGTTGACAGATCAATTACATGACATAGTCCTAGATTCTCAGACTGGATGGATGGGTGGTATTTGATGAGTCCTATAGATGTGAGACAGTGTGCAGGGCAGGGCAGGGACTCGATTAGTTATGTAAGTTGTTTAATACCTGAAAGCAAATAGTACAGAAATACACAATGATTGATAGCAACATTGGGGGTAGCCCAGTGCCTTGTTCTGAATGACAGGGTTTGGGGTTTTGTTTATTGCGTTTCATGCCCCCTGATTTTAAGGGGGTGTAGAATGGGAGTCTTTATTGCACATAAAATTATCTTTAAATTTATTAAAAATTGGGGGGAAAGGTCCAGGTACAGCCCCTTTCAGTTCTGTGGGGACTGGCCCTTGGATCTGTGTGCTGTGTGACGCTAGATTTGGCTAGAGCAGGGCACCTTGCAATGAACACAGTGTTTTCTCTTTTGAGTTTCCAGTACCCGGAGTGTCAGGGTCTCATCAGCTGTGACTTTCCCTACTGACTGCAACGGGAGGCTTTTGTCTGAGCTCACAACGGCTTCCTTTCACTGTGTCTCCCGCACAGTGATACTGGGTGGTGTCCTCGGGCTTCAGGCCGGTCATTTGCAGATACAGCAGGTTGTTGGGATTGTCTCTGGAGATGGTGAATTGGCCTTGGACCGAGCTGGCGTAACGTACAGTACTGCCGGCCCAGTAGCTTATAGCTGCGACCCACTCCAGGCCCTTACCAGGAGCCTGACGGACCTAGCTCATCCAGTGGTCTCCAAAGGTGAACCCAGAGCCTTTGCAGGAGAGGCGGAGAGAGTCTCAGGGCTTTTTCACATCCCCTCCGGACTCCACCAGCACCTGGGACTGGACACCTGTGAATAAAGTCACGTTATGGGGAACATTAGTATCTAGGGAATAGCATCATAATTCCCCACCTCCCTAATACAGTGAAAGGAAGAAAATACCTTCCAGAGCTCCTGCAATGAGAACGAGATGTAACCAAAACCTCATTGTCCCTGGTGCTGGAGGGGAAAGTTCTCAGGGGGGTTGGCTGGTAACTGCACAGACCCAGGGGGCTGCAGATTGTCTCTCCGGGTGCAGCCTGGGCAGAGGGGAGAGAGATTTAAACAGGAAAGTGACACCCTTATTTGCATATCCCGCTGCTTATAGGAGAGACACAACCCCTTTCCCTGAATGTTTGGAGGTATTTGGCCGGTCACTCTAGGAGAGGGAGTCGGACTGGTGCTAACTCTGTGCCTCGGCAGCGCCCAGAGAGTGTTGGGCCATCCTGACCACACTGCTGCACAAAGAGCTCCCATAAATCCTCTCCCATCCCTCCAGGTGTAAGGGCTGAGCTACAGTCTGTTGAAGGGAATGGAAACACCCACCTTTGGCTTTAGCAGAGTGTGGATCAGGACCTTACAGAGAAATCTATTTTGCTAGTGAGCAGGGCGGCATCATGGGAAATTTGGTTTTTGTATTGAGGACAGAGGAGTTTGGAACCTGATGTCTCCTTTTAAGAGTGTTAGATCGATAGTGGCACTGGGGGATTTTTCAAAGGATGCTGAGAGATTGGTACCCGATTCTGAGCAAACCACAATAGGGGTTTGACACCTGGCACATTTAGGCGCCTTTGAAAATCCATGTCCTAGTTATTACACCAGTTATTTTAATTGATTCCGGAAATAATCCTCTTCTGCACGGTGCATTTTCACGTTGATGTCTGATAAATGAGAAATTCAAACCTCTGAATATTCCAGAAGCCCCAGTTGTTATGGACACATGATCATATAAAAAGGGAAATAAGGACAACTCGGGGAATTACAGACCAGTCAGCTGAACTTCAGTACCCAGAAAGATAAGGGAGCAAATAATTAAGGAATCAATTTGCAAACACCTAGAAATAATAAGGTGATAAGTAACAGTCAGTATGGATCTGTCAAGAACAAATCATGTCAAATCCACCGAATAGGTTTCTTTGACAGGGTAACAAGCCTTGTGGATAGTGGGGAAGTGGTAGACGTGGTATATCTTGACTTTAGTAAGACTTTGGATACTGTCTCACTTAACTTTCTCATAAACTAGGGAAATACAACCTAGATGATGTTAGAGGGCTTTCCCTTCACCCTCCCACTTCCCTGGTTCCTGTCACGCAGACAGCAAGCAGCAAAAGACCAGAAGTCCAAAGTGCAGACAATGCGGTTTATTGGGGTTAGTTCCCAGCAAACATATCCAGAGCTCTACACGCCGGCAGAGTCTGTTTCCCAGTGTTCCATTCCCAGCTCTGACACCACAGAGCCTGTACCCTATGTCCCCCTTCCCAGCTCTGACACCACAGAGCATTTACACCATATTCCCCTTCCCAGCTCTGATGCCGCAGAGCGTTTAATCCATGTCCCCCTTCCCAGCTCTGACACCGCAGAGCGTTTACCCCATATACCCTTCCCAGCTGTTAAAAAATGTGAACATCACTCTGGGATGTATTAGCAGGAGTGTTGTAAGGAAGCCACTTATTTCTCCCACTCTTCTCCACGCTGATTAGGCCTCAACTGAAATATTGTGTCCAGTTCTGGGTGCCACATTTCAGGAAAGAGGTGGACAAATTAGAAAAAGTTCAGAGAAGAGCAATGAAAATAATTAAAAGTCTAGAAAACATGACCTATGAGGGAAGTTTGAAAAAAACTGAGTTTGTTTAGTCTGGAGAAGAGAAACTGAGGGGGGCGTGATAACAGTTTGCAAGTACATAAAAGGAGGAGGGTGACAAATTATTCTCTTTAACCTCTGAGGATAGGACAAGAAGCAATGGGCTTAAATTGCATCAAGGGAGGTTTGACATTAGGAAAAACTTCTTAACTGTGAGGGTTGTTAAGCACTGGAATAAATTTCCCAGGGAGGTTGTGGAATCTCCCTCACTGAAGATTTTTAAGAGCAGGTTATACAAACACCTGTCAGGGATGGTCTAGATAACACTGAATCCTGCCATGAGTGCAGGGGACGGGACTAGATGACCTCTCGAGCTCCCTTCCAGTCCCAGGGTTCTATGATTCTATAGATGGATATTGAGCTCTGAAACCTGAGGACTGATTTGTTTTACACTCTGGTTATAGATCCCGTTCCTGTGCCTAGTGCTGGATTGTTTGTGGAAGTGCTGCCCCCGCATGGCGCATGGGAGAAGGGCGGTTCTGCCGCTCGGGTTTTTGTATGAGCCCTGATGGGATTCTCCTCACTGTGTCTCCCACAGTAATACCGAGCGGTGTCCTCGGGCTTCAGGATGGTCATTTGCAGGTACAACAGGCTATTGGGGTCATCTCTGGAGATGGTGAATCACCCTTTTACCGAGTCTCTGTAGTGTATGCTGGTGCTGTAAATGTAGGTGACCCACTCTAGTCCCTTCCCGGGAGCCTGGCGGACCCAGTTCATCCCATAGCTGCTGAAGGTGAACCTGGAGGCTTTGCAGGAGAGGCGGAGAGAGTCTCCGGGCTTTTTCACATCCCCTCCAGACTCCACCAGCTGGATTTGGGACCGGGCACCTGGGAATAACAATTAATGATGGGGAACATGAGTATCTCAGGCAATAACACAATAATCCCTCGCCTCCCCAATACACCCAATCCATGGAAAGGGAGAATTTACCTTCCAGAGATGCTGCAATGAGAACAAGGTACAACCAAAGCTTCATTTTCCCAGTGGTTGGCGGGGAAAGTTCTCAGGGGACTGGCTGGTAACTGCACAGAGACAGTGGGCTGCGGATTGTCTCTCCAGATGCAGCCTGGAGAGAGAGAGGGACAGATTTAAACAAGAAACTCTCACTCTCATTTGCATATCCCCCTCCTTATAAGAGACACCCAGCATTTCCTAATGCAAACTCAGTTTCTTTGTGTGCATCTGAGAGAAGAGGCGGCACTTTATCTCTGTGGTACCTCCCTTGTCTCAGTCAGAGCTTCTGACTTGACCATAAGGAGACCAACTGTCATCTTCGTTATCCCTTTTCTAGCTCCCACACCCAACCGTGACCCTGAGGATAAACCCCACCTTCATATGTGTCTTAACTGGAAAACTGAATGAATACCTTACTTAGTACACTAAATCCTGACTTTACCCAGAATGCAGTTCTTACCCTGAATGTAATTTCTAACCCAGAGATCGGCAACCTTTGGCACGCAGCTCACCAGGGTAAGCACCCTGGCAGGCCTGCCACATCCCCAGGTTCGGGCGATCGCGGCTCCCACTGGCTGCGGTTCACTGCTCCAGGCTAATGGGAGCTGCAGGAAGCGGCGTGGGCCAAGGGACATGCTGGCCACCGCTTCCCACCTCCTCCATTGGCCTGGAGCGGTGAACCGCGGCTAGTGGGAGCTGCGATCAGCCGAACCTGCCAATGCGGCAGGGAAACAAACCGACCCGGCCTGCCAGGGTGCTTACTGTTGTGTATTTGGTTATGGTGGTAATAGAATCTTGTGTTGCTATGGCAACTGACTTAGATTATTAGGGGATAGCCCAGCCAGTTTTGGCTGGCTGTTGATTAGTTCTGAGTGTGGCAATAAGTGGCTGCTCCAAGGTTTACAGCTCTCTGTGTCTCCAGTGATTTCTTCCTAAAACTGTTGCCCCCAAGGATATAACAATGTGGCGACGAGGATGGGATCTCTGTGCTGACCCAGCAACAGAAGAAAGTAGAAGTTAAGGGGGAAAAAAAAATCTTTTTTGCTGCTGAAAGGGGGTGAGAACTTCCTTGTTTGCACTGACTGTGCAAACTGAAACTAAAATCATGGCTACACTTACAGGGCCACTGGAACCTTTTGAGAAGATTATAGTGCAATGGCCTGTATATACTGAGTGTTTTGAGCTTTTTGTTATTGCAAATGACATTACAGAAGAGAATAAGGTGCCAATATTCTTAAGTGTTGTAGGGGCTAAGACCTACTCCCTGCTACGCAGCTTACTACACCCTTTTAAACCAGAGACTAAATCTTACAGCGACATTGTGGAAATCCTGGGGTCCCATTTTTCTCCAAAACCACTGGTAATTGCTGAAAGATATAGGTTCCACAAAAGGGACCAGAAAGGGAAATCTGCATACCCTAGAGCAGACCCAGGATGACCAAGGTGACACCTCATCGCAAGAAGAGGAGCCACTCCACGTTTTGTCTTTGGCAGTGGGCTCACATGAATACTGGGTAACTCCGTTGTTGGACGGCAAACCTATACGCATGGAAATGGACACCGGTGCAGCCATCTCGCTGGTCTCTGAGACTGTGTATAAAGAAAAGCTACAGCATCTTCCGCTTAAGGCAACAAAAACTGTTCTGAAGACGTATACAGGAGAAGCTGTGCCCATGTTGGGCACTATTGATGTTAAGGTGGAGCTCAATGGACAGGCTGCTAAATTGCCACTGTTTGTGGTGAGAGGTAATTGCCCAGCCTTAATGGGTAGGTCTTGGCTTGGGAAAATTCAGCTGAACTGAGCAGAAGTGCATCGAATGACTAAAGAAGAAACCGGTCTGACCGCTATACTAAGGAAACATGCTGCTGATTTTGGAGAGGATCTGGGAAGTATGAAGGGAATCACTGTGACATTGAACATTAAACCTGATAGTCAATCAAAATATCTGAAAGCCAGAACTGTGCCATATGCCATCAGGCCAAAGGTTGAAGCGGACGTGGAGCACCTGGTCACAAATGGAGTCCTAATACCAGTTACCCATAGCCCATGGGCCACTCCCTATCGTTCCAATAATGAAGAAAGATGGCTCCCTCCGGATTTGCGGTGATTTTAAAGTCACTGTCAACCTGGTGTTGTGTGCAGAGCAATACCCGCTTCCCCACATCGATGATCTCTTTGCGGGCCTGGCTGGGGGACAAAAGTTCAGTAAGATTGATCTGAGTCAATTTTTGATCTGAGTATTTACAGATGCACGTCGATGAAAAGTCCCAAGAGCTGTTGACGACTGTGACTCATAAGGGGCTTTAGAGATACTGTCACCTACCCTTCGGAATAACGTCTGCTCCCGCCTTGTTCCAGAGGGCTATGGACCAGATCTTGTGTGGCTTTCCAGGAGTCCAGTGCTATCTGGACGACATCCTGGTCACTGGAAGGAATGAAGAGGATCACCTAAGGAATTTAGAGGCTACCCTACAAAGACTGGAAGAGTATGGCCTACGATTCCGCAAAGACAAGTGTGAATTCTTCCAGCCCTCTGTTGAATATTTGGGACATATCATTGATGCTACAGGTCTTCATAAGGCCCCTGCAAAAGTTAAGGCTATTGTGGAGGCTCCCCCACCACGAAATGTTAGCCAGCTGTGCTCGTTTCTAGGACTATTGAACTATTATGGAAAGTTCATCTCACAGTTAGCCACACTGCTAAAACCACTTCACGAACTCCTTGAGCAGAACAAAGCCTGGAAGTGGACTGAAGCCTGTGATGTTGCATTTAACAAAGCTAAGGATGCATTGCTAAATTCTGATGTTCTGATGCACTTTGATCCATCCTTACCCCTACAGTTGGCCTGCGATGCGTCCCCTTATGGAGTGGGAGCAGTCGTGGCGCTGGGTGATCTCTGCCCCACAGCCCCGCCTGGCCTCTGAATGGGCCATTTGCATATCCCAGCCTCCAACTCTCTGTGCCTCAGTCTCCCCTCTCTGAACCAGGGACTATGATAGTTCCCAGGGCTCCTGGCGGCGTTGTGGGGATAAAGGTAATAACCGTTTGTGAAGGGCGGAGACGCCACGGTGAGGGGCCCCACATCGGTTATAATGAACTAATCACCTTCCGCTGCATTAATGCGCTAACTGTCCCAGTTTGCTGAAAGGGCCATAGCCTCCCTGGTGTAAATCCTGCGTAACTCGAGTCTAGTGGAAGCAGTTGCGGTGACTTTACACTACCGGAGGATTTGGCCCCAGGAGCAATTCGCTCCATCCGTTGGGTGTGATGCAAACCCCAATGCGCTTGTCTCCTTTACACTGACAGATGCTGTCCTGTGAGTCTGACACAGAGACAGGGTCCGGGAGAGCCAAGGTGCCAGGTCTGTGATGGGAGAGCGACTCAGAACAGGACTCACTCCGGATTGGGGTTCACAGATGAAGCAAGGGATCTCTGCACCACAGGCCCCGCGGGGCTCTGGGCAGGACGGGGAGACACGTTGCCTGGGAACAGAAGGGTTAAAACTGACGGGAGGTTTGTGTTACATTCACCCGGGTGTCCGGTCTCCTGGGTGAGCCCGAAGCGGTGTGTGTGTCACTGCTGCCACCGCGTGGCTGCCGGGAGAAGGGCGATTCCGCAGCCTGGGTTTTTGTATGATCACAAACTGGTTTCGTTTCCTCTGCCATGTACATTGGCCAAACCGGACAGTCCCTCCGCAAAAGAATAAATGGACACAAATCGGACATCAGGAATGATAACATACGTAAGCCACTAAGTGAACACTTCAATCTCCCTGGTCATTCTATTACCGATTTAATAGTCACTATCATTGAACAAAAAAACTTCAGAAACAGACTTCAAAGAGAAACAGCAGAACTAAAATTCATTTGCAAATTTAACACCATTAATCTGGGCTTGAATAGGGACTGGGAGTGGCTGGCTCATTACAGAAGCAGCTTTTCCTCTCCTGGAATTGACACCTCCTCATCTATTACTGGGAGTGGACTACATCCACCCTGATTGAGTTGGCCCTGTCAACACTGGTTCTCCACTTGCGAAGTAACTCCCTGCTCTCCATGTGTCAGTATATAATGCCGGCATCTGTAACTTTCACTCTATGCATCTGAAGAAGTGAGGTTTTTACCCACGAAAGCTTATGCCCAAATAAATCTGTTAGTCTTTAAGGTGCCACCAGACTCCTTGTTTTCGTTTCACTGTGTCTTTTGCACAGTAATAGCGGGCGGTGTCCTCGGGCTTCAGGCCGGTCATTTGCAGATACAGCTCACTCTTGGAATTATCCCTGGAGATGGTGAATCGGCCTTTGACGGAATCAAGGTAGTATGCAGGACTCCCACCAGCGTATGTAATAGCGACCCATTTTAGTCCCTTCCCAGGAGCCTGACGGACCCAGTGCATATAGTAGCTGCTGAAGGTGAACCAGGAGGCTTTGCAGGAGAGGCGGCAAGAGTCTCCGGGCTTTTTCACATCCCCTCTGGACTCCACCAGCTGGACCTGGGACCGGACACCTGGGAATAAAGACAGGCCATTAATATCGGTATTAAAAAAAGTGGTAACACAATATTCTTCTAACTCTGCCAGTTATTCAGAGGAGGAAAATACCTTCCAAAGCTGCTACAGCAAAAATTACAAGGAGCAAAAATCCCATTTTCTCTAGTGCTGGAGGGGAAAGTTCTCAGGGGACTGGCTGGTCACTGCACAGACCCAGGGGCTGCGGATTGTGTCTCCGGGTGCAGCCTGGGCAGAGAGAGGCACCGATTTAAACAGGAAACTGTCTCCCTCATTTGCATACCCCCGCTTTATAAGAGACACACACTCCTGCTGCCAGTGATCTGACTGACTCGCCCCAGGGCTCCGGGTGCAGGAGTCAGACTGTCCCGGCCCGTGTGTCTGTGCAGCGCCGGGCACAGGGCTCCGGGTGCGGGAGTCAGACTGTCCCGGCCTGTGTGTCTGTGCAGCGCCGGGCACAGGGCTCCGGGTGTAGGAGTCAGACTGTCCCGGCCCGTGTGTCTGTGCAGCGCCGGGCACAGGGCGCTGGGTGCGGGAGTCAGACTGTCCCGGCCCGTGTGTCTGTGCAGCGCCGGGCACAGGGCGCCGGGTGCGGGAGTCAGACTGTCCCGGCCCGTGTGTCTGTGCAGCGCCGGGCACAGGGCTCCGGGTGTAGGAGTCAGACTCTCCCGGCCTGTGTGTCTGTGCAGCGCCGGGCACAGGGCTCCGGGTGCGGGAGTCAGACTGTCCCGGCCTCTGTGTCTGTGCAGTGCCGGGCACAGGGCTCCGGGTGCGGGAGTCAGACTGTCCCGGCCTGTGTGTCTGTGCAGCGCCGGGCACAGGGCTCCGGGTGCGGGAGTCAGACTGTTCCGGCCTGTGTGTCTGTGCAGCGCCGGGCACAGGGCTCCGGGTGCGGGAGTCAGACTGTCCCGGCCTGTGTGTCTGTGCAGCGCCGGGCACAGGGCGCCGGGTGTGGGAGTCAGACTGTTCCGGCCTGTGTGTCTGTGCAGCGCCGGGCACAGGGCTCCGGGTGCGGGAGTCAGACTGTCCCGGCCTGTGTGTCTGTGCAGCGCCGGGCACAGGGCTCCGGGTGTGGGAGTCAGACTGTCCCGGCCTGTGTGTCTGTGCAGCGCCGGGCACAGGGCGCTGGGTCCTCCTGACACTTTCGGACCCCTGGGAGGAATGACCAGCTCCCTGCAGTGACTGTATTTCCTCACCCAGGAACTGAGGGCCTGGCTATTGTGAGGTGATTTGGGGATGGGGGGGACTCAGCTCTGGAGCCCTGTTCCACACGCACAAGGGCCATGCAACGTCCGGTCAGGGGGGTCAGTGTCTGGGAGGGGATCCTGTCCCAGGGATCCATCGGGCTGGGCCACCCGCTGGAGAGGGAAGATTTCCCAGGGCGCTGGGAGTGATTTGGGACGGAAGCCCCTTTCCCTTCCCGGCAGTGACCGGCTACATTGAAATGATCCATGACACTAGGAACGTGATCTGAGCAAGCCTGGCTCATTCTTTGGGCCAGGTCTGGGGCCCGCCTGTGGGTGCAGGTGGGAGAAGCTGGGGGGGGGGGGGGGGAGTCTGAGGACAGAGTTAAAGTTTTGCAGTGGAGCCTCCCTGACATTAGTGGGCCGAGAGCAGCGTGTCTGGGAGTTTTTCTCTAGGGGAGAGTCGAGGGAAGATTCAGGCTACAGTGAAGGAAGATTATTATGCGTGGTTGATATTTATATTCGTGTTTATATTCCTGTTCCCAGTCACACTCCCCTTCCCATTTACACTCAGGTTGTAAACTCGGTGGGACTGAGAGTAGTTTATGGTCTATGTTTGTACCATGCCTAAGACTACGGGAGCCTAGACTATAATTAAGGACATAAGAACGGCCAGACTGGGTCAGACCAAAGGTCCATCTAGCCCAGTGTCCTGTCTCCCAACAGTGGCCAATGCCAGGTGCCCCAGAGGGAATGAACAGAACAGGGAATCATCAAGTGATCCACCCCCTGTCTCCCATTCCCAGCTTCTGGAGACCCTAGGCACGAGGACCACAACCAGCGCCAAATCTATAACCGCTAAATATCATCATCAAGATCATTTAGTTAGTTAATTATTAATAAGCAATAAAGTGTAGACAGAAGCTTTCTCCTGGTTGTGTTTAAAGAACTTGTGTGTTATGAACGCTACGTGATTTTAAACCATCCCCAGGATGTAATATTGAGGGATGACAACAAACAAAAACAACAACAATATTTCCATTCCCACTGACTTTCAGACAAATATCAGCATTCACCCTGAAACACAGATCTCCATTCCCATTACCACTCATGTTCCCTGTCATATTCCCACACACTGGAGAGAGAGAGAGAGAGAGAGAGAGAGAGAGAATGTTCTCAGGGAATGTTCCATAGACAGTTACACTGAAGGACACTCAGACGATGAGGGTGGCTGGCTCCATAATGCACCATGGTACTAGGTTCTCAGACTGGCTGGAGACCAGTTCATTGATGTGGCTAATAGAAGTGAGACAATGTACAGGGCAGGGAGTCAAATAAATCTATAAACAGACACTGCACATCTCTATGACATTGACCAATAGGGATTTGGGGAACAGCCTTGTTCCCTTTTATAGATGCCGGGGTTTGTGTTTTCACCTCTCCTGCTTTCTATCCCCACACAGGGACTGAGAGGTGAACATGGGACTATTTGGATTTCTCTTTGGCAGATAATAATTCCTTTTAACCCATATCAATGTGTGTAATAGAATATGTGGGACCGAGTGAATCCCGCCCCCACCCAGTGCGGGACACCCTGTTCCTGGTATCTCCGCCTCCTGTAGATCTACATCTGACTGAACAGCCGGGTTCATTTCCCCCATTTCAAAGGGAGGAAATTACTGTCTCCTGTGAGCTCCAAGCGCGCGGCCTGTCAGCATCAAACCAGCTGGGACTTTCTCTTGTAACTGCCACGGAAGGTTTTTGTCTGAGCTCAGACCGGCTTCCCCTCAGTGTGCAGGGTGTGTGTCTCGCACAGTGATACCGGGCTGTGTCCTCGGCTCTCAGGCCGGTCAGTTGCAGATACAGCAGGGTGTTGGGATTGTCCCTGGAGATGGTGAATTGCGCTGTGACTGCATCGCTGCAGTATGTGCTGCTCCCACTGCCGCTGCTGATACAGGCGACCCACTCCAGCCCCTTCCCGGGGGCCTGACGGACCCAGTGCATCCAGTAGTGTTATGTTTGTGTGTCTAGAATAGAAAAAAACGTGGGGATGGGGGGAGAGAATAAATCTTTCCGGCACAGTGTCTGATGCTCAGAGGAGTTCCGGGGGAGGGGGGGAGGGGGTGAATTAAACCGATTATGAAACTGCACCAGTCTGCAACTATTTATAGCCTGGGAGACTTTCTCCGGGCTGCTCCCATCACCTGTCCCTGGCAGTCGGGGGCTGGTAGCACCCTCAGCAGCGGACACGTTGCGCTGTTACTGCAGGGGAAGGTTTTTGTCTGAGCTCAGATTCACTTCCCCTCACTGTGTCTCTGGTGCAGTAATACACGGCGGTGTCCTCCGCTCTCAGGCTGGTCATTTGCAGGTAGAAGTTGGTGCTGTCCTTGGAGGCTGTGAATTGGCCCTGGATGGAGGAGGCGTAGTACTTGTTTGAGGGATCATAGTAGCTGACCAGCCACTCCAGCCCCTTCCCTGGCTCCTGTCTGATCCAGCCCATGATGGTGCTGCTCAGAGTGAACCCGCTGGTGGCACATTGCAGTTTATGGGACTCTCCGGGCTTCTTCAGCGCTGGCCCCGACTGGGTCAGAACCACCTGCGAGCTGGCCCCTGGGGGAGAAGGTAAAAGAAGCAAATGGTAAACAAAGCCCCACAGTAACAACGGATTGAAGGAGCGAATTAAAATCAACAAGAGACCAATGAACCACATTTCCAATAAACTGGGTGAGACCACAGATTAAAGTTCTGTTATAAATCACAGCCATTGCCCTGTCCACCATAAATCAACCCCTTGTCCCTTCAATAGATCTTTGGCGGCGGGGGAGTGGGGGAAATACCTTCCAAAGCCGCAGCAATGAAAACTAAAAGGAGCCAAAGTCTCATTTTCCCGGGTGCTGGAGGGGAAAGTTCTCAGGGGACTGGCTGGTCACTGCACAGACCCAGGGGCTGCGGATTGTGTCTCCGGGTGCAGCCTGGGCAGAGAGAGGCACAGATTTAAACAGGAAACTCTCACCCATATTTGCATACCTCTTTCCTTATAAGGGATCCAAACCTCCTTCCCTGCAGGCTGTGAATTGCTTGCTCCAGGGCTCAGAGAGGAGTCAGATTGTCCCTTCCTGTGGGTCTGTGCAGCGCCCAGCCCCACTGCGGTGGGTGTAAAAGGGAAAGAAGCAGCTGCGGGTGTGAACCCAATTCCCCGGTTATGAATTTACGGCCTGATTGTCATCAAATTGTGCGATCGTGGGGAAGGGGTTTCCTGAGCCCTTGCCCAGGCCAACGTTCAGACAGAGGGGTCAGTGACTGGGGAGGGGTCGGGTCACAGGGTTGCATTGGGCTGAGACACCCGCTGGAGAGTTAAGTTTCCCTGGGGTGGCGAGTGCAGTGTGTCTGGGAGTCTTTCTGTAGGCGAAGATGCAGGCAGCTCTGAAGGGACATTATTATTAAAAATCGAAATTCATACGGATGATTCCATTCCCATTCCTGTTCCCATTCCCACTCATACTGTGCTTCCCATGTATACCTAGATCCTAAACTCACTGGGGAAGAAAGAGTCCTTCTGCTCTCACTTTGTAGAGTGCCTAGCACTCTGGGGTCTGGTCTGTGATTGGAGGCCTTAGGCGATAGGACCACAACCATCTACAACTCCACTGCACGTCCAAAATGGGTCTCATAAATCTTCATGTTTCTTATGAAATGTTTGTGTGAGGCTGAATGGGGGAAACAGAGCCAGGGACGGGAGCAATGTAGGGGAAATGCTATAAAAACGGAGCAGTCGGCCCCTGGAAAGAAGGCAGCACTAGGGCTGTGAAATATTAAAATCCCACTTCACGCTGATGTAGGGCTCACTCAGTGCATAGGCCCTTGTTCTGGAACCTCTTCACAAGGGTTAATTTCACGCACAGGGAATTACGAGTGGGTTGGGGGGGGTAGATTTAGCCGGCTCAGCACGTTGCAGACGTAGAGCCAGAGTGACATATTGGCTGTTTGCTCTGGTCATTGTGCGCTTCGGTGAGTGATACCAATTTTCTCAGCCACCGAACAGCACATCTGGCATCTATTCCTGGCTCTAATATGATAGTTGGGCAATCAGTCTGCAGTAGGTACCAGTATAAAGACTCCTTTTGTATCTTCCCAGCCAAGGGAGGGAACAATAGTCTAGTTGCTACACAGTGAATATTCCGGGCGTTTTCCCTCTCATTTCTTGGCAGAATGAAAGACGATTCGTAGAGCAGGGCCCTGGGAGTCAGGACTCCTCTGTTCCCTTCTGAGTCTTTGAAGCTCTAATTACCTGCTTGACTCTGGATGAGGCGGCGCTAAATTCACAAGTGCTTGTAACTTGCCATGGAATCTGTACGAAGCGAATAACCAGGCCAGAAGGACGCTGTGTCGGCTGCTGCTTCTGTCTGTGACTCACTCCAGAGTCCAGAAGGCTGGTTCCCCACAAGGTTAATGTTAGTGCGGGCTCTGATAGGTTTCCCCTCACTGTGTGTGTCTGGCACAATAATACACCGAGGTGTCTCCGGGTGGTAGGCTGGTCAGTTGCAGGAACACTTGACTTTTGGAGGTGTCTCTGGTGATGGGGAGGTGACTTTTGAGAGCATCGTTATAGTTATTGCCTCCACCAGCCCAGATACCTCCCATCCATTCCAGCCCCTTCAACGCTGGCTGGCGGGCCCAGTGCACCCCATCGCTAGTGAGACAGAATCCGGACACGGTGTAGGTCAGTGTGAGGGTCTCCCCGGGCTTCTTGATTCCCTCACCGGACTCCACCAGGCTGATCTGGAAATAGACACCTGCAGAGGGGAAAGAAAATAAAGGGGAAATATTGCAGTGATTCCTGGAGGTGCAGTTATTAGGGAACACGCGGTACCAGGCGCCCAGCGGCAGCGCAGATCCCGCCCGTACCCGCTGGGAGCAGCAGGAGGAAGGCGATGGCCAGGCTGGGGGTCATCTCTGCGGCTGGCGGCTCGTTCCCCAGGCGGGATGGGAAGCTGAAGCCCAGTGCTGGCTCTGAGCGGGGTGAGTGGCCTGCGGCTGGGCTATAAACAGGGCCCCAGGGAGCTCATTTGCATGGGCCAGGGGGTGGGGACAATATAACGGGGGGACCTAGGAGGTGTGTGACGCAGCGTCGCGTTGTTAAGTCTCACGGCAGGTGGATTCCAGAGTCCAGCTGTAACACGGAATGTTCCCTTCTGCTATTTCTTCTGCCCACCGGAGATTTGCAACCATGAAACAACTGAATGGAGACACTGTCCATCTATCTTCCGCTCTATTGATCGCCATAGACATCTATCTATCTATCTATCTATCTATCTATCTATCTATCTATCTATCTATCTATCTATCTATCTATCTATCTATCTCTGCCCCACCCCCGTTTTTGATGGTGGCGTCTATGTTATAACCCAAGATCCAGTTTTATTACTGAACCATTCCTTGTTCATGAGAATCTGGAAAATTAGGATGGAGACAAAACGTGGAAAAATGATTCGGGAAAATTGCTGTTGGGGGCTGTATTGTTGGAAAGGGTTTGGGGTCAAATTCCTCAGTCTGGGCAGAAGGGTGAGTGCTGCAGGGGCAGGATAAAAATCACCCCTGGCGCTCAGTAGCTGGACAGGCCCTTGTGATGCCCCTTTACAAAGGGTGAATTTCACACATAGGGGATCATCAATGTGCTGCCGGGGAAGGTCACTTCTAGTTTATTGGCCAGACCCTTCCGGCCCATAATCCGCACTCCAGGCTCAGTGTTCCCACTGCTCTTCACTGAGGGCTCAGCTTCTCCATTGACTTCCTGAAACTGGAGCGTGTCTGATCAGAAAGTCACTGGGGGCATCGACAGAGCGAGGGTGGAGCCACCTGCTCCTCCCTGCTCCATGAAATCCACCCTGGGCATCTGCTCCCTGCAATAACTGATCAGTAACTGATCATTGGTTATCGATAACTGAAAGGACTTTCACTTATTCCTTTTTGCTTAGTGCTGCCTGATGGTTGTTGGGTACTGAACAAATCCATACAGCTATAGCTAGAACACCCATTTAAATCAGGCTTCCAGGTTCAATTGGGTGGGTGCCTGGCCCTCATCTCATTGTACCGCTAGATCCCTTCTGTTACCAATGTTTGAATCTATTTGAGTGAATGGGCCAGAACACCAGCTATCGTCAGTCAGGGTAGCAGCCTTGGAATCCGTGGAGCTTCCAGAATTCACACCTGTGAGGCTCTGACCCCAGAATGATTGTCCTTCCTTCGGCCTTGTCCAAAGCTCAGTAAAGTCAGAGAAAGTTTTCAGAATCGATTGCAATGGGAATTGGATCAGCCCCGAAATGCGTTTGTCTTCCTGAAGGTGGCAGACGCCGCACTGTGAAACCGGATAAGTGTTGGTCATGCGGAGAATGTGGGTGTGAATGGGGGGGGAGGGGAGAGAGAGAGATCCATTCAGGTCTTTTATAATAACATTAGTTATGAGAACACATTCGCTTGCATATACCATTCAGGTCACACATTTCAGAGAGACAAAGCTTAAATTTAGCCCTTTCCTTGGGCAAGTCTGATCTGTGGAATTTCTCCAGCAACATCATCTGGTAAAATGTCAACAACTAGTACCGAGGAGCTGCCCATTTGTGGCCTAGATAGAGTGAGTACCTAGGACAGCCCCGTTCAACCTCCAATGTCCCTTGGTGACATGTGCATGCAAATCCCTCTCTAGGAGGGTTCCAGGTTAATGGAATTATACTGAGAGAGGAAGTTGGGTGGATGAGAGATCCATTATGTGACATGGTCCTAGGTTCTCACACCGGATGGATGGGCGTTGTTTGATGAGGCCCATACACATGAGACAGCACAGGGCAGGGAGTCCATTAGTTATATAAGTTGTTTAATACCTATGCGCACATAGAGCAGACATACACAGTGATCGATAGCATCATTGGGAGTAGCCCTGTGCCTTGTTCTGGCTGCCAGGGTTTCAGGTTTTGTTTCTCGCGTTTTATACCCCCTGTTTTTAAGAGCGTGTAGAATGGGAGTCTTTATTTGCACATAGAATTTATTAAAAATTAAGAGGAAAAGGTCCAGGTACAGCCCTTTACACTCAGGAGGGGACCGGCCCCTGGACCTGTGCCTTGTATGAAGCTAGATTTGGCTAGAGCAGGACACATTGCAATGAACACACTGTTTCCTCTTTTGAATTTCCAGTCCCGGGAGTGTCAGGGTCTCACCAGCTGGGACTTTCCCTACTGACCGCAACAGGAGGTTTTTGTCTGAGCTCAGACCGGCTTCGCCTCTCTGTGTGTCTGGCACAATAATACAGGGCGGTGTCCTCGGGCTTCAGGCCTGTCATTTGCAGATACAACAGGTTGTTGGCATTGTCTCTGGAGATGGTGAATCGGCCTTTGACCGCGTTGGCGTAATGTATAGTACTGCCGGCCCAATAGCTTATAGCTGCGACCCACTCCAGGCCGTTGCCAGGAGCCTGTCGGACCCAGCTCATCCAGTAGTCACCGAAGGTGAACCCAGAGGCTTTGCAGGAGAGGCGGAGAGAGTCTCCGGGCTTTTTCACATCCCCTCCAGACTCCAGCAGCTGCACCTGGGACCGGGCGCCTGGGAATAAAGACAGATTACAAACTTATTGGTATTACAGTCAATAGCTCAGTATTCTGCAGGGCATTCAGGGGATAACCTACCTTCCAGAGCCACTACAATGAAAACAAAATGGAGCCAAATCCTCATTTTCCCGGGTGTTGGCGGGGAAAGTTCTCAGGGGACTGGCTGGTAACTGCAAAGACCCAGGGGCTGTGGATTGTCTCTCTGGGTGCAGCCTGGGCAGAGAGAGGGACAGATTTATACAGGAAACTCTCACCCCTATTTGCATATCCCGCTGCTTATAAGAGACACAGAAACCCTCTCGCTGCATGCTCGGAGATATTTGGCCGGGGGCTCTAAGGGAGGGAGTAGGTCTGGTGCGAACTCTGTGTCTGGGCAGCGCCCAGCGAGTGCGGGGCCATCTGACCATACAGGTTCACCAAGAGCTCCCTTGAAATCCCTCACATCCCTCCGAATGTAAGGGCTGAGCTACAGTCTACTGAAGGGAATGGAAACACCCACCACTGACTTTAGGGGACTGTGGGTCAGGACCTTATCAGGAAGAATATCTGGCTAGTGAGCAGGGCAGCATCATGTGAAAATCTGGTTTTCTATTGAGGCCAGAGGTGTTTGCGCCTGATCTGTTCGATCTATAGTGGCATGTTGTTGTTTTTCGGAGGAATTTGAGAGTATTTCTACCAACCCCCCAACAACCCACAGAAGCATCTTGACAGTCGTCACCTTTAGGCACCTTCGGAAACCCAAGTGCTAGTTATTACACCGTGAACAATTGATTCCCAAATATTCTTCTTGTGCAGTGTCCGCTAAGTGCCACATTTAACCCTGTGAGTGGTCAAGCTGCTGCAGTGTTTATAGACACATGACTGAATGTGGGTACAGAGATCTGAAACCTGCTGACAGATTTGTTTGCACTATGCGGGTAGATGCTCTTCTAAGCAGGACAATTCTGCAGCCTGGGTTTTTGTATTAGCCCTCTCAGATTCCCCTCACTGTGTCTCCCACACAGTGATACCGGGCGGTGTCCTCAGGTTTCAGGCCGGTTATTTGCAGATACAGCAGGTTGTTGGGATCAGTGTTTTCCTCGAGAATTGAAATTGGGGGGGGGTGTTGGAATTTATCGGGGGGGTCAGGGCCGATTGAGGGGTGAGATCGTGTGGGTGAAGGGGGGGCTGTATGGCACCATAGTAAAAACTGAAAAATGTTTCATGACCATTTTATTAGATTTAACTCATGTTTTAAAAGCATCACACAAATTAAAGTTGGCTACTCAAGCCTTCTATGAAGCATGACATCTACATCCTTCTTGGTTTCTTGTTATAATTTTGCACAACTCTGTTAATGAACTTCTTGAATGCAATGCGTTCATCTATGATGGCTTCTGGTGTGTCCTGTATTTCCATTCCTTCAATTGATATGCTCATTAGTTCATTCACATGATCAGGCAGAAGGCGACTTCTTTCAGAACACAAAATTCTATTCAATGATGAAAAAGAACGCTCAACTGTAGCTGTTGTGACTGGGAGTAGCAAGAGATGAATTCCTACTTCTTTCATCTCAGGAAACATAGCACAAAGATTGGGTCGAGCCACTAGTTGAACTTGAAGTCAAATCTTCATTCATTTATCATATGACATTCCACTCTGTGTTTGAATTCTCTATTCTGTCCTGAGCACATGGCAGCCCCATTGCTGGTAGTGCCTCACTCCACTCAACTGTCAGTGTTTTATAGGCCAGGGATCTGTAAAAGCTACACAGAGGCTGAGTAGAATCTAGAAGTCGCTGTTGTAGATTTTTAAGAATCAAGTTTGTGTACGTTTTCAGTTAGCTTAACAAATACTTCTTGTCCTCTTCACTTAAGGATTCAAAAGAAATTCCTTCTGGACTGAAGTCTTTGCCTTTTCCAGTATTTTTTCAATGGATAACTCTGATTGATCCAAATTTTGCTTCTATTGCTGGACAAATATCTACTACCGATGTAGCAGCTGCCTGGATAGCATTGTTTAATGACTCAAGTGGTTTCAACAGTAGATTTACAAGAGAGACAATGGCAATAGTCTTCTCTGAACAAAGTAGCAAAAGTAATCCACCAGCCTCACTACTTAGAACCATCCCATCTTGTTAGATACTTTACTCCAGCCGTTATTATTAGCTTTGGAATTTTAAGACAACAGCCCAGGATCGTTCATGAGAAAGCCAGCGGGTTTTCCCAGGTTGGACTAATTTGAACTTCAGTCCCAGTGTATCTTCTATATTTTCCAAGATATTCAGTCTTTTTGGACTCTTGCTGAAAAAAGAAAATAATGAAGGCATTAAATTTATAGCTTTTTTAATGTCTTTTGAAGAGTCTGCAGCTCGTACTAGCGCTAGTTGGAGTAGATGGCCTCTGCAGTGTGTAGGAGAGATTAGGGTTACACTTTTCTCTGAGCAAAGTGTGTACTCCACCATGTATTCCAGAGAAGTTTGCCGCTCTACCAAATGCACAAGCAGCCATCTGTTTGGGGTCCAATTGACAAGCATTTAACTCTTCTAAGTTGTGGGTTGTCACAGATGCAGCCGATGTGTCTTCTATACCTTGAACATCTAGAAATGCATCTACTGGCCTACCACTGACCTCAAGATAAGAGTAACAAGAAGGGTTTCTTCAGGTATGTTAGCAACAAGAAGAAAGTCAAGGAAAGTGTGGGCCCCTTACTGAATGAGGGAGGCAACCTAGTGACATAGGATGTGGAAAAAGCTAATGTACTCACTGATTTTTTTGCCTCTGTCTTCACAAACAAGGTCAGCTCCCAGACTGCTGCACTGGGCAGCACAATATGGGGAGAAGGTGACCAGCCCTCTGTGGAGAAAGAAGTGGTTCGGGACTATTTAGAAAAACTGGACGAGCACAAGTCCATGGGGCTGAATGCGCTGCATCCGAGGGTGCTAAAGGAGTTGGCGGATGTGATTGCAGAGCCATTCCCGCGAACGTCTCCTCCCCCAAGCTTCCCCGCCTGCCATGGGCAGCTCCATGCTGAGCTCCCTCGCCAGCCGTGGCTGGCTACAAGGGAGCAGCACTGGGGGCAGGCTGACGTGTCTGCAGCACAGCTCACCGCCCCCCCACCCAGGCGATTCGGAGTTGACTCCAGGGGGGGGGGGGGGCTTATCCTGGCTGGACCTCCTGAGCAGCACCCCGGGGGAGCTTGGGTGAGTGTGGTGCTGGGGGGCTGAGGAGGGGGCCGCCCTCGGAGAGGGTGCTGCAGGGAGAGGGCTGGGGAGACCTCCTCTCTGGCCTCCCGCCCCAGCCCCAGGGCAGCTGCCTGCTGCACCCCAAATTCCTCATCCCTGGCCCAGCCCCACACCCCGCACCCCAACCCTCTGTCCCAGCCCAGAGCCCACTTCCAGCACCCAAACCCCTCCCAGAGCCTGCACCCATCCTGCACCCAAATTCTCTCCGAGAGTCTGCACCCCAAACCATTTACTGCACCCAAACTCCCTCCCAGAGCCTTAGGCAGTGTGTGTGTGTGTGGGGGGGGGGGCAGAGAGACTTGGACCAGTTCTGGGCACCACCAAAAATTATACAAACCTGCCATCCCTGTCCACCTGTGGACATAAATAACACTTTCCTTCCTCACAGACTTTTTGGGAGGATAAATGCATTAACGATTATGTGTTTCTCAGCTACCATGTGATGTGGTCATGTAAGGGTCTAAAATACAGGAATGTCTTAGCCTGGTCCTGGGACACTGATCATTGAAATGAACGGGAGCATTTCCAGTACTTCATTGGAACATTTCCACAGATACTTTTGGTGGATTCTCCTTTCCATGTGAAATGTCACTGTTTTCTCACCTGGGTAATTTGAGTAAAGATGCGTTGCTGTGGGAAGTAAAATACTGCTCAGTAATGATGAAAAGCCCATGAAAGTCAAAGGGGGAAAAAACCGCAAAAACCTGCTGTTTAGTTCGGTGTTAGCTGGATGGCGCCCTGTGTTATAAACCTGAGTCAGGGAAATTCTGGGACTATTTTTGAATTTCAATGCAGGTGGTCGCAAAAAGGGGAATGGAGTTATCATAAAGCCAGAGATAATGAGGATGATTCCTACAGTGATTCAGCAATTCGGATTTAATTACAAACCCGGTGAGCAATAAGACTAGCAAAATATTCCTGTGCAGATTGATATTCCTGCATGAAACAATCACATCCTGCTGGCTTTATTCCTCCTGTGTGTAACCCCATTGATTTAAATGGGACCAGTCATGGGAGTAAAGAATAAAGGATTTTGCAGAAGATTAGTAAGGACATTGGCTCATCAAAGCATCAGGCAGTGCCCTTTTTGCCGGCAGATGAGACATGGAAAGCAGAGAGTATAGTTCTCCTGGTGCTGTTTTAGCTTCTGCTGCTGCTACTGATAATATCACCCAACACTTCCCTAGTGATTTTCCATTCCTGGCTCTCAGGCAAAGAAAGAAAAAGTCATTCTCTCGAATGCTTATAGCCGTGTAAACTGAGGCACGGGGAAGTTTGGTTCAGTGGCTCTCAGCACCCCCACGATACACATTGTTGCAGCCCCCTGACAATAGCTCTGGTTGTCACACAGGAATCACGTACTGAAATGCTATGGCCTGTGCTATACGGGGAGGACAAATCTAGAGGCCAGGTGAAGGTTTATCTTATTTTACTGATTCATATAAAATTACTCACTTGCAATATGTGCTGTTGATATGCCCTATAGACATTACATTTGGAACTAAACTGAAAATGCATCAAACCAGTCTGCAAACAGCACTACTGTGTGGTCTAAAAGAAGCTGCATTAAAAGAAGCTGAGATCAAAAGGCTGGAGGCTGTAGAGATGAGATTTCTTTGGAAGATGTCTGGTGTAACGTGTAATGATTTCCAGGCAAGTGAAGAAGTCGGAAGGAGTAGAGGATGTGAAGTCAGGGTGCAGGATTCGCTGCAATCAAAAAGACTAAAATGATGGTGACACTGTAGAAGACAAACAGATGATCGGATACCAATAGTGCAAATACTGTCAGGCTCAGTCAGATCTGGAGGCAGAGCACGTGGGCAGCGATGGATGGTGCCACTGGACTGCTACCTGTAAAGATGTTTAGGGCTGAAGAGAAGAAGAAGCCGAAGAAGAAGCCCTATACTCTTTATCCTTAAGTAACTGAATAGGACATCTTTTAATTTTTATGTACTACTGACCTCTGCAGTTCATTGGGAAGATTGCACTGCACCCAAATCAGATTTTGTCCTGACGACACTAGCTTTCTGCTCACTGTGGGATTCTCGAACAATAATACCGGGCAGTGTCCTCAGGGCTCAGGCTGGTCATTTGGAAATACGCCAGGTTTGGGGGATTGTCTCTGGAAATGGTGAAGCGTCCCTTGAAGGGCTGTGCGTAGTTGATGGTAGTTGAAGTTGGGTGTATTTCCCCGATCCACTCCAGCCCCTTCCCAGGGGCCTGTCTGACCCAGCTCATCCAGTATCAGTGAAGGTGAACCCAGAGGCTTGACAGGAGAGGCGGAGAGAGTCTCCGGGTTTCTTCACATCCCCTCCGGCCTCCACCAGCTGAGTCTGTGAAACAGCACCTGAAAATAAAGACACAATGAGATTCCTAGAGACCCTGGCTCCCAAGTGAGATTGTTACAAAACCTGGGGGCTCTCCAGTGTCTTCAGGAAATCAATGTACCTGTAAAAGCTGTTTCAATGAGAAGGAAACATCACCACAGTGCATGTTCCTGGCTGTGGAGAGAGTTCTCGTGGGGTTTGGCAGGTCTCTGAACAGACACAGGGGCTGCGGACTCTGCAGTGTCAGGAGAATCGCTGACTTTAAACAGGGAATGTAAGTGGATAATTTGCATGGACTGTTCTATATAAGAGAGACATGAACGTCAAATTGAAATGGTTTATGTTTCCGTGAGTTTCACTCAATAGTTTTCATAAATTCTAAGGCAGGGATTGGCAACCTTTGGCATGCGGCTCGCCAGGGTAAGCACCGTGGCGGGCTGGGCCCTTTTCTTTACCTGCCCCATCTGCAGGTTCGGCTGATCAGGGCTCCCACTGGCCGCGGTTCGCTGCTCCAGGCCAATGGGGGCTGCGGGAAGCAGTGGCCAGCACATCCCTCGGCCCGCGCCGCTTCCCGCAGCCCCCATTGGCCTGGAGCAGTGAACCGGGGTCAGTGGGAGCCGTGATCAGCCAAACCTAGTGATCTGCTAAGATCAGACACTAGCCCATGTGTCCCCAGCCCAGACCAGTGGGCCAGCAACTACACTGCAGTGCCCACAAATAAACTCTCCTAATGGAGCCGTCTCAGCGGGACAGTAGATCTGGCTGGCTTGCCGCAAAGGAGGGAAGGGCCTGGGACCAGCCAACCCTGATTACAAAGGAGCCAAACCTGGGTGAGATGAGGTGACTGACCTACAAAGAGCAGCAGGGGCTGCGGTGAAAGGGGAATGCTCGGTGCTCGTCTGGCAGAAAGTCCTGGGGGTTAAGACCGAGACTCCGGCCAGGCAGGGTAATTCATGGGACCGAGTGTAAATCCCCCCAGTCCCGGTGAGGAAGGGCCGGCCCCTGGATCCTGCTTTCTGTGGCTCTAGGGTTGCCTAAAGCAGCGGGTGAATCCGAACCATTTCAAACTGACCAGACTGACTCGCTGGTGAGAACCCACAGCAGCCGGACTGTCGGCATCAAACCAGCGGGGAGTTTCTCTGCTAACGGAACGGGAGGTTTTTGTCTGAGCTCAGCCCGGCTTCGCCTCACTGTGAATCCTGCACAGTGATACCGGGCGTTGTCCTCGGGCTTCAGGCCGGTCATTTGCAGGTACAACAGGCTGTTGGGGTCATCTCTGGAGACGGTGAATCGCCCTTTGACCGAGTCACTGTAGTATATGCTGGTGCTGTAAATGTAGGCGACCCACTGCAGCCCCTTCCCGGGAGCCTGGCGGACCGAGCTCATCCGGTGGCTGCTGAAGGTGTATCCAGAACCTTTGCAGGAGAGGTGAAGAGAGTCTCTGGGCTTTTTCACATCCCCTTCGGACTCCACCACCTGCACCTGGGACCGGGCCCCTGGAAATAAAGACAGGTTACAAATTACTCCAATTGCAATGGCAACAGTGTAATGTTCCCCTGTTCCCCCAGCACAGTTATGGAGCTAAAATACCTTCTAAAGCCGCTACAATGAAAAACAAATGGATCCAAAGGCCCATTTTCCCTGGTGTTGGAGGGGAAAGTTCTCAGGGGAATTGGCTGATAAATGCACAGACACAAGTGGCTCTGGATTATCTCTATGGGAGCAACCTGGGCTGGGGGGGATTTGCATATTCTTTATTCCCTATTTGCATTTTCTCCTCCTTTTAAGAGAAACAAAATCTGATGTGATGTATTACACGCAGTAGGATTCAGAGGGAGGGAGTCAGGTTATTCCAGACGGTGTGTTTGTACAGCGCCAGGCACAGTGCGGTGGGATGCTAAGTACACTTTTGACAATGGAAAAATAAAGAGATGTCTGGAAGGTTCGATTCCCCAGAAGGAAAATTTGGGGCCGGATTACAGCCACGTTGTTTAGCCGTGGGAGACTCAGAGATGCCTGGAGAGATTGGCGGGTTAATGAGGAAAAATATGTTTTAAATCTGTTATAAAAGAAACAAATGAATGAGGTTGACTCTTAAGGTAGTGAAAAATATGAATAAAGGGTGGGGGTGAAACTCAGCTCAGTGGGGCTGTGGAACGATCGGTCACTGGAGTTAGTGACTGGGGAGGGGTCGGGTCACCCTCCCGCTGGAGAGCGAAGATAACTTGGGGCTCTGGGAGAGAGCTGGGATCAAACCCCTATTCACACCCCTTCCCAGCAGGGACCGGCTCCACTGACACGTGCCAGAGGGAACTATTTCCTGGCGGGCTCGGACACATGGCTCAGGCCACACGCCAATGTTCTCATTCCCGGGAGTTCCCTCATTTATGTCAGCGAGACCAGTGGTGTGTATGGGGGGGGGAGTGCTCGACATTGGTGCGCTCTGGGAGATTCCCATGGAACCGTGGAGTTAAAAGCTGCTGTCATATGTGTGTCCACCCTGATGACCCTTCTCATGCCCGTCCCACAGCTGTGCTCTGGGTGTGTCACTCCTGCCCCCCGCTGCCATGTGAACAGGGATGATACATCCATGCAGTGAGCACGAGGCAGGGCAGCCCCCGCCTCACTGGAGGTGGGGCAGGTTGGTGCTAAAGGAGAAGATATAAGGTTACTGGGGTTAAAGGGATTTTTATTATCCACCTCTCTGCACCTCAAACTACTGAAATTGTTCTAAAAACTGGGACAGGGACAATGAGGCAGAATCAGACACGGGGGGAGAAAGTGAATTGTGATATCAGACTGGTGAGCCCCGGGTGGGAGGGAGAGGAAGTGAGAGGAGATTTAGGGAGGGGCGAAGTTACTCTCATTTTTGGGTCATGGTGTTGTCCCACTCGGGTGCACGATCCCCAGAAAAAAGTGGGGAGGTCTCAGTTCCCTCCCTCTCTCCCCCCCAGCCAGAAGTGCTTGAGTGGTCACAGTTTTACTGTTTGTCAAATATCCCACTATTGCATGTCTGGGGGATGGTTCGCCAGTCCAGGGCAGATGGACTCACAAGGAAAATGAGAGGCCCGGAGCAGAAGACACCAGGAAATGCCTCAAGCCTTGTGCTCTCTGACTCTGCCCTCATCTCTCATCTTTGGGTCTCTGCTTCTCCCTGCGTCACAGCCTCTGCCTGAGAGAATCCAGTCAACCTCACGGGAATCCACTCTGGCTGGGTGTCAGCGCAATCCCTGGGTTATTGGTGCAGATAGGGTCTGAGGGTTGGGGACTTTTATCTCCCAGGTCGCTAGATTAAATTTGGGAAATCTATTGTGGGTTGGCTCCTCAACTCTGCCCACTGACGTCAGCGGAGGTGCTGGAATGCCATCTTAAGAACTCCAGCCCCACCCCATATTTCTAGGGGGAGCTGAGTGGGCTGTGTTCAGGAACTGAGTGATCCCTGAGCCATAGGCTGAGCTGATGCCATCATGGGTGACACTGCAAGGGAAGGGAAGGAAAAGGTTAAAACCTGGTAGCTGGTTTTCATTACCCCTATTCCCACGCTTCACTGCTGTGCCTCGCGCTGAGTTGTTTATGCACGACCCTATACCAGAAACCTACTGACCGCTATACTTACCTACACGGCTCCATCTTTCATCCAGACCACATCACATGATCCATTGTCTACAGCCAAGCTCTAAGATACAACCGCATTTGCTCCGATCCCTCAGACAGAGACAAACACCTAGAGAATCTCTGTCAAGCGTTCTTAAAACTACAATACCCACCTGCTGAAGTGAAGAAACAGATTGACAGAGCCAGAAGGGTACCAAGAAGTCACCTACTACAAAACAGGCCCAACAAAGAAAGTAACAGATCGCCACTTACCGTCTCCTACAGCCCACAACTGAAACCTCTTCAGCGCATCATCAAGGATCTACAACCTATCCTGAAAGACGATCCCTCACTCTCACAGACCTTGGGAGACAGGCCAGTCCCTGCCTACAGACTGCCCCCCAACCTGAAGCAAATACTCACAAGCAACTATACACCACACATCAAAAACACTAATCCAGGAACCAAACCCTGCTACAAAGCCCAGTGCCAACTCTGTCCATATATCTATTCAAGGGACACCATCATAGAACCTAACCACATGAGCCACACCATCTGGGGCTCATTCACATGCACATCTACTAATGTTATATATGCCATCATGTACCAGCAACGCCCCTCTGCCATGTACATTGGCCAAACCGGACAGTCTCTACGCAAAAGAATAAATGGATACAAATCTGACATCAGAAATCATAACATTAAAAAACCAGTAGGAGAGCACTTCAATCTCTCTGGTCACTCAATAACAGACCTAAACGTGGCAATTCTTCAACAAAAAAACTTCAAAACCAGACTCCAATGTGAAGCTGCAGAACTGGAGTTAATTTGCAAACTGGATACCATTAGATTAGTCCTGAATAAAGACTGGGAGTGGTTGGGTCATTACAAAACCTAAACTTAATTTCCCCAATACTAATTTGTCCCTACTGTTACTCACACCTTCTTGTCAACTGTCTGTAATGGGCCACTCTCTTACCCCTTCAAAAGTTATTTTTCCTCCCTTGGTATCCTGCTGTTAATTGATTTATCTCGCTAGACTGACCTCAGACTTGGTAAAGCAACCCCCATCCTTTCATGTATTTATACCTGCTCCTGTATTTTTCACTTCATGCATCCGATGAAGTGGGTTCTAGCCCATGAAAGCTTATGCCCAAATAAAGTTGTTATTTTCTAAGGTGCCACAAAGACTACTCAATGTTTTTGTTGATACAGACTAACATGGCTACCACTCTGAAACCTGCTTCCCCTATGTGTCTGTCAAGGCTGTTTTCCCACTCTGACACTACCAGTGCAGAAGGTGGGGACCCGCAAAAGACCTTAAAAATACTTGCCACTAAAGGCTGCCTTAAAACTCCCCAAGGTTACAGATTCCCTGGCCTTGGACCGGTATCACTGCCACCACCCAAATGCAAACACCCCTTTGAGAACCGAGGAAGGCGCACTTGGGAATTCCTTCTTGTGAGGTACCCTCAAGCTCTTTTAACCCTCCCTCTGGAGCAGGGGTGGGCAAACTTTTTGGCCCGAGGGCCACATCACAGAATAGAAATTGTATGGAGGGCCATGAATGCTCACAAAATTGGGGTTGGGGTGCGGGAGGGGGTGCGGGCTCTGTGGTGGGGATGAGGAGTTTGGGTGTAGGAGGGTACTCTGGGCTGGGACCGAGGGGTTCAGAGGGTGGGAGGGGGATCACGGCTGGGGCAGAGGTGTGCAGGTTCTCGCTGCCAGTGCAGGCTCTGGGGTGGGGTTTGGGATGAGAGGTTTGGGGTGTAGAAGGGTGCTTCAGGCTGGGATCAAGGGATTTGGAGGGTGGAAGGGGGATCAGGGCTGGGGCAGGGGCTTGGGGAGAGGCTCAGGGATGCAGGTTCCGAGCAGTGCTTACCTCAAGCGGCTCCCGGAAGCACCGGCATGTCCCTTCTCCGGCTCCTATGTGGAGATACAGGCAGGGAGCTCTGAACGCTGCCCATCCACAGGCACCACCCCTGCCGTTCCCATTGGAGAGTGTAGGAGCCAGAGCAGGGCCATGCCGGGGCTTCCGGGAGCCACGTGGTGCGGCCCCCGATTCTGTGCCCAGCTGGAGGGGGGCCGAGCCATGGTGCAGCTCGTGATCCGGCCCGCAGGCTTTAATTTGCCCACCCCTGATATAGAGGCAACATAGTATTTGCTGTCCTGTTATCTATCCCTTTCTTAATGATTCCCAGCATTCTGTTCACTTTTTTGACTGCCGCTGCACATTGAGTGGATGTTTTCAGAGAACTATCCACAATGACTCCAAGATCTCTTTCCTGAGTGGTAACAGCTAATTTAGATCCCATCATTGTATATGTATAGTTGGGATTACGCTTTCCAATGTGCATTATTTTGCATTTGTCAACATTAAATTTCATCTGCTGTTTTGTTGCCCAGTCGCCCAGGTTTTTATAGAATGTATTCTGAAGCATATAAGAGTTTATGGAGCCCAGCCTTTCACTCCCCCATCCCAGTCACAAGGGGCCGGCTTCGGGATCTCTGCTGTCTGTGGCCCTAGATTTGGCTGAAGAGCTGAGTAAAGTTTAACCATTTCAAGCGGAACACACTCCGGAACTTGTCTCCCATGAGACCCCAGCGCCTGGACTGTCAGTGTCACAAACCAGCTGGGACTTCCCCTGCTGACCGCAATGGGAGGTTTTAGTCTGAGCTCAGAGTGGCTTCACCTCACTGTGTGTTTCTCTGAAACAGTGATACTGGCCGGTGTCCTCGGGCTTCAGGCCGGTCATTTGCAGGTAAATCAGCTTCTTGGAGCTGTCTGTGGAGGTGGTGAATCGCCCTTTCACGGAATCTCCGTACTGAGCATCTGCTCCCTTAATTGCTGATACCCACTCCAGCCCCTGCCCGGGAGCCTGCCGGAGCCAGTGCATCCAGGCGCTGTCTATGTTGAACCCTGAGGTGGTACAGGTCAGTCTGAGGGAGTCTCCGGGCTTTTTCACATCCCCGCCGGACTCCAGCAGCTGGACCTGGGACCGGACACCTGGAATAAAAGGGTATTAAAATCATGTCTGTGTGAATTGCCAACAAGACAACATTCCCCTGACTCGCTTATCCAGACGGGGGAGAAAATACCTTCCAAAGCTGCAGCAACGAAAACTAAATGGAGACAAAGACTCATTTCCCTGGTGTGGGGGGGAAAGGTCTCGGGTGGATCGGTTGGTAACTGCACAGACCTAGGGGGCTGCGGATTCTCTCCCGAGTGCAGCCTGGGCAGAGATTTAAACAGGAAACTCTCACTTTTATTTGCATATGTCCCTCCTTAATACAGATAAAACTCCTCCCAGTGAGTCACTGGATGATTGTCCTGTTCTGTTCATTCCCTCGGGGGCACCTGGCACTGGCCAGTGTCGGAAGACAGGATACTGGGTTAGATGGACCTTTGGTCTGACCCAGTCTTGCCCATCTTAAGTTCTTATGATCTCACATCTTGGTCTGGGGAGCCCAGTGCTGGGGAATAAAAGGAGTGGAAAAGGTTTGAACTCCGCAAGGGTTTAACAGACTCTCACCCTTTGGTGTTGGCCCAGCAGCTAAATGGTGTATGCTCTGTCTACAGGCCCAGCCCTGACACCCCTGAAGCGGACATGACTCGCCTCTTCGCTGTCAGGGAAGTGACTTTAATTGCTCTCAGGGTTTGTCCGCACGGATTGGAACTTGTCCCGCCCTGCCAGGCTTTCTACGCTCTCACCTCCCCACATTTACAGGGACAGGCAAGAACCGGTATCTGAAAGGTGTTTGTTGGTGTCCGGTTCACAAAAAAACCAAAAACTAACAAACAAAAAAATGTTGAGAAACCGTCAGTTCCCTGATTCCCCCTCACCTCCCCCTGCCCCTCCCCAGACATCCCTTTCTGATTTTCTGATATTGGTTTGAAAGCGCGGATTTCATAGTTTCACTGGGTGTGCAGCGTTCTGTTCTTGTCATGGCTGGGGCGCATCGAAAGGGGAATGAGGACTCCAGGGGAGCAGCCACCAGCCCTGGGCTCTCTCCTCCTAATTCCCTCGGACACCTCCCCTCCTGGGTGCTGCTTTTCTCTGCACGATCCCAGTAAGCCCTGAACCCGTACTAGCCCACTGCCCTCAGCGCCAACACTTGGTAGTTCCCTGCAATTAAGGGCTGTCGGTTGAGACCAGTATCTCCACGGTCACTAGATTAAATTGCTGGAACTATATTGCAGGCTGGATCTTTAGCTCCGCCCTCGGACAGCAGCAGAAATTCTGGACTGTGATTGTCACTTGTGAGGTGGGTTCCTTTATCCATGAGGCCCCTGTGAAAATCCCAGCCCTGCCCCATGTTTCCAGGAGCAGCTGAGCGGGGTTTCTTCAGGGACTGAGCGATCTCTGCACCTCAGGCCCATCGGGACTTGGCACAGCAGTGGGTGACAGAGACGATCAGTTATAGGGTTTCAAAGTGACGGCAGCTTTTATTCACCACTGGTGCTGGAGGGGAAAGTTCTCAGGGGATTGGCTGGTAAGTGCACAGACACGGGGGGAGGCAGATTGTCTCTCCGGGTGCAGCCTGGGCAGAGAGAGACAGATTTAAACAGTGAGCTGGTGGTCCTAGATGCATATCCACCATGTTATAGGAGACACAAATTCTGTTGTGATTTATTATTTCTCTTGAGCCTCTAGGAGAGGGGGTCAGACTGTTCCTTATTGAGGGTGTGTGCTGGGCCCTGCTCAGTGCGGTAGAATCCTGAGTGTGTTTTGGATAATAATAATAATAATAATTAACAAAAAATAAAAGAATCCCCGAAAGAGCACAATTCCAGAGACTCGACGTTAGGGCCTGTTTCTGTTCACATTACTTGGTGATGGAGGATTCTCAGATCCCGGCAGAGTTGTGCTGCATAATGGGTCAAATTATTTGTTTGCTTTCGATAAAAGAAATATATAAATATTCATAAAATAGGGTGAATCTCAGCTCCAACCCACGAGCAGCGGGGCTGTGAGGGGGAGGGGCTGGTTCACGGGGTCCCATGGGGCTGGGACACCCGCTGGCGCTGGGAGAGAGTTGGGACTGAATCCCCTTCCCAGCAGTGACCGGCTCTACGGAACTGTGCGGTGCCCACAGGGAAATGTTCCCTGGCAGGTTTAGCCATATGCAGAAGCAGCCAATTGCTCGTTGCTTCGCTCTCTGGAGATCCCCCGTTAACTCCAATGGGAAGAGCCGTTTGCGTGAGGCGAGCAGCGCTCTGCTCTACACTGGGGTGGGGGACGTAGTCAGGACATGAAAGAGTTAATCCACGATGTCAGAGTTTTCAGTCCTGATGCCCCTTCCCCCTCGTGCGCCCAAGACAGGAGAGTTTTGCTTGTGTCATTGCTGCCCCCATGCGGCAGGCGCGGGAAGTTCCGCAACTCTGGTTTTTGTAGGAGCATCGACAGTCTTAGTGTCATTGTGTGTCTAGCACAGTAATACCGGGCGGTGTCCTCGGGCTTCAGGCCGGTCATTTGCAGATACAGCAGGTTGTTCGGATTGTCCCTGGAGACGGTGAATCGCCCTTGAACAGCCGGGGAATACCACTGGCTCGATCCATCGGTCTTTATCTCAGCCACCCACTCCAGCCTGTCGGACCCACTCCATCCTGTAGTTGCTGAAGGTGAAGCCAGAGGCTTTGCAGGAGAGGCGGAGAGAGTCTCCGGGCTTTTTCACATCCCCTCCAGACTCCACCAGCAGCTGGGACCGGACACCTACAAATAAAGACATGTTACAAGTATGGGTATAAAAACAACAATAATGTTATAGTCTCCTGGCTCTGCCATTTAACCAAGAGAACAAAATACCTCCCACAGCTGCTACAGTGAAAACAATTGCGATCCAAAGTCTCATTTTCCCGGTTTTCGGAGGGGAAACTTCTCAGGGGACTGGCTGGTAACTTCTCAGACCCAGGGGGCTGCGGATTGTCTCTCCAGGTACAGCTTGGCCAGAGAGAGGCACCGATTTAAACAGGAAACTGTCACTCCTATTTACATATTCACCCCCCCTCCCCCAATTATGCACGCAAACTCCTTCCCTTAATGATGTGAATTTCTTGCTCCAGGGCTCAGAGAGGAGTCACATCCTCCCTTCCTGTGTGTCTGTGCAGCGCCCAGCCCCAGAGCGGTGCGGTGTAAAGAAGCAGCTGCTGAGTGTGAGCCCAATTTCCCCGTTATGAATTTAAAGCCTGATTGGCATCAAATTTTGCGGTCGTGGGGAACAGGTCTCCGGAGCCCCCGCCCATGAGAACAGCGGGTCAGTGACTGGGGAGCGGGAGGGTCACAGAGTTGCATTGGGCTGGGACACCCGCTGGACAGTTAAAATTCTCTCGTGTGGTGAACGCCGTGTGTCTGGGAGTCTTTCTTCAGGTGAGGCTGCAGGCAGCGCTGAAGGGAGATAATTATTTAAAATCGAGATTCATATCGGTGATTACGTTCCCATTCCTTTCCCCATTCCCACTCATGCCGCACTTCCCATTTGTACCCAGATTGTAAACTCGTTCGGAAAGAGAGTCCTCCTGTTCTGTCTTTGTACAGTGCCTAGCACTCTGGGGTAGTGGTCTGTGATTGGAGGTCTTAGGCACTGGGGCCACAACCACCCCCAACTCCAACACCATCACCACAAACAAACAACAACAATAACAACAATAATAATAACTATTTCCATTCCCACCTGTATTCATATTCACACATTCACCCTCGCACTCATCTTTCCATTCCCATGTCCAGTCTGACGCATGTTCTCTTTAATATCTCCATAGTCACTTGCTCACATGCTGATGTTCCCATTAACCCTCATATTCCTATTTGCATTCCCATTCCTAGTCACCCCGCACACACATATACCCATTTCCAATGACACTCCCATTCCACCGCTCCTTTCTACTCACCGCCCCATTCCTGTTCACACTGAAATTCCTATTCCCACTCCTACTCAGATTCCAGTCCCATTGCAGGGGTAGGAGCCTGGGCATTAGGCCCTGAAGTAATTCTGAACACTAACATTATCAGGGCTTGGTGCTTGAGTATGCCCGCAGTGGTGTTTCCAATACGTGCAAAGGTAACAACCAGGAAGCAACATGGTCTATTAGAGAGGCTGCTACACTGAACCAGAACAGCACAGGGGTTGGGGAGGGGCAAAGAGTTTGTTAATGCAGGGGAAGTGAGATGGAAGGAGACTTTATGAACGACTTAATATATTTGATTAAATATCTATATTCTTCTATGGCCTGCTGTGAAATTAATCCTGGGAAAGAAAGTGAAATTAAAACACTGGTTTGTTTCTTTACTCTCCTTTGTACCTAATGGGCTCATTGTTCCTTGCAGACCTTGGGCGCCACGACTAGATATTCTCATGCAATTGCAGAGGAAGGTGTTTTGGATGAGATGAGGCTGGTTTCCTTTCCCTGTAATTCCGCACAGTAAATACAGGGCGGGGCCTTCTGGGCTGAGGCTGCTCATGTCTGCATATGCCAGGTTTGTGCAGAACTGGGAATAGAGCCCAGGTGTCCCCAGGCCAGCCCGGTGAGCTAGTCACCACACTGCACTGCCTGAAAAATAAACTCGACTAATGGAGCCTCTCAGCTGGACTGTGCTGCTTCAGGCTGGCTTGTCCCTAAGGAGTGAAGGGCCTGGGACCAGCCAACCCTGATTACACAGGAGCCAATCCTGGGAGGGATCAGGTGATTGCCCCCCGAAGAGCAGCCGAGGCTGCAGTGAAGGGGGAATGCTCAGTGCTCGTCCAGCAGAAAGTCCTGGGAGTTAGGACTGAGACTGCAGCCAGGTAGGGCCAGGGGGTGCGCTGCCAAATCAGGAAAGGCCCCAGGCAGAAAGGCAAGAGGAACCGTTGTTCTGTGTGGCCTTTTGGATGGACTTTGTTTCGAGATTTTGATTATTATTTGGAGTTTATATTATAGTAATAAACATAGTTCAAAAGGAGGGGACTTTTGACTCCAAAATCCATGGGTGAAATTGTATCTGCTCAATCCAATAGGGGAAACAGAGGCAGGCTGCCTGCAGTGTGGCCCTCGGCCACTAGAGAGCTCATGCAGCAGTTGGCTCTTTTACACTCCAACAAAATAACGCACTCTAAAACAATGCTTCTTTCTTTCTTCACAATGGTTAGCATTTTTAAAGGAGCCTCAAGGATTCGGGTGACAAAATCCCATTGAAACTTCCTTTGAAAATCCCAAAATATAGTCCCTTCCTCACCTACAAATCCCAGTGCTCCCTCTGCTCTTAGTGATGAATTGGCACCAGGGACAATTGTAGAATTTGGCCCAAACTCTAGAGTCACAGATGGGGTCAAGTCCAGTCTCGTAGCCAGGGTGTTGTGACATTGTTTCCGGGCAGGTTCCCCACTCTACCGCGACTGAATCACTGGCTTTAAATCCATGTGTGTGTCCTTTTGTTTCCACACACATAAAAGTGTAACTTATTTGATTTGATTTAAAAAATGGAATCCAAGCAGGGAAGGGAATAATATTATGAAGTGTTGTCTGGTGTTTTGAGTATTCTGTGGAATTTATTTTATATTAATAAACCCAGCCCCCAAAGGAGGTATTTTGACTCAAAACCACCCCTGTCCTTGGCAACCATAGAACTTGAGAAAGTTCAGGGGCCCTAGACACTAACTGTTCTCTAGTTTATTGACACATGGAATGTTTCCTTTTCATGTCACTCAAGGGGGAAAAACATCTGCTGCCTGGTTGAGTTCTGTTCCCAGATCTGAACATTTTATTGCCTTGCAAACCGTGAGTGGCCCAGACCAGCGAACTCCAATGTCTGGTCATTACAGTGCTGGGTATTCGTCCTCGTTCCATCACGGTGTGTCTCTGACACAGTAATACAGGGCGGTGTCCTCCATTCGGAGACTGCACATTTCCAAAAGCACCAGGCTGTTGGCATTGTCTCTGGAGACGGTGAATCGCCCTTTCATGGAATCAGAGTAGTAGTTGCTATCCTGGGCAGCAGCTCTGGCCAGCCACTCCAGTCCCTTCCCGCAGCCTGGTGGATCCAATCCATAGGATAACTGCTCGAGGTGAATCCGGAGGCTTTGCAGGAGAGGCGGAGAGAGTCTCTGGGCTTTTTCACATCCCCTCCGGACTCCACCAGCTGGACCCGCGACTGGGGACCTGCAAATACACGTTGTAAATACTATTAATATCCATAGCAGCAATGCTGCACTCTTCCTGTCCTGCTGCAATGCATTTAGCGGGTGAAATTACCTTGCAAAGCTGCTCTAGTGAAAACGAAAAGGAGCCAATGTTTCATTTTCCCTGGTGCTGGAGGGGAAAGTTCTCAGGGGACTGGCTGGTCACTGCACAGACCCAGGGGGCTGCGGATTGTCTCCCCAGGTGCAGCCTGGGCAGAGAGAAGCAGAGATTTAAACAGGAAACTGTCATCCCTATTTGCATATCCCCTCCTTATAAAAGACACGAACCCCTTTCCTGACTTTTCTTTTAATTACTTCCCTTAGGACTCACAAAGAGGGACTGACAGAGCCTCTGACTCTGTGTTTTGAAAGCACCCCTAACACTGCCGTGGGGGTCCTGGTTATTATTTTGTGAACTGGAGAAAAGAACCATTGCTTTTAATAAGGCAACCACGTAGACACCAGTCTGGGACTGGGACCAAACTCTATTTCCACGACTGAAAAGACTCTTGTATTGGCTTTATTGGACTTTGGATAAGGCCCAAAAGGAAAAAAAAAACATTTGTTGGCTTAAGAACAGAGGACATGCAGACGGTAAAAAGAGAAAGGAAGGAAGAAATGAAAGAAAGGGAAATGGATGATGGATGGATCCATATTATGACTGCCCAGTATTCTCAAATTGGATGGATAACCGTTAGTTCATGAGGCCAGGACTGATGAGACTGTATGGGGGAGGGAGTCATAAGAAAGGCCGTACTGGGTCAGACCAAAGGTCCATCTAGCCCAGTATCCTGTCTACCGACAGTGGCCAATGCCAGGTGCCCCAGAGGGAGTGAACCTAACAGGTAATGATCAAGTGATCTCTCTCCTGCCATCCATCTCCACCCTCTGACAGACAGAGGCTAGGGACACCATTCCTTACCCATCCTGGCTAATAGCCATTTATGGACTTAACCTCCATGAATTTATCTAGTTCTCTTTTAACCCCTGTTATAGTCCTAGCCTTCACAACCTCTTCACGCAAGGAGTGCCACAGGTTGACTGTGCGCTGTGTGAAGAAGAACTTCCTTTTATTTGTTTTAAACCTGCTGCCCATTAATTTCATTTGGTGGCCCCTAGGTCTTATATTATGGGAACAAGTAAATAACGATTCCTTATTCACTATTCTCCCCAACACTCATGCTTTTATATACCTCTATCATATCCCCCCTTAGTCTCTTCTTTTCCAAGCTGAAAAGTCCTAGCCTCTTTAATCTCTCATCATATGGGACCCGTTCCAAACCCCTAATCATTTTAGTTGCCCTTCTCTGAACCTTTTCTAATGTCCAATAATTATATAACCAATTCAATACCCTTGTAAGCAACAATCTACACAGCTCTAGGTCATTGATTTACCATTCTGGGCGAGTACACCTGTGTGCCCTTTCACTGCTGTCGTCAGGGCCGGCTCCAGGGTTTTGGCCACCCCAAGCAGCCAAAAAAAAACCCCGCGATCGCGATCTGCGGCGGCAATTCGGCGGGAGGTCCTTCGCTCTGAGCGGGAGTGAGGGACCGTCTGCCGAATTGCCGGCGAACAGCTGGACCTGCTGCCCCTCTCCGGAGTGGCCGCCCCAAGCACCTGCTTGCCAAGCTGGTGCCTGGAGCCGGCCCTGGCTGTCGTGGCTCCTGTTTTTCTTTATCTTGCTTTTCCCCTCAGACTATAAATGGGTGTTTACATGGGAATGTTTTGCCTAGGCTTTTTCACATAGAATTTGTATTTAATTATATAAAAAGTTGATGGGACCGAGTGTGTATATCCCCCGCCCCCTCCGTCCCAGTGAGGAAGGGCCGGCCCCTAAATCTGTGGCACTAGAGTTGCTTAAAGGAGCCGGGCAAATCTGAATAATTTCCAATTGAACACACTGAATTGCTCGTGAGACCCCCCAGCGCCTAGACTGTCAGCATCAAGCCAGCTGGGACTTTCTCTATTAACCGCCATGGGAGGTTTTGCTCTGAGCTCAGCCCGGCTTCCCCTCACTGTGTGTCTGGCACGGTGATACCGGGCGATGCCCTTGGGCTTCAGGCCGGTCATTTGCAGGTACAACAGGCTGTTGGGGTCATCTCTGGAGATGGTGAATCGCCCTTTTACCAAGTCACTGTAGTATATGCTGGTGCTGTAAATAAAGGCGACCCACTCCAGTCCCTTCCCGGGAGCCTGTCAGACCCAGCTCATCCCGTAGCTGCTGAAGGTGAACCCGGAGGCTTTGCAGGAGAGGCGGAGAGAGTCTCCGGGCTTTTTCACATCCCCGCCGGACTCCACCAGCACCTGGGACCGGACACCTGGGGATAAAGACAGGTTACAAATTACTCCAATTTTAATTGCAACAGTTTAATGTCTCCTTGTTTTTCCAGTACATCGGGGATAAAATACCTTCTAAAGCCACTATAATGAGAAACAAATAGAGCCAAAGTCTCATTTTCCCTGTGGTTGGAGGGGAAAGTTCACAGGCAATTGGCTGGTAACTGCACAGACACAGAGGGCTGCGGATTGTCTGGGTGCAGATTGGGCAGAGAGAGAGATATTTAACAGGAAACGCTCACCCCTATTAACATATCCCTCTCCTTTTAAGAGAAATAAATTTTGATGTGATGTATTACATGCAATAGGACTCAGAGGGAGGGAGTCAGATTATCCCAGACTGTGTGTTTGTGCAGCGCCAGGCACAGTGCGGTGGGACCCCGAGTACACTTTTGACAAGGAAAAAAAAAGATGCCTTAAGAAGATAAGAGCATAAGAACGGCCAGACTGGGTCAGACCAAAGGTCCATCTAGCCCAGTATCCTGTCTACTGACAGTGGCCAATGCCAGGTGCCCCAGAGGGAATGAACAGAACAGGTAGAGCCTTGAAGGTGCTCGATTCCCCAGAAGGAGATTTGGGGTCGGGATTACAGTCTCGTTATCTGGCTGTGGGAGACTCAGAAATACCTGCAGAGATTTGCCACATAATGAGGGAAATGATGTTTTAAATCTGTTATAAAAGAAACAAATAAATGAGGTTGATTCATAAGGGAGTAAAATATTAATAAGATGGGGAGGGTGAATCTCAGCTCTGGAGCCCCCTGCCCACATGCACAGTAGGGCTGTGGACGGCTGGTCACAGGAGTTAGTGACTGGAGAGGGGTTGGGTCACCCACCTGCTGGAGAGCGAAGATAACTTGGGGCTCTGGGAGAGCGCTGGGGTTGTCCACACACCTTCCCAGCTGGGCCCGCTCCACTGACACATGCCAGAGGGAACTATTTCCTGGCGGGCTCAGACAACGCGGTTAACGGGCCAAATGCCAATGTTCTCACTCCCGGGAGTGCCCCCACTCATGTCAGAGAGACCAGTGGTGTGTGTGAGAAAAGCGGGGTTGTGCTTGACATTGGTGCACTGTGGGAGATTCCCATGGATCCGTGGAGTTAAAAGCTGGTGTCATATGTGCTTCCACCCTGATGCCCCTTCTCATGCCCATCCCACAGCTCTGCTCTGGGTGTGTCACTCCTGCTCCCCGCTGCCGTGTGAACAGTGATGATACAGCCCTGCGGTGAGCACGGGGCAGGGCAGCCCCCGGCTCGCTGGAGGGGGTGATACTAAAGGAGAAGATATAAGGTTATTGGGATTAAAGGGACATTTATTGTACACCTCTCTGCACCTCAAACTACTGACATCGTTGTAAAAACTGGGACAGGGACAATGAGGCAGAATCAGACACGGAGGAAGAAAGTGAACTGTGATATTAGGCTGGTGAGTCCCGGGGTGGGAGGGAGAGGAAATGAGAGGGGATTTGTGGAAAGGACAATTTACTCTCATTGTGTGCCATGATGAAGTCCCACTCGGGTGGCTGATTCCCAGAAACAAACCGGGGAGGTCTCAGCTCCCCTCCCGCAGCCAGAAGTGCCCCTCTATGTTCCCTTTGATGTTTTTGAAAGCCTGGGTGTCACCGGTTTACTCTGTAAAATATTCCCTGATTGCATGTCCGGGCGATGGTGAACCACCCCAGGGCAGATGAACTTGGAAGGAAAATGAGAAGCCTGGAGCAGCAGACACCAGGAAACACCTCAAGCCTTGTGCTCTCTGACCCTGGTGCCCCCTCATCTCTCACCTATGGGGCTCTGCTTCTCCCTGCGTCACTGCCTCTCCCTGAGCAATTCCAGTCAAACCCGCGGGAATCCGTTCAGGCTGGGCCTCAGCGCCATCCCTAGGTTACTGGTACAGATAAGGTCTGAGGGTTGGGGACTGTTATCTCCCTGGTCACTACATTCAATTTGGGAAATCTATTGTGGGTTGGCTCCTTGGCTCTGCCCATTGACATCAGCTGACATCAGGAATTCGGGAATGCCATCTTCAGAACCCCAGCCCTGCCCCGTATTTCCAGGGGGAGCTGATCAGTCTGTGCTCAGGAACTGAGTGATCCCTGCACCACACGCTGAGCTGGGCCTGGTGCTGCCATGGGTGACACTGCAAGGGAATGAAAGGTTAACACCTGCTAGCAGGCTCTCATTACCCCTATGCCCGGCCTCACTGCTGTGCCTCGCGCGGAGCTGTTTGTGCATCTGCTGCCCTCGTGTGGTGAATGGGGGAAAGGGGGATTCTGCAGGCTGGGTTTTTGTATTACCACAAGTCGGTTTGTGTCACTTGGTCGGGGTTCTAGGCATGTGTCTGTACAGATCTATTCCTGTGCTTTTTCAGGGAGTTTCTTGAGGAGATGGTGTAGTTTCTTTTGGTAATCCTCAGTGGAATCAGAGGATAATGGCCTGTCGAATGTGGAGTTAGAGAGCTGCCTAGCAGCCTCTCGTTCATATTCCAACTTATCCATGATGACGACAGCACCTCCTTTGTCAGCCTTTTTGATTATGATGTCACAGTTGTTCCTGAGGCTGTTGATGGTGTTGTGTTCTGCACGGCTGAGGTTATGGGGCAAGTGATGCTCCTTTTCCACAATTTCAGCCCATGCATGTTGACGGAATCAATCTATGTAGAAGTCCAGTCTGTTGTTTCGACCTTCAGGAGGAGTCCACGCGGAATCCTTCTTTTTGTAGTGTTGGTAGGAAGGATTCTGTGGGTTAGTATGTTGTTCAGAAGTGTGTTGGAAGTACTCTTTGAGTCGGAGATGGCAAAAGTAGGATTCTAGGTCACCGCAGAACTGTATCATGTTTGTGGGTCTGGGGGGACAAAAGGAGAGGTCCCGAGATAGGACAGACACTTCTGCTGGGCTAAGAGTATAGCTGGAAAGATTAACAATATTGTTGGGTGGGTTAAGGGAACTACTGTTGTGGCTCCTTGTGGCATGTAGCAGCTTAGATCGTTTAGTGTCCTTTTTCCTTTGTAGAGAAGCAAAGTTTGTGTTGTAAATGGCTTGTCTAGTTTTTGTAAAGTCTATCCATGAGGAAGTTTGTGTGGAAGGTTGTTTTTTCATGAGAGTATCCAGTTTTGAGAGCTCAGTCTTCCCTGTTTGCTGTATAGGATGTTGATCAGATTGTTTCGCATTTTCTTTAAGAGTGTGTGACACAGTCTCTCAGCATAGTCTGTGTGATATGCAGATTGTAATGGATTTTTTACCTTTAGTCCTTTTGGTATGATGTCCATCTGTTTGCATTTGGAAAGGAAGATTATGTCTGTCTGTATCTGTACGAGTTTTTTCATGAAGTTGTTGGATTTCCACTCCATACGGCTAAATGCGGTGCTTTGCATAATGACAGGTTTCAGAGTAGCAGCCGTGTTAGTTTGTATCAGCAAAAAGAACAGGAGTACTTGTGGCACCTTAGAGACTAACAAATTTATTTGAGCATAAGCTTTCGTGGGCTACAGCCCACTTCGTCAGATGCATAGAATGGAACATATAGTGAGGAGATATATACACAGAGAGCATGAAAGGGTGGGAGTTGTCCTACCAACTCTAATTAAGTGAGAGAAAAAAACTTGAACTTGAATTAATATGCAAATTAGATAGTATCAAATTAGGCTTGAATAGAGACTGGGAATGGCTGAGCCATTACAAACATTGAATCTATTTCCCCAGGTAAGTATTCTCACACCTCTTGTCAAACTGTCTGTAATGGGCTATCTACAAAAGTTTTTTTTTCTCTCACTTAATTAGCCTCTTAGAGTTGGTAGGACAACTCCCACCTTTTCATGCTCTCTGTATGTGTGTATATATCTCCTCAATATATGTTCCATTCTATGCATCCAACGAAGTGGGCTGTAGCCCACGAAAGCTTATGCTCAAATAAATTTGTTAGTCTCTAAGGTGCCACAAGTACTCCTGTTCTTTAATTTGTCTAAGTGAGAGAAAAAAAACTTTTGTAGATAGCCCATTACAAACAGTTTCTACTTCTCCATTTCTTGCCCTGGTTACTTTTACCGTGTCCCTGGTCGGAGTATAATTTAATTCTGGGAAGCCCGGTACTATGTCGTCCGCTCCAGAGGCAGCGGCGGCTCCAGCACCAGCACACCAAGCGCGTGCCCGGGGCGGCAAGGCACGGGGGGCACCATGCCGGTCACTGCGAGGGGGGAAGGCAGGCTGCCTTTGGTGGCATGCCTGCAGGAGGTCCACCGGTCCCGTGGTTTCAGTGGCAATTCGGTGGCGGGTATACCAAAGCCGCGGAACCGGAGGACCTCCCGCAGGCATGCCACCGAAACCTCGGCACCGGCAGATGTCCAGCAGGCATGCCCCCGAAGGCAGCCTAACTGCCGTGCTTGGGGCGGCAAAATACCAAGAGCTGCCCCGATCCCCCCCGACATCCTTACCATACTGCTCAGAGCAGCATGTCTGGCAGCCACGCCACCCAGCTGGAGCTAGAAACACTACTACTCTGCTCGGCAGGAGCTCACAGCCCCATGGTCCAGAGCGCTGCCCGCGTGGCCGCGTGGCTGCGGGGGAGCGGCCGGGGGTAGCCTCCCCAGCCAGGAGCTCAAGGGCCGAGCGGGATGGTCCCGCGGGCTGGATGTGGCCCATGAGCCGTAGTTTGCCCACCTCTGTCCTAAGATGTTTTCAGTTAAGCCTTCAGCTTGTGGGGGACATGGTTCAGACCTGGGTCTGGGTTTGCATCAGGCTAGCTTGTCTGGCTCCAACCAGGCAGGGTTCTGAAGTCCCAAGCTGGCAGGGAAAATGGGCTCAGAGGTAGTCCCAGCACATCAGGTGGCAGACCGAAGGGGGTCTCTGTGACCCAACCCCTCACTATATATATATATATATATATATATATATATAATTAACCCAGAGTATGTGCATCTCTGTCTATCAGTGTTATAGAGGGCCAACAGTGTATGAATTTACCCTGTATAAACTTTATACAGAGTAAAACAGATTCATTTGGGGTTTGAACCCCATTTGGTTAGGGCTAGGATGTGTCCATTCTCATTGCTGTGGAGCGTGAACGCCACCCGCAGGAAATCCCCTTCCCAGTCTCTAAAGGGGGGAGGATTTTGTCTGAGCCCAGACTGGCTTCCCCTCAGTGTGTGTCAGTGTCTCTCGCACAGTAATACACGGCGGTGTCCTCGGGCTTCAGGCTGGTCATTTGCAGGTAGAAGTTGGAGCTGTTCTTGGAGGCTGTGAATCGCCCCTGGATGGAGAGGGAGTAGTAATTCGTGACTGAAGATTGGCGATAGCGGACCAGCCACTCCAGTCCCTTTCCCGGCTGCTGCCTGACACAATCCATCCACCAGTCGTTAGGAACAAACCCGCTCACAGTGCATTTCAGCTGGGTGGATTCACCGGGCTGCTTCCCTTTGGGACCGGACTGGGTCAGAACAACCTGCGAACGGGCCCCTGGTGAGGGGGGATGAGGGAGGACAGAAAACAGGGAACAAACCAGCCAAGTTAAATACATTCTCCATCAATGCTTGGAAGGCAAAAAATACATAAAAAACGTGTTTACAATATAATATAATAAATATAAAAATATCACATGTTCCTGCATCCCCAATATGTTCAGGTGGAGAAAATACCTGACAAAGCCGCTACAATGAAAAGTAAGTGAAGCCAAAGTCTCATTTTCCCGGATGTTGGAAAGTTCTCGGGTGGGTTGGCCAGTAACTGCACAGACACAGGGGGCAGTGGATTGTCTCTCCCGGTGCAGCCTGGGCAGAGAGAGGGGCAGATTTAAACAGGAAGCTGACACCCCTATTTACATATTCCGCTCCTTATAAAAGAGAGACAAACTCTTCCCTTATGGCCCTGAATCACTTGCACAACGATTGAGAGAGGAGGAGCCAGACTGAACTTTTCCCTATGTTTGTACAGCGCCTAGCACACTGAGGTGGGATCCTGATTATACTTTGCCTTCAAGGACAAATCTGCACCTGCCTTGAATGATCCCAAATCCCTAGATACCAGTTTAGAGCCACTCCAAAAGCTACCACTTTTGTAAGCTAATAGCTATGAGTAAAACAGAGGAGGGGCTCTGCTCATGGGGGTCTTTGTGGGTGAAGGTAGTTGAGGGGGGTGTGACGTTGTGCAGTCTATATGGTTTTATAAAAACATGATAATAAGTGAATATAATGTAACTGGGATAGTTTTAGAAAAATATGGTAAAAAGTGAATATAACGTAACTGGAATATGCTTCATGCAAAAGGTCTCTTGTAAGGTATCATTACAAAACTTATAATCTACTGAGTGTGATCATCCGATTTGAATAAATGTACCACTCTTGTATCTAAAACTAGAAATATAAAATATAACTGAGGGCCTATTGTAATTACGTAAAGTGTGGGCCATTAAGGATGGTTTGGAATCTTGATGACTCCCATTGTCTGCAGATGGCTGTTTACCTGTGAGTCTCCCTGTATATGTGTGTGCTGGCAAGTGAGTAATGAAGTCTTGCAGTGACATGTGATCATGTCACCTGAACTGGAATCCATCTTTAACCTGGTGCTTTTCCAGTGAGGGGGGGTGGAAACCCAGAGGGACAAAGGGTTCCCGCCTTATGCAAAAGATATATAAAGGGGTGGAAGAGAACAGAGGGGGAGAGGAGCCATCATGAAGAATCCCCTAGCTAACACCTGAGATGGAACAAGAGCTGTACCAGGGGAAAGAATTGTGCCCAGGCCTGGAAGGTGTCCAGTGAGAAAAAGCTTACTGAAGCATCTCTGAGGGTGAGATTATCTGTATTCAGTTTGATTAGACATAGATTTGTGCATTTTATTTTATTTTGCTTGTGACTTACTTTGTTCTGTCTGTTACTGGAACCCCTTAAATCCTATTTTCTGTATTTAATAAAATCACTTTTTATTTAGGAATTTACTCAGAGTATGTATTAATACCTGGGGGAGCAAACAACTGCGCATATCTCTCTATCAGTGTTATAGAGGGCGAACAATTTATGAGTTTACCCTGTATAAGCTTTATACAGGGTAAAACGGATTTATTTGGGTTTAGACCCCATTGGGAGTTGAGCATCTGAGTGCTAAAGACAAGCACACTTCTGTGCGCTGTTTTCAGGTAAACTTGCAGCTTTGGGACAAGTGATTCAGACCCTGGGTCTGTGTTGGAGCCAGACGGGAGTGTCTGGCTCAGCAAGACAGGGTGCTGGAGTCCCGAGCTGGCAGGGAAAACAGGAGCAGGGGTAGTCTTTGCACATCAGGCGGCAGCTCCCAAGGGGGGTTTCTGTGATCTAACCCATCACTGGAGGATATTAGGGGGTAGATACGGAGGGCAGGGGAATAAGCCCTGCTGTGAGGGTCTCTGTGAGGTGGGAATGGCAGTGGGAGGACAGGGGGTAGGGATAAGGTGTCTGTGGGGTGGCAGTGAACAGGTGTGGAGGTGTCAAGCAGAGGTCGGAACATTTTCACTTTATATCAGTGTTATAATAAGGGGAATGGTGAAATGTATGGATGAGTCTGTAGGGGTGGGGGATACAATAGATTCCAAGAAACCAGGGAGAGTATTATTTAAAACTGAGTCCTCTGGGCGTTGATTTCTACAGGAATCGGGGTCTGGGCATCTCAGCCAGTGCTAGGTGATATTAGAATCTTGTGCCTCTGCTTGAACAAACTCCCAGTAATTGTGTCTGTGAGTGCAAGGGGGTGGTGGGGGGCAGCGTTGTTCCTGGGATAGGCTACTAGGCTGAGTTAAAACATCTGAGGCCTCTCGGGGGAGCAAAGTGTTTTAGTCGGGTGTGAATGGAGGGGGGAGAGAAGCTCCCTTTTATTAAAAAAAATAGTATCTGTCTGTGTGGAGTTATATCTAATCACCTGGTTTCAGTATTCAATTAACTGAAAGGAACGGGATTAAATAAAATCCATGGGCTCCTGGAGTTGTCTCTTTTCTCCCAATTCAGTTTATTGTAGATTAGATAGACCTTGAGGGACAAAGTTTTTGTCTCAGCTCAGACAGTCTTTCAGCCATGATTTGGGGGCTTCGGTAACTCAGCCATAGGTTAGGGGTCTGTTACAGGAGTGGGTGGGGGAGGTTCTGTGGCCTGTGATGTGCAGGTGGTCAGACTAGATGACCAGGATGGTCCTTTCTGACCTGAAAGTCTATGAGTCCCACCTCGCGGTGTTCTGTCAACAGCAGGCTTTTCCATCCCTTTACCAGAACGCCTGCGTTTTATTTCTTCCCAGGTACAGAAGGAGTCTAGGAAGCTG